>NW_004955499.1:1592200-1603235 GCF_000276665.1 Chinchilla lanigera | reverse complement strand
TAGGTGGGTGGTGGATGGATGGGTGGATGGGGAGGTGGGTGGATTCATGAATGAATGAATAGATGAATGCACAGTGGGGAAGATGGTTGGTACATGGTTTATGCATTATGATGGAGAACCTGTAATTTGTTTTGCATGACAGAGACGGTTAAAGAAATACTGCTCTGGTTAGCCAAGGGGTGTCCCCTTCCCATCCACATTTTAGAGGCTGGTCCTCCACTAGGTGCAGGAGCTGGTGAAAGTCAAAGAAGTGGGGCCTAGAAGGATGTCGTCCAGTCACTGAGGACCCTGTGTGAGTCCGATTTCCACCACTGTGATAAATACCTGAGAATAAGCAGTTACAGGAGGAGAGGGTGATTTCAGCTCATGGTGTGTGTGGGTTCAATCCTTGGCCGGCCGGCTCCATCACTTTTAGACCTGTGATGAGTCAGAACCATCTCGGCGAGCAGGTGTGATGAAAGAGAAAAGCTGCTCACCCCAGGGAAGCAGGGAAGCAGGGAGAAGGGCAGGGACGAAGCGATGCTCCCGGGGCATGGTGCCGAGGAACTGCTTAGTACACACCGGCCGCACCACCTGCGTCTCCGCCACCTGCCAGTAATGCCACCAAGTCGCGAGCCCATCCATAGACTGACCCGCTCGTGAGCTCAGACCCCTCCCACAGCCAGTCACCCTGCAGAGGCCACAGCTCCGAGCACTGCTGCTATGTAGACAGAGCCCCCAGCAGAGCAGCTTGGGGGACCTCCAGGTTCAACCATGATGGGTTTTTCCTGGGAACACAATCGTCACTAGGACGAGGTAACTCAGGCAAAGTGACTCACACCCGTCCTGTTGAGGCGTTCAGGGTCCAGCTGCGTGAGCTACATCCGCCTCTTTGCTTTGTGAATGGCCACCCGCACTATTTTGTGAATGTGGTAAAAAGCTGACTAATATACACACCTGGTAAGAGAGAATGGTACAAAATAGCAAAATCCGTACACACGTCATTTCTAACACATCTCATTACTCCGGGTGCTGTGGGTCATCCTCTATTCCCAAACAGAATGGGTTTTGTTGTTGCTGTTGTTTTGGTGCTGGGAATTGAACTCATGACCTCACACCTGCCAGTGAGGTGCTTTGCACTGAGCTACATCCCTGTGAAACAGAATGGTTTTAAAGAGCAGCTGTGTGTATTTCTGTCATCAACCAGCCAGGTGAACACATCCCAGCCGTCCTGGTCTTCTACCCCAATTAAAGGCCCAGAGATGAAGTTGCTGAAGAACCTCGCTCACACCTATTTCACACAGTTGAGGCTGGCTGTCGGCTGAGAGGAGAACCAGCTACATGGCTCACAGGGACCCATGCAGAAGGAAAACCAAAGCCCGCATCCAAACAGTTACTGAGAATTTCAAGATGGCGGCCACAGACCCTGGAACGGAGCATGGCGCCCGTTCCACAGACCCTGACCCTGGAAATCAGCCCTCGCTGAGATGTCTGGGGACGCTTTCCCACAGAACTCTCACACGTGACCTCTTTGCATGGCTTGGGTGAGCTCAGAGCGTGCTGGCTTCCAAAGGTACCTGGGTTGCAAAGGGAGTGAAAATCCCAGGGAGTGAAAATCGAGCAGAACTCGTATCACGTGCAGAAGCCCAAGTCATGCAGCATCTCTCCCGCAGTCGTCTCTCCGTAACAGCAACAACAGATACCCACCCGAGTTCCCAGGAAGGAGAATAGGACCGCTCTGTGGTGAGTGGGAGGTCCTGGGGCGGAAGTACTGCTGTGGCCCTTCAGGGAAAATGTCATCTGTCCCAGCAACAATGCCTGCCTTATAGCTGCAGGGCGGGAGTAGGAATAACCCAGCAACCTGGGACAGAGAAACTCTGCTCATTTACCCAGAGAGTATTTTTTTTTTTTTTTTTTTGGTTTTTTTCCAGTACTGGGAACCGAACTCACGACCTTGCGCTTGCCAGGCAGGCGCTTTGCCGCTGAGCTAAATCCCCAGCCCCACCCAGAGAGTATTTATGTACAAAGAGATATTTTACAGGTTGTGTGCTAGGGGCCGAGCCTGCGGAGGTGGGGAAGTCATCTTCTTTCTTTCTCTGTCCTTGGTCACTTTCCTCATCGCTGGCACCAATGCCCAAGGTGCTGGCAATGTAGAGGAAGAGAAGTTGATTTTGGCTAGCAATCTCAGAAGTTTCGGTCCGTGTCGGCAGGCCCAAGCACAGAAACAATATGGCGGGGCAGTGACGGAGGGGGAAAGATGCTGGAATCCTGTTGGCCAGAAGGCAGAGAGAGAGAGAGAAAAGGGAGGAACAGCACAAGAGATAAACCCTCCCAGGTCAGACCTGGTGACTCCGGGCCCTGGCTCTGCACAGCACCGTTAGCTGTGGGTTCGTGAGTGGATTAACCCACCCATGAGTGTAGACCCCATGGTCCAGTCACCTTCCAGAGCCTCAGTTCTGCACACAGGAGACTTCTGCGGGGTATCATAGATCTAAACCATGACATCCATCTGTCTGTCTGTCTGTCTGTCTGTCTGTTTACTTGTCCATCCATCCATCCATCCATGTATCTATCCACCCATCTATCTGTCCATTCATCCATTATGTATCTATCTATCATGTATCTATCTATCATCTATCAATCAATCTATCTGTATCATATATCTCATCTATTCAAGTATCTCTCTGTACTTAACTATCTATCATTTATTTTTCTATTCCGTCATCCATTCATTTATCCATCTCCGCGTTATCTGTGCCTGTTACCTGTATGCATACACGTGTCTATCTATCATGCCTGTCGACCGTTTATCACGCATGTCCCATGTATCTCTCATCTAATCTTCCCGTCTATCATTTCCTCTCTAGCCATCTCTCCATCCATGTATCCATTGTATTTCTTGTTTCTGTAGAGAAACCTGGCTACTATACGTAGCTTTTTAGAGGGAGATAGGAACAGGTTATAATGTAAGAGGTACCTGTGTCTGCCCTGAGACAGACTGTGAATGGATTAAGGGGAGACAGACTGGGAGAGACAAACAGGACCAGCTCTGGAGAGCCCAGGGAGGGACCACTTTCATACGCACATTTCCAGACCAAGCATATTTATGAGCAAAGTAAACTGTATAAAACTATGGGAAACACAGGACCCTCATCTCTGTCATTCTGACATTTTAGAATATTTTTTTCTTCTTTCTCCCCAAAGTCACCACCAGCTCGAGGCCCACCTGGGTAATCTCCTGTGTGTTCCTGGTGTAAAACTTGCTCTGACGTCTTGGTTAACCAGACTTGACAGGTTAGTAAGCAAAAACACGCCTTAGATTTCCCAAATACCAAGAATCACATATGGTCATCACTCTTATAAAAGGAAAGAGCAGAGCAAACAGAACAGAGCTCTTTCCTTTGCCAGGAAGAAAATTAATGCTTTGCTTAGAAAGGTGGGCCAGTGTGTTGTCACTACATTTGCTTGGAAATAAAATGAGAATCATTTCACCAAAAAGCAAAAAAGCACACAAAAGTCAACTCGTGTTCTGGACTTTGCACAGCCCACCAAAGCTGTCTGCCTGGGCTTGGCTCTCCTGGGTAGCATCATTCATCCCAGCTCTCCTGGGTGGGATGTTTCATGTGGGAATCCAGAACAAAGCTGTGGAGTAGATGATCCTTCTACGTAAGGGACGGGTCACTATGGGTCCCCTCTGAGGTGGCCGGCTTTGTGTCGATCTGGGGTGACACCTGAAGAAACAGTGTAGAGAAAGAAAGATTTGTTTTGACTCATGGCTTCAGAGAGTACAGTCCATGGTAGGCCAGCTCATCATGGCGGACAGGTGCACTAGAAGCAACCTGCTGAACTCACAGCACCCTGGAGGTAGAAATGCCAAAAGCACAGGTCCCAGGGACCAGATTTGGATCCCAAGGTCCCACCTCCATCCCCCAGACCCCCAAGGCGCCAAGATCACCCCGCAATAGCTGCTTAGAAAACAGCTCCAGTGTGGGAGGATCCATTGGTGAAATCGTCACCAGCCATCTCACTGATAAACCTGCCTGGGTGGGGCCACCAGCTTAAGCCAGACACACAGAGCTTCAAACCCAACTGCAAGGGGCCCCATGCCATATGCCCGTGAACCAGGAGCTCAAAAGTGCGAGGTGTGATGTAATTATCCACATTTCAGTCTCAGCTTGCAAGTCATCAACAAACACCATGGAGCACTCTCTCTCTCTCTCTCTCTCTCTCTCTCTCTCTCTCTCTCTCTCTCTCTCTCTCTCGGGTGCCATGAGCTGGGGTGCAGAAATGCCACAATTAGCTGTTCGCCCAGACCAGTGTTAACAAATGCAGGAACCCCTGCTTCCACCCCTTGTCTCTGTGCCTGGGTGCCCTTTGCTTCCGTTGTTGGGATGGGGCAGACGTGACTCCAACATTTCTACACTTTAGCCCTTGGAAGTTTTGGGCTGGAACCTGCCGGCTGTCACGGGTCAAGCTCAGCTCTCCCGCTAGAAGCTCAAAGCGTGCTTCTCTGGCGGCAGAACGTGTGCAGATTTGGTTAAATGCTGCACTGAAATCTGTGCAAATGGCGGCTTCGCTGACTGCCTTAGTCTCAGCTCTGAAACAAAAACAGGGGCTTAGAGCTCGCAGGCAGCATGCCACAGCGGGTGTCCGGAAGGGGTTTGTTTTGGGGGAGCACTGTGACACGTAATGGCTGAAAACAATAGAAAGCTATTCTTCCCCAGCCCGGAGCCCAAGAGTCTGAGACCAAGGTGACTCCGGCAGCACTTGCCTTATTGGCTCCGGGCGAGACCCTCCTGCCTCTGCTTCCTCCTGGGGATCCAGGTGGCCTCGGGCGGTGGCCCCATCATTCCCGTCTGTGCCTCTGTCTCTAAGAGGCTTCTCTCCTGTGTCAGTGTCTCTTTTCTGTCTCTCACCAGGACACCACCATCCAGGCTGTGCTCAGCCCAGGACTATGCCAAAGGCCACTGGCCCAGCAGCCCCTGATAAAACGCCTACCTCCCCCCTCCATGCAGAGTGTAGAACGCAGGGCTGCAAGGAGGCGTACACAGCATGAAAGGCGAATTCTTCTCAGCAAACCCTCTGCCAATTCTCCGGACAAGCTCTTTGAAAACCACAGGACAGAAATGGAAATTTCCTTTTGGGTCTTATTCACTCTTTCGGTTTCTTACACCAGGGAGACAGGACAATGGGAAAGAAACTCCTCAAAAGGGAAGGTGGGGGAAGAGAAGAAAAAGAAAGGAAAAAGAGATATGTATATACACACGAGATAGCTAAGATAATTGCACCGCTAATTTGTCTTAGTTCGTTGAAAGGAACAGTTAGTGCTTATATTGTTTGACCGATTTTGCATGCCTGTCTCTGGTAATCTAAGCAACTACTTTCAAGATAACAATATGCAATATAATAACCATGGTTAATTTCCTATCATCTCGTTTGGAAATCCTGTGTCATTTTTATTGTTCTTTTTTTCTCACTTAGGGAAGGAAAAGAAAGAGAGAAAGAGAGAAAGAGAGAAAGAGAGAAAGAGAGAAAGAGAGAAAGAGAGAAAGAAAGAAAGAAAGAAAGAAAGAAAGAAAGAAAGAAAGAAAGAAAGGAAAGAAAGAAAGAAAGAAAGAAAGAAAGAAAGAAAGAAAGAAAGAAAGAAAGAGAAAGAGAGAGAGAAAGAAAGAAAAAGAAATAGAAATTTCTTAGCCAGGGATGTAGCTCAGTGGCACAGCGCCTGCCTGGCAAGCACGAGGTCCTCAATTCAACTCCCCGTACCAAAACAAAAAGCAATGGAAATTTCCTTAAATTGAAGTTTTATCCTGAATCATTGCAGAGCTTGCACAATGCAATCTTTGAATATTGATGACTACCTTTTTTAAAAGCATTTAATTTGTGTCCTGATTTATAGAATGTTGCCACGTTTTGAATAATGTCAAGTTAAAACCATTTCATCTAAAAGCTTTCTCCAGCATCACTTTTTTTCCTTTTTGGCAAGAATGGAGTCCGAATTAAGAAATGCATGCATAAATAAAACATTCGCAGAGGAGAATCCACCTTCCAAGTTATCCCACAAAAGGAACAATAACAAAATGTGAAAACCATAACAAAACACGTATAGGGGGAACGATTTTCTTCACATGAAGTTGTGATGTTTCCATATTTTTTTTATTTTAAAGAGAATAAAGAATTAAAAAAGATTAAGAATGACACAATTTCCAAACAAGACGACAGGAAATCAAAAATGGTTGTTCTATTGCATAAAGTCAGCATCGACCAAAGATCTAAACATTAAAACATTTCCATGTTTGGTAGAAGGACTTCCAGTTCTCACATACAAGCGTGGAACTTCCTGTGTCCTTGTCAGCGTTTCCTAGGGGTACCAATCACGTTGTTGCCACCTGGCTATGTTGCAACTGGTGTGTAAATTCCTGGTGTGTAAATTAGTGTAAGAAGGCGGAGCACTGGGCCACCCACCTCTCACGCTGCAATGGGCGAAGGACGCCATCCCAGTCCCGGATCCTGGGGCTTTTTCCTCTGAGCCGTGTCAGCGCCCGGGAGGAGCAAGCCAAGCCAGCACCTCCCTGCGCTCATGTGTGAGTGTGAGCATGCGTGTGTGCAAATATGCACACCAAGTCACATGTGTGATAGGATCCGCAGGAAGAAAGAAAGATCATGCATAGCTAGTTAGACACCGGTACACACACTTACACGGGGCTTATGGCTGACCCGTGGTGTCAACTTTGAGGCATCCAGAAGCTTAACTCAGTGACTCTGCACGTCTGCGTCCTGGGGTGTAGAGCAGTACCCCTCTAGCATGTTGTCCGTTGTGTCAGTTGGGGAAGCTTGGAAGTTTAAGTACCCCAGCAGGGGACCAGGGTCCTTACTTTGTAAACATCCTGAGCCCGGGCAAGAGGAGGGCTACGTCAGCCCCAGGGCGGGCGGCCTGCTTATGTTATTAGGGACGGCAAGAGGCTTCTTTCCCCTTTTTCGCTTTTGCTGCTTTTGCTGTCTTATGCTACCTTGAACGGCCACCCCTGTGCCCCAGCTCCCTGCGTTGGAGCCGGCTGATTATAGACTGAAACCTTCACAAACTGTGAGCTCCATAAATCTTTCCTTCCTAAATTTTTTTAGTGTCCGGTATTTTGTCTCAGCAAGGAAAGAAAAGTAATCATGACAAAGGGTGAACGATGGACACAGAAACACAAAAGAAACAGATGATAAATAGATAAAAATGGATGATTTGTACATAGATACAAACACATAGCTAGATATGTACATAGATGGAGGGCTGGGGATATAGCTCAGCGGCACAGTGCCTGCCTGGCAAGCACAACATCGTGAGTTCGACTTCCGGTATCGGGAAAAAAAAAATGGGGCTGGGGATTTAGTTCAGCCGCACAGCACCTGCCTGGCAAGGGCAAGGTCGTGAGTTCGACTCCCGGTACCGGAAAAAAGAAAACATAGATAGATATATAGATAGAAAAATATAGATACATATTGCCCTGGCTGTCACCACAGGAAGATAGATAGATAGATACATAGATAGATAGATGATAGATAGATAGATAATAGATAAATATAGATACATACATACATAATACATGCATACTTATGCAGGTAGATAACAGAGACTTACGTGCTTCATAACAAGATGACATAAATATACAAAATAATCAGAAACAACGATATAAACAGATCAATGGATAGAGATGCAGATATATACATACATGCATGTTGATTCAAGTCAACATGAATACATGCATGCGTAGGTGGACAGATGCCACATGGACAGACAGCAGTACTTTGGTTCTTGAATGCTTCAGTTCATGAACAGTCTGGTTTGTGAACAGAAGCGTTTGGCAAAATTTTGCTCAGGCTGGTGAATTCCACATCGGGATGAACATGACCATGGCTGCACGTCCTGCTTGGATACAAACGCAGCAAGCTTCCCCAGAATGGTGGGACAAATTAAACGTGTGGACCAAGGGACACTGATATACATACACAGATGAATTTATAGATGTGTACATGGATGAATAGATAATAGGGAGATATATGCATGCATGTATAGGTAGATGACAGAAAGATAGATAGATAGATAGATAGATAGATAGATAGATAGAATGGGTGGATAGATAGGTAGGATGGATGGATGGATGGATGGATAGATAGAGACAGACAGAATGGATGGGTAGATAGATTAGATAGATAGATGATAGATGGGATGGATGGGTAGATAGATAGGATGGATGGGTGGATGGATGGATAGATAGAGACAGACAGACAGATAGGATGGATGGATAGATAGATACACAGATAGATAGAATGGATGGATACACAGACAGACAGACAAATAGATAGATAGATAGATAGATAGATAGATAGATAGATAGATAGATAGATAGATGGGATGGATGCATAGACAGATAGGTAGGTAGATAGATGATAGATGGGATGGATGGGTAGATAGATACATAGATAGGTGGGATGGATGGATGGATAGATAGATAGATGGGATGGATGCATAGATAGATGGGATGGATAGATAGGATGGATACATAGATTAGACAGATGATAGAATGGATAGACAGATGATCGATAGATGATAGGATGGGATGAATGCATAGATAGATTAGATAGATGGATAGGTAGATAGACACACAGACAGACAGATGCTGGACAGGATACGTGCAATGAAAGGAGGAGATAGATACATAGATGAACAGTTCTGGTACAAATGCTCCTCAGTCTTTTCTTGCCCCATTTCACAGTGTGTCATCTCTGGGCTTCTGAGAATCTTACTTAATTTCTCCCCGACATTCACGCAAGACAGATAAAACACTCATTAACTGATGACTGATGAAAAACAAAATGCAATTTAACTTTCCCAAGGAGGACCTAGAAGTCAAAGGTTTATGGTTTGACTACAGGAAGTTAACAATGCGTCAAGTGATGGTGTCTGTGCACCAGGGGTTATGGGACAGGGAATATCCCAGACGCAGGGAGGTGCAGAAATGAGCAGTAAACTTCCTTTGGGTTCGCTTGAGCTGCTACAAAAACATGCTGAAAGCTGTGGAATACACAAACAAAAGCTTTGGGGGCCCAGTCCTGGAGGCTGAGGTCCACTGCGCTGGTCTCTCCCTATCTTAGTCCATGGGGGCCGCCATATGCAATCCCACAGCCCGGGCGCTGACACACAGCAGAGCTCGGTGGCCCAGTCCTGGAGAGTGAAGCCCGAGGTCCAGGCGTGGCAGAGCCCGTGTCTGCTGAGGGTGCTGCCTGGGTCACAGATGGTGCTTTCCTGCTGTGTCCTCACGTGGTGGAGGGGCGGGAGCTCCCTGGGGTCTCTGATCTCATCCACGAGGCCGCACCCTCCTGACTCATCACCCAGTGCCGCTCCCCTGGGGTTTGGGAAACAAAAACACCCCTGCCCCCGTTGAGTTTGCGTGTGGATCCTGACACCCGTGAAGGCACCATGCTTTTTAAGGGATTGTTGCTCTCCCACTGGAACAGTTCCTTCCCCGTCTTTGGACTTGGCTGTGTGATTTTTCCAGTGTTGCATTTGAAATAGGAGCTTTGCCATCCGTGAGGATATCAGAGTCTGATCACTTTGTGTTTTCCACAGCAGGCAAGCCAGGAAACATTTGTTAACAATCATACACGGAGAAAATCGCTCCTGGCATCCTCTTTCCCATTTGCCTGTGAAATCCATTCTCCGTCCTCCACGCTGCCTCTGCTGACCCGTTTGGAAGGGTCACACACATCTGTGAAAGTTCAAACACTCGGAACCAACCGACGCCTATAAAAGCTTGGAAAAGCAAAAACCTGTTACACCAGGGGAGCATGAGCAAAGCAGGCACACAGCTCAGTCTCGTTTTCTAAAGACACACGGGGTTTTCAGAAGTCACCGTCACAGGAGGATGAGTCAGGCCAGCACCTGGGACACATGTGGGCTCCGCAGTTACGTAACCACCGCGTGCCCTGCGTCCCCTGATCAAGGTCTGTTGGGCGCCCGTCCCCTGGAGAGGAATCACTCTCGAGCTCAGCAGGGAAACCCCTGATTGTGTTTATTTACCTCAGTCACAATAGCAACTAAATCCGACACACTGTTTGCCTTGGCGTTGGCGGTTCTGCCTCCGTAAGAATGCGGTGGAAAAGGCTGGCTCACCGACCTTATGCATTATTTATTTTATCCATACTGTTTATTTTTTACATTTTTATTTGACTCGTTTATCTCTAACCATGCCGAGGATGGGACCCGCAGCCTCCTGCGTGCTAATCAAGCTCTCTGTGGCTGAGCTACACCCCCAGCCCTGATCGTTTTAAATTAAACACCCCTCGGGGAGCACAAAACGCTGATGGTGCCTGGTCTCCCCAGTGCCCCTTGGTCCCCTCCAGGAATTTGCATGAACTATATGGACAACCTCAGGAAGGAAGCTTTGGGAATCTGTCTTCTACCTGCATTTATCTGCAAAGAGAATCACTTAGGTTGCTGGTCTGACCCCGGGCCCTCTCATTCTCCTGGGTCATTCACAGCGCTCCCCCGCCCCTCCTCGGCCCTGTGAGGCGGTGTCTTGAACATCTGCACGTCCCGGGGTAACCGCATCCTGTAACTGGGCTGCATCTGTGCTAACTGTATGCGAACATCTGCGTGTTCTGCTCACCTTTCTCTTCTCACTTCGTTCAGGCCGGAAGGGCGGCTTGCCCTGGGTCCCTACCGCGCTTTGATACACTGAACGTTTTCAGGGGCAGGAAACAGGTGCTGTGGTCTCGCAGGAGACACACTGACAGCGGACGCTGCTGGACCACCTGCCGCACCCCACATCTCCGCTGCTCCCCATCCACATCCGCAGGATTTTTGTGCAATGTGAGTCAGGTTCTGCTGCATGCAGCTGTGATTCAGAGGCAACCCTTGGATCCCCGAGGCTCCGTGGCTGCAAGCTGCTCGGGTCTAAAGCTGCAGGTCCCCTCCAGGGTGGCCTTGGCTACAGGCTGGCTGGGGGCATTGCAAAGCAAAGACAATAAACTCCACGCAGGACTCACACGGGAGCCCCCTGCGGGCAAAGCC
>NW_004955499.1:1589759-1591801 GCF_000276665.1 Chinchilla lanigera | reverse complement strand
GGCGCTGACACACAGCAGAGCTCGGTGGCCCAGTCCTGGAGGCTGAAGCCCGAGGTCCAGGCGTGGCAGAGCCCGTGTCTGCTGAGGCTGCTTCCTGGGTCACAGTCGGTGCCTTCTCACTGTGTCCTCGCGTGGTGGAGGGGTGAGCACTCTGGGGTCTCTTTTACAAAGGTGCTTGCTATAGTTTATATCCTAAGTGCCCCCTAAGGTCCTGTGTGTTAAACTTTGTCCCTAGCTGGAGCCTGCTGGGAGGAGTCACCGGGGCGGTGTTCAGGCTGCTGGGGATTCACCCTTGAAGCAGGTTCTGGGGTAATAGCTTCTTGGTCCCTCTTCCGCTGCCAGGTCAAGATGTGAGTGGTTTTGCGGTCCCATTTTCAGGTGTTCTCATGGGCCCAAAGCCACGGGTTCCATCGACAGCGCTCGGGCACCTCTGACTCCACACATCTGAATAAAATCCTGAGGACCCGCACGGTAATGCTATTCCTGAGCCTCTGCCTGCCTGACCTCCTACTGCCCATGCGCAATACCAATGCCGGGCGGCTTAGGATTTTAACTTGCGTGCAGGGGGCGCACCCGGCACCACAGCGCCTGCTCCCGTCCTGTGTCGGAAGCACCTTATCTGTATTTCTCTAATCAGCCATTTTGTGGAGCAGCCCATTTTAGGGTCTGTTCCTGTGGACCTCGATGTAACACACGGCCTTTCCTGTTGGCTGGACAACGCCATCTTTGTGGACAGAGCACTGAAACTCTTCCTCATCCCTGCAACGTAAATCATTATCATCCGCTAATCCCAGGCATCTGGGAAGCTGAGGCGGGAGGATCTCAAGTGTGAGCCCAGCCTGGACAATTCAGTGAGATCTTGTCTCAAAACAAAGTAAAATAAAATAAAATAGAATAGAATAGAATAAAAGTTTTGAGTATGTGGCTCACTGTGACGGCCCTGAGTTGAATCCCCAGTACCACAAAAAAGAAAAATGATCGACTCTCCGAAGCTGTTCTAGTCTCCTTCTGCCGCCCAGGCAGCTGGGTTCCAGGGGTACGGGTCTTTGTAAAGAAGAAACTAGGGGCTGGGGGTGTGGCCGTGGCAGAGCTGCTGCCTAACATGCGCAAGGCCGGGGCTGGATTTTCAGCACCAACAGTAGTAATTCATATTATCATCGTCATTTCTCCCTCCCCTCACGGACTTCATAATTCCTCAACATAAAAAGCCATTTGTAAAGTCAGAGAACGAGCCAGTGTTTTGCAGCGGAGGGCGGAATCCTTCCTCTCTTTTCTCTCCAAAACCGGTGTCAAAATGACGCCTCCCGTGCTGCCGGAGAAATTTCCCCCTAGGATCAGATCACACAAACGCCTGCCGCGTGCTCTCCTGGGAGAACCTGCAGGAGCGTGTGCCGTGTACTGCAGGTCGCCACGGAGCAAAGCAATCCGGGCCTGAAGGGGACAGAGGGGGAAGAGGCCCCGTGCACACCTGGGCTCTGGCCTGTCCAGCCGTGCACCAGGCTCGGCTTTGCTCTGTCTCCCGCTGTACTTATTTCTGCTGCTTCGCGTCAGTCCGGCAGACACGGGTGTGACGGGACATCCCTCAGGTTCACGGCTCCGCTGGTGCATAAACAGCCACGGTGCTCAGAGGTTGGCGAACACATAGCAAAATTGTGTTTTCAAAGCAGTTTGCAGTCACCAAGGATGTTTTGAAGACACAGCACAGACGTAGGGGACAGAGGCCCTGGGAGGACAAAAGCAGTGATTGTGTCTACACCCAGGTAGCCCAGCGGCATTGGAGAAATTGTTTTAAGTTAGTCGATTAAAATGGTGTACATTTATGGGGCTGTGGGTATAGCTCAGTGGTAGAGCACTGGCCTAGCATGTGTGAGGACCTGGAGTGTGGTCTACACCACAGAAACAACTGTGTCTGTCTCTCTGTCTGTCTGCCTGTCTTTCTATTTTTGGACCCATCCATCCATCCACCTATGCATATATCCATGCATCCATCATTCACCCATCCATGCGTGGATACATGCACCCATCCATCCACCTATCCAACC
>NW_004955499.1:1583805-1589379 GCF_000276665.1 Chinchilla lanigera | reverse complement strand
CCATCTACCCACCCATCCACCCACCCATCCACCCATGCATTCATGCATCCATCCACCCACCCATCCAGCCAGCCAGCCATGCACCCATCCACCCACCCATGCATTCAACCATCCACCCATCCACGCATCCATCCACCCATCCATGCATCCACCTGTCTATCTATCCACCCATCCATCCATCCATCCATCCATGTATCCATCCATCCATTCATCCAACCATCCACCCATCCACCCATCCAACACACGCTTGAACACACACACTGACACACACCAATACACGAACAGATATGCACAGCAATATGTACCAACTGCACACACCAACCCATACACCAACGGACACACCACACACACCAGCACAAAATCACACACATCAATAGACAGTCCAGGCAAATGCTCCAACACACAAAAGCACATGCATCAACAAATGTATGCACACCAATATAGACCAATGCACAAACCAATACACACACACCAACACACAACCAACACTCAGAGAAAAGTAAGTATAGGATATTGTGAGTCTGTTTATTTGCTTCACAATAATACTCACTTCATGATAGCTAGATGATAGACAGATAGATGATAGATGATAGATAGATGATAGATGATAGATAGATGATAGATAGATAGATGATAGATGATAGATGATAGATAGATGATAGATGATAGATGATAGATAGATGATAGATGATAGATGATAGATGATAGATAGATGATAGATGGTAGATAGACAGATGATAGATGATACATAGATGATAGATAGATGGATAGATAGATAGATAGATAGATAGATAGAATGGATGGATGGATGGATAGACAGATAGACAGATGGATATATGGAGTGCCTGGCATAGACAGATGACACACAGTAGGAAGATGGTAGCAGTAGACGGATATGTAGCTGAGGGATGTACAGACAGGCGACAGTGATCTAACAGAGTAGAGTGAGGTCAGGGTATAAAACCGTCAGGTCGTACAACTTAAATCTGTACAATTTTTTCTTGCAAAACAAAAATCTAATCATTCCAGTTTCCTTCCAGCTTTTGGCCACTGGACCCCTGAGGAAAGTGGCACAGGGCTGCTCCATTCCCGAGGAGCAGGCTGCCTGCGTGCAGGGCGGGGATGGGGGGTGCGCTGCAGCAGCTCAGTCCTGGCCTGGGGCGGTGTGTGCTCCGGGTCACAGGCGGGGGCGGTCCTCGCACCCCACAGCACCGGCCGTTCTGCAGAAGGCAGGACTGCGGACCGGCACGGCCCCGGGCAGCTCAGCGGCAGGCCCACGGGAGGGCGTCGCTCCAGGCTGTCTTCTGCACGTTGCCCGCAGGGTGAAACACCTGTGCGTAAAGGAAGGTCATGTTAATTTACTTCACCTCCGCTCACTGTAGGACTACAGCGTCCGCCCGGGGTCTGACCAAGAGGAAGGGAGATTAACAACTGCAGCAGATGGCCACCGAAACTGCACAGTAAGCCAACCACCCAGCGTCTCCCTCTTCCTGCCGTCCAAGGGGAATACAGGAAGGAACTGAATTTCCCGTGCATCCGAGCTAATTTAAACTCAACCCCGCCAAGGCTGCAGACGTCAGGGTGGATGTGCTCTCCTTGGCTCTCGCAAATAGATTCAGTGTTTAAAGCCAATTCTGCAGCCAGTTTCCATGGTTTACAAACACAAAACCCGGAAGCTGGGTGTGGTGGGCATGCCTGTCATTCCAGCACTCTGGGAGGCTGAGGCAGGAGGGTCACAAGTTGGAGCCCAAGCTGAGCAACTTAGCAAGAGTGTAACTCAGAATCTAAAAAAATGTTGTAAAAGGGCCAGGGATGTAGCTCAGTCAGAATCCCCTGGGCATGTGCAATCCAAAGTACTGCAAAACAAGCAAACAAGCAAATAAATAATCAATCTGACTGGCAAATTCCATCTCATAAACTTCCAAGTAGAAAATCCAGCTAGGGGGCTGGGGATATAGCTCAGCGGCACAGCGCCTGCCTGGCAAGCGCAAGGTTGTGAGTTCGATTTCCGGTACCGGAAAAAAACCAAAAAAAGAAAAAGAAAAAAGAAAATCCAGCTACAGGATTAAGGGTGTAGCTCAGTAGTGAGTGTGATTAGCACACACACACACTCACACACCAGACACACACACACACTCACAGTCTTATAATGTAACAGAAAATGACAAGGTGTTATGAGCCCAGTTTTTCTAACATACCACTGAAATACTGGACCATGATCAGACATGCTTAAGGTGAAACTTCTGGTTAAACCACTCTCTTGTATATAAGATGTGATCCAGGAATATAATAAATGTTTAAAATCAAAAAAGTTGTCATAGTAACAGAGACATGGCCATGCATCCCCTCAAAATCCTCCCAGCTTTGTGCACACTCATCCCGCCGTCCTGGCTACTTCCTGGAGCAGCTCTGGAGTCCTTCCTGAGGGTCTTTAGCTGCGCAGTCCTGGCCGCCTTGATGTCCTGAATGGACTCAATGCATTGACCTGTGATGGTCACTTTGACCTTGGGGAGGAGCCGGAAGTTGCTCGGTGCCAGATCCGGTGACTGAGGTGGACGAGGAGCTGCACTTTCCCAGGACAATGGGACAAGTGTGTGCAAAAAACCTGGGGAGGATTTTGAGTGAACTCATGGCGGTGTGTCTTCTACTGAAATTCATACTTTAAAATTTAAACATGCAGTATGTTTTGATCACAACTCGCCCTTTGAGTGTGTGTGTGTGTGCACGTGTGTGCATGTCACTGTGCTCTTTTTACCGTTGTTGGAGAATCAACCTTAGGAAGGAAAAGCTGTATCCCCACTCCCTCTCCCCTGACACTGGCCGGGGCCCCCGTATGCCTCGACTCGGGGCCGGGCTGCTCCTGGCTTTGAGCTGGTCTAGAGCTTGGCCCAGGCGGGTCGGAGACCATAGATGTGGGACCATTGCCGTGCATGCAGGAGCTGTGCCCGACGCTGCGTGCCCCAGCTATGTTCTTAGGGAGAAGCGGACACAGAGAACCTGCAGATTATTCTAGGGCCGAGGCTGGAGCTGGGGTGAAAGCAGACAGGACGGCCGACAGCTGGACCTGTTGACAGTTAAAGGGGCCGCTTTGCAGAAGTGACAAAGGACATGGAATCATCCAGGGAGATTTCCACGCGTCGGCGCCTGACATTGACGTGGAATACCCCAAATAAAGCTCTGATCACATGGACTGTCTTCAAAGTTCTGTTTCCCTAATTTGAAGACAACAATATGCAGTAGAACAACCGTTGCTGAATTCCTACCATCTTGTCTAGTGAAGCTCTGTGTCCTTTCTAATGCTTTTTAAATTATATTTTATTCTCTTTAATGGCTTGATCAATCTTGCATTCTCACATCTGGTAATCTGAGCAACTTCGCTGAAGGTAACAGTATGTAATATGACAACCATTGCTAATCCCTATCATTCTGTTCTGAAACCCTGTATCACTTTTACTGTTTTCGCTTTGTTTTGTTTCTGCCTATGTTGTTGGTATTTTGTTAATTTTTTATTCTCTTTTTTAAAAAAGTTGTGTTTCCGCACATCATGTTCTTCTTGGTGGTATGACCCATGAGAAGGTCTGTATCAGAAGCCGCACCATGCGTTTAAAAAAAGCAGCCTCAGGTCCCTTCCTTCCTTCCCTCCTTCCTCTCTTCCTTCCTTCCTTCCTTCTTTCCTTCCTTCTTTCCTTCCTTCCTTCCTTCCTTGCTTCCTTCCTTCTTTCCTTCCTCCCTCCCTTCCTTCTTTCCTTCCTCCCTCCCTTCCTTCTTTCCTTCCTTCCTTCCTTCTTTCCTTCCTTCCTTCCTTTTTTCCTTCCCTCCTTCCTTCCTTGCTTCCTTCCTTCCTGTAGTCCCAGGGATGGAACCCAGGTGCTGTGCATGCTTAGAAACTGCTGCACCCCAGCCCTCTGCTATGAACCCCACCATGGCCAGCACAACACCCATCTGACCCCCGAACCCCAGTCTCCTGTCCGGGCTTGCCTCTTTTTCAGTGAATGGTGGGGTGGAGGTTCAGGGACCAGTGAGGTGGTAATATCCACCCGTTACCCAGTGGGGCAGACAGCCCCAAAGGTACCGCGGAACGAAAGCTCAGATCTCTGGGGTCCCCTCCCCGGGCATCTTCCCCACCTCTTGGCATTGGCCGTTAGCTCAAGCTCCCCTTGGTCCTCTGCAAAAGTTTCCCAGTTATGATCTCCAAGTGCCAAGTTTCTGGCTTCTAAGAGACGTCTCATACCCCGGGGCTTCGTGTCAGAGCGGGAGACAGTGTCTGGCCGACTCATGCGCCGCACCCAGAGCTGCACCCTGGAAAGAGCAGCATAAGTGCAAGAGAATAAGAAAGCGGTGAAGAGGAAGAACCGCCTTGCTGTGCTCATACACGGGATGCGGAAGACCAAGCATTTGAGTGACATCAGGAAAACTGCCTGGCGGTGCCACCCTGACCTCCCACCCAGGAGACGGCGCCTACTCAGCCTCCGGGAATCCAAGGGTCGGGAAGTGCTGCTGCCCTCTGAGGCGCATGAAGGGGCCTGTGGGGACTGAAGGGACCGGAGAGTTTGAGCTGATTCTGCCGCTTCTTTGTCCTTTCCTCAACGCCAAAGGAATGTGAAGAGAGTCCCATTTGACCCAAAATAAAGACGAGGTGGGAATTTTGTGGTCCGCTGCTGGGCTTCTCTCTGTCCATTCATGCTCCCAACAACCCACCCGTCCACCCGTCCATTGGGCCAAACGCCTGCCCGTAGGTGCACACGTCCACACATCCACTGACTCACCCACCCACCGGGGCAGCCATCTGTCCCATCCACATGTCTGCCATTGATCCATTCACCACGCATCAAACCACCCAACTGTCCACCCGTGTACCCATCTACCCAGCCATCCACGGTCCTTCAAGCCATGTCTCCACTCAAGTGGCCGTTAAACCAAACACATATCCATTGACTCATCCAGGGCTCATCTGCCCGCCCACCCTTCTACCTATCCAGCCACCCAGCCATCCATGGACCAGTCCATCTATTCAGCCACCCTCTGGTATCCATTTCTCAATCATCCGTTCATTCACTTATCCATTAACCAAACACCTTTCCTGTGATTCATCCACCCGTCTGTCCATCCATCCACCAACTCACTCAGCCACCCACTCACTCAGCCACCCACCTGTTCATGTACTCATCCACTCAGCAATACAAATGCATCACGTACCCATCTGTACAATATTCACTCATCCATCTACTGATCCATCCATCTATAGCCATCATCAGCCATTGATCAATTTTCATTTATCACTCATCCAATCCAACTACTCATCCATATACTCAATTATCAGTCATTTATTGACCCTTCATGCATTCATCCATCTACCCATCAAAACACCCAACCACACATCTATGTAACTATCTATAGACTTATTCACCATCCATCCATCCACCCATCCATCTACCCATCAAAACACCCAACCACACATCTATGTAACTATCTATAGACTTATTCACCATCCATCCATCCACCCATCCATCCATCCACCCACCAATCCACCCATTCATCCATCTATCCACCCATCCATCCACCCACCCACCCATC
>NW_004955499.1:1581370-1583295 GCF_000276665.1 Chinchilla lanigera | reverse complement strand
TATAGATTTTCAGCCTCCAAAATTGCAAGGCCAATAAACCTCACTACTTTATATGTCACCCACCCTGTGCTACTTCATTATCCTAATGGGAACTGGACTGATACATCTCCCAGGCTTGAAAGTGTCCTTTTGATGGTCCCCAGAGACCACCCTGGGTTCTCAGACTCATTATCCTCATTGGTTTTTCGGTTTTTCTCCGGTACCGGGAACTGAACTCACGACCTTGCACTTGCCAGGCAGGTGCTTTTGCCGCTGAGCTAAATCCCCAGCCCCTTCATTATCCTCATTGCCCCACTGGTTCACACTCCCAGCTGTGCAGCTGTCTAATCCTGGATCCAACTGGCTCTGTTTCTTCTCATGTGCCCACAGCTAACACAATTCCCTGGAGAAGTCATATGCAAAGTTCCTTTTCCCCTTATAAAGCAGTATAATCTGTGCTCACCAGAAACTCAAAAATATAGTAGTAGAGAAAAATTAATAAGTAAGTTACTTTTCCATTGCCAAGTTTAAAAACCTGACATTCCCAGTTTAGGGGAGGAGAGGTTTAATCCAGCTCACCGTTGCAGAGGGTGCAGTCAGTGGTCAGCTGCTCCAAGGCAGGAACATCACGGTGGATGGGGGTGGAGGAGGAAAGACGCTCACATCATGGCAGCCGGGAAGCAGAGAGAGAAGGGAGGAGCCGGGGACAGGAACTCACCCTTCCAGGTGAGGACTGTGCTCCTACAGCACAGTCAGCCGGTAGCTCATGCATGATGGATCCACTGAGGAGCACAGCGCCCCGTGATCCAATTATAGTCCAAAAGCACCACCTCTGAATGCATGAGATTTCAGAGGGACTTTTTAGCTCTAATCCATATCTCAGTGACTGGAATTTGCTTCTGGCAGGAAGCCAGTCATATCACTCAGCTCTTCTCCCTCGAGGTTTTTGCACTTCAGTATTCTTGTCAGTCTCTTAGAAATGAGTTTGCACAGATCCAAATGTAGCTTTCTCTTTCTATGCAGATGGCGCCCTCTTCTGCTCACAGTCTCTCCGCGCTTCTGGACCTTCACAGCAGGGACTCGGGAGCCCGGATGATCTGTCTTACTTCCGCTAAACTCAAAAAGAATCAGACTCTGGAGCAACTGGCTTTGTGCAGACTCGGCCCCTCCAGGTGGAACTCACCTGTCCTCGTCAGACTTTCAGACCTCAATAAAGGTTAAACTCAGTGCTGTGGGCTAAACATGGTCCTCAAAGGTGCCCATATCCTAATCCCTGGGACCTGGAAACATGCTACCTTACATGGAAAAGAGGACTTTTCCCTGGGCAGTAACGTAAGGATGGTGAGTGGTCGTGGATTATCCGTGTGCCTACTACAGAATGGGCACCATTTTCAGAAGCAGCGGTTGAGCGGACTCCAGCCACAGGGAAAGAATATGTAAAGGTGGACGCAGACTTTGGTGTTGGGCAGTTTCAAAGTGCAGTAAGGAGCCACAAGCCAAGGACTACCGGTGGCTTCTAGACCCTGGTACTATCAAGAAATGAACTCCCACTTATGGGTTCTGGGGGTGGTTGCGTCCTGCCAACACCTTCACCCAAACCTTCTGAGGATCTCCACTTGTGCAGGTCACAAGTGAAAGATCACAGATTTGTGCAACTGGTTATAGCAACAACACGAGGCTCAGACACACCACACCTTCAAGTCAGCCTTCAGGTGAGCGCTAGGGAGTGCAGCAGTGTGTATTGGAAAGAGAATTGTCTGTCCAGGGCCTGTGAGCAACAAGATCGTTTGTGCTGCCATGGTTTAGCTGTGACATGTCCACCTCAAGTCTTATGTGCACAAGAGCGGGGCTATCAGAGGGTGTCCGGATCACGGGGCGCTGTGCTCCTCGGTGGATCCATCATGGATGAGCTCTTGGCTGAATGTGCTGTAGGAGGCGGGACCTGG
>NW_004955499.1:1564607-1581270 GCF_000276665.1 Chinchilla lanigera | reverse complement strand
CCCATCCGCCATGATGCTCCTGCCTTGGAGCAGCCGGCCATGGACTGCACCCTCTGCAACCGTGAGCTAAAATAAGCTTCTTTTCCTTTAATTTGTGTACATCAGTTAATTTGTCCCAGGAATGAAAACTTGACTAATTCAGTCACCATAAGCTGTGGCTTAATAATAAAAATTATTTTTATCCCATCCTAAGCCAATATTTAATTATCACTGTGTTGGGTGTACTTGAGTCTAAATACCAATCCATTTAGGATACTGGGTGTAATCACAGATTTTTGAAATTTGTTTGCTTATTTTTATATTATAAGGGGTTGGACTCAGAACTTCACACTGAGTTGTATCCCCAGCCGCATTTATTTTCCATTTTGAGGCAGGGTTTCGCGAAGTTGTTCAGGTGGCCTTGAACTTGTCTTTCTCTCACCTCGTCCTCCTGCGTACGTAGAAGTACAGACACTCACAACCACGCGTGACGATCATGAATTTCATCCCCAACTTTTGCCTGTCCCCCACCTGGTCCTCCAGAAACAACAGGCACCTGACACCAAACGCATCACACTCAGAGGGAGAGAGATTCTCACCCCACACTCTCACATTGTTCAGCGCTCCGTGGATGATTAAAAAATAGAAACAGACTGAGCCGAAGTGACTATACAAGGGCTGCAAGTTCAATCTCAGTTTTGCATGAATCTTTGAAGAGACAGAGCCCTGCCCTGACGTGGAATGCGGCATCCACCTCTGCCCCTAATCCTCCTTCCTGCTTTATGCCTCTGTGGGTTATTGCTCTCCTTTGAAAGGTCAGGGCTTCTGAGGCAGGGAGACCTCAGGGTATTCCGGGTTTACTGCAGGTCAGTGTGGTCTCTCGCAAACACCGTCCTGGTCCTCAGAGCTCCCAGTGCCTCTTCAGGAGCAACTGGGCCACGAACTGGGCCTGTCCACAGTTGGACCAGTAGGTTGGGCCACTTGCAAACTGTTCCTTGGGAGGTCACAATTGAACGGGATTCTTGTCAGGCTTCCTCCGTCTTTTCTGGGATCAGGTCAGATACAGGACAATTGTTCTTTGTGCAGTTTTCTTTATGTACTGGAGTGATGGGGCCACAACCCAAGGCCACCTGGAGTCACACGAGGAGGCAGAGGCAGGAAGGTCTCTCCTAGAGCCTGTGAACAGAGCACAGCCTTGGGATAGTGTGGTGTCAGTCTCCTGGGTTCCAGAATTGTGAAAGTAAATCCCTATTGTTTAAATCACCCGGTTGTGTCAACAGTAGCTCCCGAGAGTGTTTCAGAGCAGCACAGCACGGTTGAGTGGTGACACTTGAACCCACCTTCCTGTCTCTCTTCCTTCTCCCTGCGGGGCTGGGATTGAACCCGGGCCTTTTGCATATGTGGCAAACGCTCGACATTCAGCGACACCCCAGCCCTTTAGCATTTGTATTTTCAGAGTCTCACTATGGTGCCCAGCCCAGCCTCAATAATCTCTTGATCCTCCTGCCTCAGCCTCCTCGGTAGCTGGGATGACCGTGATACATCGCTGCACCCAGCGAGAACGGAGTGCTTTCTGATAAAAGCCTGCTGTCCGGGCATTGCCTTCAGCCATCGGCAAGGCTGTTCAGACGTTTTCTAGTGAGCAAGTGAGACGTTTCCCAACAACAGCACACATGGGCTGAGAAGGAATTATTGCCTTTGCATCTTACAGGCAGGAGGTTTGTTTTTCTCTGGGAACTCATCCCAAAATTCAAGCAGAGGCATTGTCTATGGGGAGGAAATCCCTGCGGTTTCCAGCCAACCCCAGAAAAAAGTGGCCATCTTCACAAAATGAAGCAACAGCAGATGCTGGCCAGGCTGTGGGAAAAGGAGCCCGTCTACACTGCTGGTGGGATGTAAACTGCACCACCGCAACGGAAATCTGGGTGATTCTTCAAAACATAAAACTAGAAACTCCATTGGTACCAGCCTTTCCCAGTCTAGGAATCTTCCCAAAAGAGTTAGATACCCTATCACAGTGACTCACGCATACCCATGTTTGTGGCAGTGCCACGCACAATAGCTACATCTTGGAAGCCACCTGTATACCCATCAGTAGACGAAACGATAAATAAAATGTGCTGTTTACACACAGTGGAGTACTATGCAGCCATGAAGAAGGATAAGTAAGCTTGAGTCGGTTGTAAGAAAAGGCATGTACCTTGAGGCTATAATATTAAGTGCAATAAATCAGATGTACAAGCTTAAATATCACACAGTTTGTCTTACACTGGTAAGAGAAGCCCAAAATATACACAAAGAGTAAAATAAAAGATGGAGTATAGGAAATAGAGAGATGGATCTTTAACAAATGGGAAGGGACCCAGAGGTGGAGGGAGGGCAGGAAAGGGGGACATGAAAGGATTGAGATGTGGTGCATACAGGCACCAACTGCCCACAGGGCTCGGAGGCATGTACTGTGAGGCTCAAGGATATAGCTCAGCAGCACATGCACCTGCCTGGCAAGCGCAAGGTCCTGAGTTCGAGTCCTGGCACACAAAAAAAATTATGCGCTGTGAGCATGTGCTCATGAAATTGTTTTTAAATTTACCAAAGCCCAAGGGGACATTTCTGCACATGCATTTTGTGCAAAGAGAGACCCGGTAAACTGAGGCAGCAGCTCCAACCTAACTACGTAGCAGGTGATGCATGAGTATTAACAGCACATCTGTGGGCTCCTGAAATCCAGTTTTACGTCTACCTGGGCTCTAGAACTGCAGTCACACCCACCGCACCCACTGCCCTCTCCAGATGGGACATTGCTTCCCGCTGTGTGGCGGTGGAGACTGGGACATTTCTGTAACTTTGTAATCTCATCCTTTCTGTCTTAGTGGGGCTGCCTCAGGGGTCACACTGTGTGGCTGATTCGAAGGGCAAAAAAAAAAATCATAGATTTCCAGGACGAAGTTGTGTGTGTATGTGTGCGTAGGAGCAAGTGTGTATGTGTGTTCTGCCCGTTCCTGCTCTTGTGTGTGTGCTGTACGTGTGTGTATCTGTGCATGCTCATGTATATGTGTGTGTTTGCGAGCACGCTTGAACCTATATGTGTGTGTGCATGTGTGTGACACGTTCAGGTGCTTTAGTTTGCATGTGTATGAGTGCTTTGAACAGCACAAGCTTTCTGCAGTAAAACATTGGTGCATAACCACAGGGAAATACCACTGGGCTTCTGTTTGCTGAGGGGAACCATTTGTTATGGCCCGCATGTGTTCAGAAGTGCGGCTGCACAAAGATATTGAACTTTAGCACCGACACTCACCAGCTTTTATCTGTCTGTTGATCTATCATGTCTCCGTATCTCTTATTAGTATGTGTACAATCTAGCAGTCTATTGTCTATCACCTGTTCAGATGTCTTTCATCCATTATTTTGTATCAATCTACTGTCTATATATCATCTAGATTACTGGCCAACTACTATTTTAGTTTTTTTTTTTTTTTTCTGGTACCGGGAATCAAACTCACGACCTTGCACTTGCCAGGCAGGCGCTGTGCCGCTGAGCTAAATCTCCAGCCCCATGCTCAAGTACTATTATCTGTTTGTTATTTATATATCTACCGTTGGCCCAGCAATTTGCCAATCAATCCATCATCTATCTATCTATATATCATTATATGTATCATCTCTATCATCTATCACCTATCATCTATATATCTATGTACTATCTATGTATCATCTATGTATGTATCTATCATCTATTATCTTTCGAATCTATCATCTCTCATTTATCACCTATCTACCTATCTATACATCTATTTATTATCTATCATCTATCTATCATCTATCATGTATCTGTCTCTCTATATATATATTTCCTCTATTACCTATCATTTATCATCTGTATATTATCTATCATTTATCTAGCTAGTTATGTATCTATCATCTGCATCTATGATCTATCTATTATCTATCATCTATCTAACAGCCATCTATCAGATATCTATTTTCTAATCATCTATGTATAATCTATCTATATGTAATCCTTCTACTTATCACGTATCATGTATCTATTATCTATCATCTTTATCTATCTGTCTGTCTGTCTGTCTATCTATCTGTCTAGCTGTCTAGCTGTCTATCTATCTGTCTATGAATCTGTCTATCTATCTATCATCTATCTATCTATCTATCTATCTATCTGTCTATCTGTCTATCTGTCTATTTGTCTGTCTGTCTATCTGTTTATGAATCTGTCTATCTGTCTATCTATGTGTCTATCTATCCGTCTGTCTCTCTGTCTATCTGTCTATCTGTTTGTCTATCTGTCTATCTGTCTGTGAATCTATCAATCTGTCTGTCTGTCTGTCTGTCTATCTATCTTTCTCTCTGTCTGTCTATCTGTCTATGAATCTGTCTATGAATCTGTCTGTCTGTCTATGTATCTGTCTGTCTGTCTGTGTGTCTCTCTATCTGTCTGTCTATCTGTCTGTCTGTCTATCTGTCTGTCTATCTATCTATCTGTCTGTCTGTCTATCTGTCTGTCTGTCTATCTGTCTGTCTATCTATCTATCTGGACACCTGTCGGTCAGTGTATCAATGCTCCTTCCCATCTACCCATATACTTACTATCATGGGACGCTGCCTTGTTCAGATGTGGATTCTTGCATCATTTAGACGAGCATCTTTTTCAGTGAGAAATTCTCTCCACCTTTTCATCGATGAAGGACGACAGGAAGAAAACCCCTTGGCAGCCATTGGAGAGAAAATCCCGGCTGGGGTCTGTCTCGGCCTGCCCCGGAGCGACCCTGGGCTTCGTGGCGCTCTTCCTTGGGAGAGAAGGTCGGGGTGGGCCGGCTCCTCGCCCACCCCACAGTCAGCCCTGACAGGGACATTGGCACCTCGTGACTACATAGCTTTAATAGCCCGGAAATCAAGTCCAACCCGTAGGCAGATGCGAAGAGAAATACCCACCATATTTGGGGTGCTAGTGAGGAGTCCAGAATCTCTTTATATTTTTAATACAAAAGACAAAATGTCCACCTATCCCCTGAGAAAACAATGATGAGGAGCCCAGTGGGGTGAAGGGCATGCTGCCCTGTCTACATTCCCTCTGCAGCAGGTTCCGCCGTTCGCTCAGGAACCAGACACACGAAACAGTCAAAGCTGTGTCCCGGCAGAGAAGCGCCCTGCATGTCGTCCCTGGGCTGGGAAGGCGCCAGGCTGCCTGCTGCTCGCATGAGGCACAGCATGAGCACGCCCGGGGGCAGAGGTGGGCACGATGCGGGTGACAAGCTTCCAGCTCCGAACCTTTGTGTTGTCCAACTTCGCCTTTGGGTGGACCTTGGCAGCGGATGCCGGGGCGCTGCCGTGGGCAGCTGTGTGTCTGCGCATCCATTGATGAGCACCACGTGCTTTGCAGCGTTTGATTATGATGAGCAAACTTTCATACATGTACGTTTGTTTGAATGCCTGTCTGCGATGATTTAGCAGCATGTAGCTAAGAAGTGACAGTGTGTATTCGTCCCACAGCTGCCCTGCAGCTAGAAAGTGCTCTGTTCTTCAAAGAAATCCAGAAAAGCAGGCAGAGGGGAGGTCTGTGGAGTTCAGCACAAAACCGGGCTCCAAGAATTCAGGATAGAGGTCGTGCAGCGTTCTCAGCGGGTGACTGCTCTTGGCTTTTGCTCTGTACAGCTGATCAGGCATCAGATGTGTTCACGTCTTCCCTGAGCCTGGCTCCGGACCAAGCACCTTACATCTATGCTCTTTAGGGATACGTACCGCCGGGCGTGGAGGTGCACATGTGTGATCCCAGCAATCTTGGAGGCTGAGACGGGAAGATCAAAAGTTCAAGGCCAGCCTGGGCACCTTAGTCACTTAGCAACGCTGTGTCTCTAGATAAATAAAAATGTTAAAAAGAGTTTCGTACAGAGATCAGTGCAAAGATCATGGGTTTAAACTTCAGTATCAAGTGTGTGTGTGTGTGTGTGTGTGTGTGTGTGTAAATGCACATGTGTAAGCATCACACATACAATAAATGAACCACTCTTAATTCTTATTTTATTTTAAAGGAAGAAAAGAAAAGAATAACAAAATAAAAACAGCCAAGACAAAACCCCACTCTTAGTTCCTACATTAACATCTATGAAATAGGAAATCATTGTTCATATTTTAAATTAGAACATGCATCTGTTATTCATTCCACTTACTTTTGGTTTTGGTTTGGTTTGGGTTTTGGTTTTCTGAGACAGGGTTTCCCTGTGTAGTCCAGGCTGCCTTTGAACTCACTTTGTAGCCCAGGCTGGTCTTGAACTCCTGGTGATCCTCCTGCCTCAGCCTCCCGAGTGCTGGGTTGACAGGGTTGCATCATCATAGCTGTCCTCTGCTTACTATTTTTGAGCCCTTCCTCTACTCTAAGAAATGTGGATTTTGTGGAGGACAAAAGAGAGTTCTTCTTAAAACCTATATTGAAAAAAACAGGAATGAAAGAGATAATCAACTTAGACCAACTGTGGAAAGGCTATCAAGACACAAGCTAAAACATTTATTATGAAAAATATATTTATCTACAATTTCCTTCAGAGAGAATAAAAGGCACAGAGCAACCCTATAGATGCACATATACACTACTTCTATTTTTATATCGCTTTCTTTTCTTTTGTTGTTTCTGGAACGAGGGAGAAAACTCATGACCTCATGTAGGCAAACTACATCCCCAGCCTAACCGAAAACACCTTCAAAATTAAGCTACCTAGTGATCTGTGAAATGCAAATGCAAACCGCAAAAATCCCCTCATACACACCGAGATGGCTGTCATAGCAAAGGCAGACAACTAGCTGTGGTGCTGCATGGCTGGAATCTCAGCACTCTGGGAGGCTGAGACAGGAAGGTCGCATCTTAGCTACATGTCCCTAGATCATTCAGACAAGTGTGTGCATACGAATGTTCACAGTTACAGTATTTGTCATAATCAAATGCTGGAAACCACTCAGTCCCCATTGAAGCAGGCATAGACACACAGAATGTGTCCAGCCATACAATGGAATATCATTCAGTCCTGAACAAGAATGAAATTTGACACAGCGTACTACGACACTAAACTGCAAAGAAGCCGTGCTGAGCGACAGAAACCAGACTCAAACCCACCTGTGCAAGGAATAGATTCGTGATTCCCTAGGCAGGAGAGCATAGTGGGATTGGGGGGTGTACACAAGGGACAGAGGGATTCTTTTTAGGGTAGTAAATATGTTCTAAATGATTGTACCAGGGAATAGAGAATCTGTGACTAGGCAAAGATCCACTGGTGACAGAGCACCCCTCAGTTATGGTAACCTGACAGGCAGTTTTTTAATTTAATTTTTTTTTTTTTTGATTCTACAATGATGGGAAAGCCATGCACCTCCACGCAGAACTCTACTTTGCTATCAGGGTCAGCAGCCCTCCCACAAACCAGGAAGTTCTACAGCTTCACAGTGACCCCGGAAGTGCAATTACCATGACCCAGGAAGTACAACAGTCATCTCTAAGAACCAAGATGTGCTCCGACATTCCAATGACCCAGGAAGTACAAACACCGCCTCTCTGAACCAGGATTGCTCAATGTTTCAATGACCCAGGAAGTACAACAGTCATCTCTAAGAACCAAGATGTGCTCCGATGTTCCAATGACCCAGGAAGTACAACTACCCTCTCTGTGAACCAGGCTTGCTCAATGTTTCAATGACCCAGGAAGTGCAACAGTCCTCTCTAAGAACCAAGATGTGCTCAGACGTTCCAATGCCCCAGGAAGTACAACCACCACCTTTAGGAACCAGGAAGTCCTACGACCTTTCAGTGTCCCCGGAAGTACAACCACCACCTCTAGGAAGCAGGAAGTCCTATTACATTTCAATGACCTAGGAAGTACAGTTGCCATCCCCACGGACCAGAAAGTTCTACGAACTTCCAGGTGATGGTGCTCAGGCCCCACCACTTCAAACTATGAGTGTAGGTGCGTAGCATATGCCAGTCCCCAAACTGGACACTTTGGCACATCGATGACTTGGAGCTGAAGCAAGCTGAAAAATCAGCCAACTTCGGAAGAGCTCTTTGCTTTGCCACTGTCACACGGGCTCTCTCTCTGGTGGGAGTTGCGGGACACTGCTTACGTCTAACCAGAAGTCTCAGCACCCAGCTGCCTGGCCCAGGCCAGCTCCTGGATGTCAGCAAGTCCTGGTGTCTTTTTCTACACACTGACACACTCATTACTTCACTTCGGGCCCCCAGCGCTGCAGGAAAACGTACAGGTTTATTTTTCTATACGCGACACGCTCAACACTTGTGTAACAGGAAATGCAAATTTTATCCCCATAGCAAAAGCAGTCATTGGTACTATTTGATGTGCTACATTTCCATTACATTTGACACCAGTCAGAGCTACCCCTAACGCCCCAGGCTCAAGGGTCAGTCACACTTGCTATGAGAAGGTCCTAACCGTCAACAGTGTCTGTTTGACTTGGCTACAAACCAGAGATTGTCATCAGCTCCTCCTGGAGTGGCCCCCGGCTCACAGCTTGATTGCTGTTGATTACAGCGAAGGAGATTTGAAGGGATTCAAGCAAGAGGTGCCCGGGGCAAAGTCTGGATGGGACCAGAGCCCAGGAGCTGCTGTCTCTGTGGAGTTGTAGCCACCAGGCTCTCAGCACCTGGGCCTTTTTCTCCACCTGGAGCTCTCCCAAACCGTCCTTCAGGGATTTTTATGGAGGCTTCATTCCATGCACATGGTGAATTATTAACCCGGTCTCCAGCCCCGGATCCCTCCCTGGAGGACGCCGGATGGGGCTGGACGTTCCGTGCCTTTCTCCTGGTTTGGGCTTTCTGGTGAGCAGAGCCGGGAGCAGTCCTGTCTGCAGGCCCCAGCTTGCTGCCCTCATGCTAAGCAGCAGAGGCGCCCTGTGAAGCTCGCTCCAGAAATCACAAAGCTGCTACCAGCGTTGCAGTCCGGGGGCCGGGTGGGGACACCGATGAAGAAATTTCTCCGGGGAGTCAGGCAGCAGTCAGTGATCGGGAGACCGGTTGTCTGAGCAACATGTGCTTAGATGATTCTAGCAGCACGGACTAGAGAGAGGGCCAATCACTGCACGTGGCCTCTCCATGCACTCAGGACACAGAGTAAACACAGTTCACTCGGACATCGTGGGGAGCGTCCCCAAGCACAGAACTCGGGAGAAATTACCATCCCCAAGTGCATCCCCAGTGGCAGGTGAGAGAAAGAAAAATATCCTTCCTACGGGGTGTGGTAGTGAATGCCTGTAATCTCAGCACTCAGGAGGCTGAGGCAGGAGGATTGTTGCAAGTTCAAGACCATCCTGGGCTACAAAGTGAGCTCAAGGCCAGCCTGAACTGCATAGTGAGACCCTGACTCAAAAAAAAAAAAAAAAAAAAATCCAGGGCTGGGGATTTAGCTCAGCGGCAAAAGCGCCTGCCTGGCAAGCACAAGGTCGTGAGTTCGGTTCCTGGTACCGGAGGAAAAAAAAAAAAAATCATTCCTCACCCACAGCTAGTCACTAGGGCCCGTAGGAGGAAAAAAAATGGGTCATTAGGGCCCATAGTTTATTAAACATTATAGAAGCTGGGATTGAACCCAGGAACTTTGCACTGAGCTAGACCTCCAGTTTTTATTTTTTTGTTTTGTTTTTGAGACAGGATCTGGCTAAGTCACTAAGTTGCCCAGGCTGGAGTTAAACTTGTGTTCCTCCTGCCTCAGCCTCCCAGAGTACCAGGACTATAGGCAAACACCACCATATTATTTAATAAAAATGTATGTGACCTGGGTATGGTGGCACATGCCTGTAATCCCAGCACTCAGGAGGCTGAGGCAGGAGGATTGTTGCAAGTTCAAGACCAGCCTGACCTACAAAGTGAGCTAAGGCCAGCCTGGACTGCATAGCGAGACCCTGTCTCAAGAAGATAAAAACAAAACAAACAAAAATGTGACGTGACACCAGAGACTTCACAGAGAAACAAGGGTGTGGGAAACCCTACCTTCGCTGGCTGAAGGAAGCATGGGCAGGCAGAAGTGTGACATGACTGAGTAGTCTCAGGTTGCGGACACGGTGGGACTCTGTGGGAAATTCCTCTGTGTCCTGGGAGGGTCTCAGGACCTGCTCAGGTGACATCAGAGGCTCCACCAGGGCCTGGGACCTGTCTTCAGTGAAGATAGAGCATCACTGCAGGACCTAGTACCTGCTTCAGGGCACACTCACTGCATCCCTCCTTGATCCATGACTTCAGGGCAGCAACACAGGGAGTCAGTGAGAGTTACCTTCTGCTCCAGTCACACCTGCAGATCCTGATGTGCTTCCTGCACCCGGTCAGCAGCCAGGAAAGGCAGGTGGGGGCAAAAGGATTTAAAGGACATTAAGCAGGATGTTCAGAGGCCAAATCCACCCCTAGTGTGGTGATTCCTCCAAAGAATCTTGAGGAATTTCCAACAACACACACCAAGGCAACCCTGATCGGCTTCGTGAAGGAACCCAGTTCATTGTCTAGCTCATGGATTCATCCAGTGGCTCCTGACCCCAACCCTGGCCATGTTTAGCAAAAAGAGACCACATCCTCCCTCTCGGGGCTGGGGGACAGCACTCGGGAACTGGTTACAGGGAAGGAGGTATAGCTCTATAACCACACCGTATTTTTTGATCTCCCCCTTTTGTATCCCGCTGCTTAACTCCCTTCCTCACCACTTCCTGAATCTTCTGCAGACCTCTCAGCTCCTCTCCCTGCAGAACCTTCGTCCACTTCTATTCAGCCCTGGGAGCCTGCCCCTGGGAGAAGCCAAAACAAGACACTCAGTTGCAAAGCTCTGTCACACACCCACATGTAGGAGCAAGGAGTGAGTGCTGGCGATGTCTTTGCCCAAGGTGGTCCCTGCTCTCACACAGCTTGTCTGCACGGTTGTGTTAGTCGGCTTTCTGCTACTATAACAACACACCTGACAACACACCTACAAGGAGGGGTGGTCCATTTGGAGGTGTCTCTGTTCGTACTTGATGGTCCCTCTTGCTTTTCTGGCAGGAGCATGCTCTGGAGCAACACTCTTCACCTCCTGGCCAGAAGTGGAACAGGAAGAGGAAACTGTGGGTGTGACATCCTCCCCTTCAAGGTCACACCGCTGATAACCGAAAGACTTTACACTAACTGTCAAGCTGTCTAACACTTAACCACCGTGCGCAGCTGGGGACCAATCTTCCACCATGTGGGAGTTCCGGGGGACACTAAAAGCTACACTACAGCAATGACTAAGGAGGAAGTTTGCCAAAGAATCACCACGTGTCTTCGTCTATGTAACCCACCACACGCTGGAGGAAGTCACCCTTTCCCCGACCTCATATTCCATGCAGTTCCCAGCAAGCAGGCTGATGCTGACTGCTCCGTCTACAGAGCCCTGCTTCAGAACACAGGACTCAGCTCCTGCTATTCTAAATGCTCCATTCTTTCGGGAAAAAAAAATTCAATGCGACTGATTCACAAAGTTCTGGGAAGCCCAGCAGCCCCACTTTAAATCACACTTGGAGTCTGCTGAACTGTGGTTAGGCAACGCCTCGACTGCCTTTGTTCAAGCTGAACCCTACATTCCCAGGAGCTGGTTCTCATCCCCTAAGTTACATAAGAAAAGAGGAAGGAGTAAAGCGCAATTTAGCTGTGAAAGGGAACCCAGAGCATGTGCTTAGCATCGTAAATTATGAAAGAAGGATTTCCCGCCCCCTTCACCGGCTCCACACTACCAGCACCTCCCCGCAAACCCAAGCAGCGTTTAAATGATCTCAGGGCCGGGTTCACATGAATGTTGCTGTTGTTTTTTGGTTTGTTTGTTTGTTTTTTTCAGTACCGGGAATCGAACTCAGGACCTTGCGCTTGCCAGGCAGGCACTTGTGCCACTGAGCTACATCCCCAGACCCCACATGAATACTGATGTCTCTCCTGACAGGAAATAAATGTACACATGTAGCATCATTTTGAACATAAAGAGGAGGCCTTTCCTTGTGTTCGAAGGTGTTCCAACAGGGATTGTCGTTTCTCTAAAGTCCTGCAAAAAATCAAACAAAGAAGCAAGAAGGTTTGCTGACAGATTTTGGGTACACAATCAAACGTTTCAGGAGCAGGGAGGTGACAGGAAAAGGATTAGGTTGAAGGTGGTTTTCATTTGTGTCCTGCTCATTAGCTTTTCTCTCAGCTGGGAGCAGCACACTCACCGCCCTATGCATTTGCATGATGCCAGGATCCACAGGAATTTGTCACCTCAAGGGATTTGCAGATATCTGTAAGAATGGGATGTCAGAGCCGGATGAGGACACCCTAAAATGTGACTGTAGCGGGACAGAAGATGTGGTCTCCAGGAGGATTATAAGAGATCAGAATGTGGTACTGCAATGTGATTGTAGGATATCAGAATGCACAGCCCCAAAGATGAATGCAGCAGGCAGAACACCCCACCCACATGTGAAAGTCGAACACCAGAACGACCACTCCAAATAAGACCACAGAAGATAAAGTACCCCGCACCAAATAAGACTGTACGTGACAGAAAGCGTTGCCCTAAAAATTAAGGGCATACCTAGAAAACATAACCTTAAATATTCGTGGAGGAGACAAACTACACTACCCCGACAGGGCTGTAGGAACAAAAAACACCACCTGAATCCTGATTGTAGGAGACCAGAATATGTCACCCCCACACTTGCATGTCTTTAATATTCATTATTTCAAACTGTTTATTTTGAGCTTTATTTTTACTACAAGTCTACAAAGTCCCCCATGTCATCTTAGTAGCAACATTATGAGGCCCGGGAAGGTCAAAGGGCAATTTCAGAACACATAGTCTGAGTATCGAATTTGGATTCCAATTGTTTTTGAGGCAGGGTCTCGCTATGTAGCCGAGGCTGACTTCAAACTCACAGTGATCCTCCTGCCTCAGCCTCCTGAGTGCTGGGATGACAGGGGTGTGCCCCTATGTTTGAATACGTTAATTCAAGCATATTGAAGTTATTTTCATGGTCACAAACACACTGAACTGATGGCCACTAGGTCCTTCAGCAATGAACTTCATCTGCCACTCTGACTACATTCTAAATGCTTTATAATCATAATTGCAAGTCCTGGCTAATTTATGATCTTTCAAACATGGCTAATTAGTTTACTTTTCCCCCATGAAAACACTTCTCAAAAAGTAAATTAGCGGTTCTCTTAGACTCATCAGACCAGCAGACACTCTGAAAAAATAAAACATACATTTTCCCCTCAGGCTAAACCTAGTTTGGAGAATGTAAAGTTGTGAATGATTTCCACCATTCTGCTGTAGTGAACACCAATCCTCATTTTACTTGCAGATTGTCACACATAGCATAGACAGTGCTGGGCATGGGGGAGGCAAGGTCGTCCTACAAGGCAAATGGTCTCTTCTCAAAGGTCCTGGGGGGCTGATTGGGAGCCAAGTGATGGTAGTGATTAGTGATGTATGTCTTGGTACTCCAGCACTGGATTAAAATACTTGAGAGTCACAGCTTAGAACAGATGAGGTTTATTTTCAGCTCACGGTTGCAGAGGGTGCAGTCCGTGGTCAGCTGCTCCAAGGCAGGAGCATCGTGGCAGATCGGCATGGGGGAAGAAAGATGTTCACGTCATGGTGGCTGGGAAGCAGAGAGAGAGAGAAAGAGAATGAAATATACCCCTCAAAGCCATGGCTTCAGCGACCCACTTCCTGGAGCTAGTCCCCAAGTTCTAACACAGCCGTCAGCTGTGTGTCCATAAATGCTTTAACCCTTTGATGAGGTTAGAACCCGCACACAGTCGTCCCTCACTATATCCCAGTTCACTTTTTGTGGCTTCACTGTATCATGGGTTTTTAAAAAATACATATCTAATTCTGTATTGCGGAGCGTGCACCGTATCGCAGGATTCTGTGGTATATAGGTATTTATATAATATTTATGATTTTAAATATTTTTGCCAGAAAATTTTTAAAAATATGAACAATGTTAATTCACACATATTAAAAGAATATTAAGTTGAAATAAAATACACTACGTATTTTATCAGCAGATGAATACCATACTGTACACAATGGAAATGTGGTACAAGCTTGCCAGTGTGAGATTGTACTCGGCACACTATTGGCTGATGGAGTGGAAGGCAACCAACCACAGCACTGTGTTCTGCATCCTGGGTGCTGATTGGCTCAGTACGGGTGGCATGGGTCTGTTTCTTCTCCCACACTGTGCCCATAGGTCCAGCATCTCTCCCTGTGTTCAAGAGTGAACAAAGTGTTTACGAGAGTGTGCGAATGGTTAATAAAAGGTGGGAAACAGGGGCTGGGAATTTAGCTCAGCGGGAAAGCGCCTGCCTGGCAAGCGCAAGGTCGTGAGTTCGGTTCCCAGTACCGGAAAAAAAAATAAAAATAAAAATAAAAATAAATAAAAGGTGGGAAAGGCTTACAGGAGTGTGGGAAGGGTTTATAAAGCCTTAAAATACATATAAATAATAAAATAAATATAACACCGCTACTTCCAGATTTTCACCTATCGCGGGGCGGCTCTGGAATGCAACTCCCGCGACACCTGAGGGATCGCACTAATCTCACGGGTCTAATCCCTACTTCTGCACGGTCATGTTAGGGGCCAAGACTCCGACCCATGATCCTCCTGGGAGACACCGGAAATAGAAGTGGTAACAACCTACCTGGCATTCTCCCATGGGCACCATGATACTCACTTGAAAAGTAGGAGGGGTGAGGTCCTTTATGCTTCTGTTCAAAGTTGGCAAAGATCAGGAGATGGAAATATTCTCATCCTTAGACCAACGTCAGTGCACACAGTCAGAACACTCAAGCAGGGGGCTGGGGATTGAGCTCAGCGGCACAGCGCCTGCCTGGCAAGCGCAAGGTCATAAGTTCGATCCCCGGTACTGGGGGAAAAAAAAGAAACAAAGAAAAAGAAGACTCAAGCAGGAGGCTTCTTCAAGCCCGTGAGCTACCTGGGCAACCATTTTTCTTCCTGATCTCCACGCCTCTCTATGGCAAAATCATGGCGCACCAGAAGTCCCCTGAGTTCCTCCCAGGTCTAAGAGAGCAGATTTGCGCTAAATTCCATGTTTGGGGCACTCACTTCCCCCACCCAGCTGTGGACACCAGGGGCTGTCTTGTGACCTAAGTCAATCTTATTCATAGAGCTAAGAAGATCCACTTAGGCAAAAATGAGCCCCATTGCACTTAGCAGAGGACATGGTGGCCTGGGCCACTTTCTTGGTCACTGGGACCCCACAATTTAAGAGGTTTATTTTGGCTCTGAAATAGGAGTTCCAGTCCCTGGTTGGTAGGAGGGTCAAGTGCAGAAATGGTGTGGGAAAGGGTCCCCAGGGAAGCAAATTTGCTCACATCATGGAGGCAAGGAAGTAGAACTTGACAGCAAGAGAAATCCTTCAGGTTCACACCCCAGAGACCTTCCTCTTCTGACCAGGCAGTAGCTCCATCAGCATGTTCAGCTGTGGACCCCTTGATGATCAATCCACCAATGAGCATGATCCATCCACCTTCCCACAGCCCCACATCCGAGCACGTGAGAGCTGTTCCCCATCTGACCCATGACGGTGGTTCTCATCCACACTGCGAACCAGGGTCTGGCTCATGGCCACCATCCCGACACGCATAGATCAGACATACTCATAATGGATGAAAAATAAGACAAACCCACAATTTTAGAAAGATTTCCAAAGCCCAAAGTTTTTCTATATATGGAATTCCAACTATTCCCCAACACCACCATGTTGTTTGTTTTCCTTTTTTGTCTTTTTGAGACAGGGTCTCACTATACAGTTCAGGCTGACCTTGAGCTCACTTTGTAGCACAGACTGGTCTTGAACTCACAACGATCCTCCTGCCTCAGCCTCCCAAGTGCTGGGATTACAGGTATGCACCACCCCTCCCAGCCACATGTCCTAATAGAGGCAGGCATGCATACTATCAACCAAGCCTAATACTACATACAAATGTCCCCAGAGTGACACTGGTTATAAACAACTCCATGGAGATGTAATTTCTATACCGTGAATTGTGCCTCTTTTAAATGTACAATTTAATGGTTTTCAGCATTTTCAGAGTTGCCATATCTGTTACATCATCTCTCTCCATTCAATCCTTTCCTCCCATACTAGCTTCTTAGGTACTTTCCTTGTGCTTGGTACAAAACACCCACACCCGCTACTTAAATAAAGAAACATTTAATTAGGTTCACAGTTGTAGAGGGCGCAGTCCATGGTCGGCAGTTCCAAGGCAGGAGCATCATGGTGGATGCACAGAGGGAGGAAAGACGCTCACATCATGGCAGCTGGGAAGCAGAGAGAGAAGGGAGAAGCCAGGGACAAGAACTCACCTTCCAGGTCACACCCCAGGGACCACCTCCAACCCGGCCCCGCCTCCTACAGCACAGTCAGCCAGGAGCTCATCCATGATGGATCCGCTGAGGAGCACAGCGCCCTGTGTTACAGTCACGTTCCACCCACATTAGAATTTGGGGAAAGTTAGATTTAAATCGTAACAGGCTTAAGGGTTTTTGGTTTTTTTTTTTTTGGCACCGGGAATAGAACTCAGGACCTTGTGCTTGTCAGGCAGGTGCTTGTACTGCGGAGCTATATGAAAGGAAAATGCTCAAGGGTAAGAGGCAACTGGGATGTGGG
>NW_004955499.1:1561474-1564297 GCF_000276665.1 Chinchilla lanigera | reverse complement strand
AAAGAAAAAAAATAAATCATAACACCACCCCCGGCCAACATCATACCCATTTTCTATGACTTGTGCATTTACCTATTCTGCACACTTCATGGGAAAGGGATCGTGCAGTGTGTGGTGTGTAGCTGTTGCCTTCTCTAACTTGGGGTAAGGTTTCTTCGGTTTATCGCATTGTACAGTGTGTCGGCTTCCTCTGTCCTCCCGACTGAATGCACACAATTCCCCGATACACTCAGGCAGCACCATTCCACGCATGTATCCATGGATGGACTTCAAATTGCTTCCACTTCTTTGCCGCTGTGATTATCACTACACCAACCATTGCCCGTGCAGATACCCCTGCTTGGAGGCGGGGCACATGTTTTTTATCTGGGGAGATTTACCTAGCAGGAAAAGCTGGGTCATAAACTAAACCAGGTCCTGAGGAGGAATCACCCAGCTGTTACGTGCCGATATTGCGTTCATTTCAAGTGAAACTGTTTGCAATCCAAGTCAGGCTCAGCTGCAGTGCGAAGTGTAACCTTGCCTAGTTTTGAGGTTCTCTTTCCTCCCTGGAGTCCCTTACGAAGTGGGTCGTGCCCCACTTTCGGGCCGTTTGAAAACTGGTGCACCCTGGCGGCACCGTCACACCCGCCCCCGCCTCCCTGCCTGCCTCCAGATCTCCCTGACAACCTGCGGACGTGGGAACCTGCTCCAGGGCTGGGGACCCGGCAGCCTGGGGCTCAGCGACCCTGGGCAGGGGCAGGAGAGGCACGCGGCCTTGCACCCCAATTCCCATCACCCCTTCCGGGCTCCGGGAAACCCCTCCAGGGCAGAGGCATCCTGTCACATGCTGGATGAACATGTAAGCAGGAAACCGACCTAGAACACACTAAGCCATCGAAATTCCAGAGCTTGTTTGATACAATGGTCGTGTCACATGTATTGTGATCACAAAATACAGTGAGTGCTTGCATTTCAAATAAACGCTTGACTATAAAAATACATGGCTGCAAATCCCCTCAAAATCCTCCCGGCTTTGCACACGCTCATCCCGCCGTCCTGGCCGCTTTCTGCAGCAGCTCTGGAGTCCTCTTTCCTGAGGGTCTTCAGCTGCGCTGTCCTGGCCTCCTCGATGTCCTGAATGCACTCAACACATTGACCTTTGCTGGTCGTTTTGACCTTGGGGAGGAGCCGGAAGTCACACGTCACACGACACCAGATCCGGTCACTAAGGTGGATGAGGACAGAGCATCATGTGTTTTCAAGTTGCCTTTTCGCTGGATGGTTGTCAGCGGCAGCTGTCACCGTGTTTTTGATCCCACCTGGGAAAGACCTCAGGAAAGAGGACTCCAGAGCTGCTGCAGAAAGCGGCCAGGATGGTGGGACAAGTGTGTGCAAAGCCTGGGAGGACTTCACAGGGAATTGTGGCAATGCGTCCTTTGCTATAATTACTTTCTGTACTAAACATATCTTTGCACATTTTTAACCAACCCCATATAAATAGCTGCACCAAGGACATGGCTTGATGTCTGAGTCCAGACTCTACCTTGATTTTGTCATCTGTATCTATCAAAAACACCACAAAATCCCAGAAAAAAATGGAGGCTGAGGCAGAAGGATCATGAGTCTGAGGTTACATAGTCATTTTAAGGCCAATCTGAACTACTTAATGAGACCCTGTCTCAAAAAACACAACAAAAAATGGAAAAAAGTGTTTCTTCACAGTCTGGTCACATTGGGGGCCAGTTAATCTCCCTCAATAGAGGCACAAAAGCATGAAGTTTATAGCAGGCGGGTGAGGACAAAGTCCAGGAAATGTCACGTGTGGATTCAGCCAGGCTGTAGCCCATGGAGGACTCAAAACAGTGTTGAAAACCCGGTTCTGTTGAAATGTCCCTGTCGGGGGCTGCGGTGGATATTCCCTTCTGCCCATGTGGAAGCCATGCAAAGAGCACAGCTTAAAATCTTACTGTGTGAATCTGAGTTGAAACTCGTCATTTCAGTAGTGACGTAGGTGGCTCAGAGAAATCACCATGGACGAGCAAATGTCGCCCTTCGCTTAGAGGAAAAAGCAGTGTCTATTCCTTCCTTCTTCCTCCTCCACCTCCTCCTCCATCTCCTCCTTCTCCATCTCCTCCTCCATCTCCTCCTCCTCCATCTCCTCCTCCATCTCCTCCTCCATCTCCTCCTCCATCTCCTCCTCCTCCATCTCCTCCTCCTCCATCTCCTCCTCCATCTCCTCCTCCTCCATCTCGTCCTTTTCCTCCACCTCCTTCTCCTCCTCCTCCTTCTGCTCCTCCATCTCCTCCTCCATCTCGTTCTCCTCCATCTCCTGCTCCCCCTCATCTTGTCGTTTTCCTCCACCGCCTCTTCCTCCTGCTCCATCTTCTCCTCCATCTCCTCCTCTTCCACCTCCTCCTCTTCCTCCATCTCCTCTTCCTCCTCCTTGTCGTCCTCCTTTTGCTCCTCCTCCTCAATTTCCTCGTCCTCCACCTCCTCCTCCTCTATCTCCTCCTCCTCCTCCTTCTGCTCCTCCTCCTCTTCTTCCACGCCCCTCTCTGGCCGGGCGCCTGGATCAGACCGGACCTGACACACACCCGGCCGTGTGCAGCGCGCTGCGCCCCTTGGGTCCCCGCTTGCACCTGCGCTCGCGCGCTCCCCGCCTCTCTCCTCCGCCGCCACGCAAGTTTTGGGGACCTGCAAACCTGCGCGCCTGCTGCTGCCGCTCGTGCTGCTCCTCCCCCGTCTCCTCCTCCTGCGCGCCCTCCTCCTCCGCGGCTCCTCCCGCCGTCCCCGCCCGCCCGGCCGCTCTCCAGCGCGTCGCCGCCGCCTCCTCGCCCCGGG
>NW_004955499.1:1556358-1557784 GCF_000276665.1 Chinchilla lanigera | reverse complement strand
CTCCTCCTCCATCTCCTCCTCCTCCTCCATCTCCTCCTTCTCCTCCATCTCCTCCTCCTCCATCTCCTCCTCCATCTCCTCCTCCTCCATCTCCTCCTCCTTTTCTCCATCAATTCCTCCTCCCCTTCCTGCTTTCTTTGCTTCTCTCCATTTCCCTCTCCTTTCCGCTCCTCTCCTCTCTCCCCTCTGCATCTCTATCCTGATCCTCCACACCCTCCCACCCGCTCAAGACACAACACCACCCAAAACTTTATTTCATTATAAAATCTTACAGGACAGCACACGGCTGTGATCCCAGCACTCTGGGAGGCTGAGGCAGAAGGATCTCAAGTTCCTGCTAAGCCCAGAGCACTTAGTAATGTTGGGAGACCCTGTCAGAAAATTAAAAAATGTTTTAAAAGGACGGGGAATGCAGCTCAGTGCAAAGAACCTGGCTTCAATCCGCAGTATGGCAATGAATGAGTGAGTACCTGCTCGAATGAACGATCGGGTGAAAACCTGAGTGAGTGAACAAGTGAATGAACACATGAGTGAATAGATAGGTACCTCGATGAATACACACCTACGTGAATGAACGAGTCTATAACTACCTCAGTGAATACACTCCAAATGACCGAGTACCTCGACGAATGAAGGAACACGTGAATGAGTGAGTGCAGAGTCTTCCACACTCTGAGCCTCTCCAGCGCCCCAGGCCCCGCATGTTCCACCTTCCTCCCCATCCTTCTGGGTCCCCTGCTTCCCCGCCTCCCTCAGCGGCTGCAGCTGCGCCCGTGGCCGGCAGGTGGCAGGCTGGGACCAGTAAAACCCGCTCGCTGTGCCGTGTGGAGCCGGGTCCCGACCTGGAGGCGGATCGCGTTCAGCAGAAGCCTGCTGGGAGACAGCCAGAACCCCAGAGACCCCCAACTGGGGGATCAAGCAACAAACAGCGGCCAGGCTCACAGCCCGCAAGTGAGTTCGCCTCTCTGCCCCTTTTATTTCACTATAGAAGGGACACACTGAGGCCGGTGTGGTGGCACACAGCCGCCATCCCAGCGCTCTGGGAAGCTGAGGCAGGAGGGTGAGGTCCAGTTCCACTCCACCAGGTCCTCTGCTCCCTGGACAGAGTGAGACCAAACTTAGGAAAAGATTTGTCACAAATGCCAGGGTCCCTGACTTTCTTCTTCTAGTCAGAATTTTATTTTATTTTATCTTATCTTATCTTTCTTTATTGCAGTTGGAGTGATTGAACTCTGGGCCTCCACACTGAGTGACATCCCAGCCCTTTATTTTACTTTCTATTTTACTTTGAGAGAGGATCTCTCCAGGTCTGCATGTTGCCCAGGCTGGGGTTGCATTGAGATCCTCCTGCCTCAGCCTCTCAGAGTGCTGGTATGACAGGTGTAGGTCAGGACACTGGGTGGATTTTCTTTCTCTTTGTTTCATG
>NW_004955499.1:1550616-1555988 GCF_000276665.1 Chinchilla lanigera | reverse complement strand
TGCATAGTTAGACCCTGTCTCAAAAACAGAAAAAAAAACAAATATTTTCTGATTTCCAGGTGCTGTGTAGGAAATTCATGCTAACACGAGGAGAGAGGTTAGCCTACACGGTATAAATTTAAAGAAACTGCTGCTGCCAAAGCCAGCTCTGGGCCCTCACAAAACTCCTTCCCCACCCAACACTAGGGCCACCAATGACAAAGCAGCAGCTGCTCAATTTCCAAATCGTTGAACTCCGCGCCAGGAGCCGGGCGTGGTGGTGCATGCCTGTCCTCCCAGCACGCAGGAGGCTGAGGCAGGAGGATCCCTGAGTGTGAGGCCAGCTTGAAGTACACATCTGTGTTAGGACGCATAGCTGACCGGCTTCCAGTTGTTAAAAACAAAATTCTCCCTTCCCGAGGGAGCGCTCCCGGAGCTCTGAGACCCAGCCACGCCCTAGCCGGGGTGAAATCCAGACGCCAAGCGGGGCTGAGCTGGGGCTCTCCCAGGGCCGCTGAACCCCTCTGAAGGACACATGAGCCCGCCCGGTTCTCTGCAAGCCAAGTCTTCCGCGCCCACCTGGAAAGGGGACTCATCGCAAACATCAGTCTGTGTTTATTCACGGCCTGAGCGTGACACGCCGGCCGTTTCCCCGCACAAGACCTCCTACCAGCTTTTGAAATAAGATACACAAATTCTAGTAAGAAAGACAACCAAGCTGACCAACTTAGCAAAATAAAAAACTATGAAAGCCCACTTGGGATGGTGTTGGAGTCTCTATTGGCAGCCTGCTGCTCTGGAAACGTGATTTGCTTCTTTTCTGAGACAGGGTCTTGCTATGTAGCCCCTGCTGGCCTCCAGCTCCCAGCGATCCTCCTGCCTCAGCCTCCCGAGTGCCGGGATGACAGGCGTGCGCCACTAGCACGCCCAGCTCCAAACATGGATTTTATTTCTTTGGCTTTTATTGGCATTCATCCTTTGCTGTCTGTTGGCATAATTTAACAAATGCAGTTGTGCTTTCCAGGTAAGCTGATCTGGAGAGTTCACCAGGAATAATACTAATAAATTAAGAAAGACGAGGAAAGGGCCGTGATTCCTAGCTCGCCCTGAGCCCATCCAGCTCACCAGGGCCCCCAGACAACGGGGGCACCGACACCAGGGTGTCACAGGGAAACTTTCCAAATCAATTTGACCCCAAAATTGCCATGACTTTGGACTTGGGGGGAACCCAACGTGTGCCTCCAAGAGGACCAGAGATCTGCCTTCTTCCAAGAATCCGTCCAGCGCCTCTGTGGGGAATTTGGCCGCATTTCCTACGACAGAAATATACGTCCGGTGCCCACGGAGAGACACCAGGGGAAGCAGTTATTACTGGATTACGTCCGGCCACTGAGTGAAGCCAGGGACAGACACACACACGGTCCAAGAACCCTGGGGAAAACGTTCACGCCCCCTGTTCGATGTTGGACACGTCCCAAGGCCGCCCCGGGCTGCCCGAGTCTCAGGGCCTGTTCAGCAGAGTTGCACATTTCTGCAGAAATCGAAGCCAGAAATTGTTCCCTACCCAGGATTGACGGCCAACACGCTCCGCCTGGCCCACGACCAGCTCCAAGCTCAGACAGACGCTGCCGGCCCGATGCTGGGAGCAGGGAGATCTTTCTCCTCACCTCTACTGGCGGCAGAGGGACCTGGCTGGAAAACAGTGTGTTCTGTCCTGATCTGCCCTTCCCAGGGCCCAGCGATGCACTGGTCTGCCCTTCAGTTCCTGGAAGAAAAGTTATCGGATAAATAATAATAATAATAATAACGATAATAATAATGATAATAGTGCCCTGTGGGCTTAGCTGTTTGTTTTGCTGGCCTAGAAGTGGACATAATCCTCCTGCCTCAGCCTCTCAAGAGCTGGGAGTATGCACCACCACGCCCGGCTTAAATAATCTTTTCTTTCTTTTTTTTTTTTTCTCAAGAGAATAAAAACAAAAAAAATTAAAATCAATGCAGACTTTCAAAACAAGATGACAGGAAATCAACAATGGTTGTTAAATTGCATATTGTTATCTTCAAAGTACTTGATCAGATTACCAGGTACAAGCATGCAAGATGAATTGCAAAAAATTAAGCATTAACCATCCCTTACAATAAATCAAATAGTCTTTTCTTAATCAAGAATAACACATAAGGGGCTGGGGATTTAGCTCAGCGGCAAAGCGCCTGCCTGGCAAGCGCAAGGTCATGAGTTCGGTTCCCGGTACCGGAGGAAAAAAAAAAAAAGAATAACACATAAAGTCATTCCCTCTGTCTCTCTGTCTCTGTCTCTCTGTCTGTGTCTCTCTCTCTGTCTCTGTCTGTGTCTCTCTCTCTGTCTCTGTCTCTCTGTCTGTCTCTCTGTCTCTGTCTGTCACAGAAGAGCATTTCTCCAACATTCTGACACCTAGCTTACATCCTGGGAAACTTCTGTGTCTTTTTGCATGTAAACACACACGCACACACGCACTCCTACACACGCGCGCACACGGCCATGCAAACGAAACAAAACTTCCCGAAACAACCCTTGGCTGCACCCCAGGCAAAGCCTTCTGACATTCTAACATCTACCCTATCTTAAAAAGTCACGGCTCAGCGCGTCCCTGAGCGGAGGCTTGCGTTCCTCTCGCTGGCTGGGAGCCGTGGTCTGCAAACTCCTAGCAAAGCAGACAGAGCCCATCTGCTGATGGAAACGCACTTTCCGCAGTTCCAGTTCCCCTGCGGGGCAGGACCTGCCTCCTGGGCTCCTTTCCTTAGCCGGGAGGAAGGAACGAATAAGAAGCTTCAGTGAGCCGCGCACCGTGGTGCACGCCTGTCATCCCGGTCCTCGGGAGGCTGAGGCAGGAGGATCGCTGCGAGTTCGAGGCCAGCCTGGGCTACAAAGTGAGCTGAAGGCCAGCTTGGCCTGCACAGTGAGATGCTGTCTTAAAAAAAGAGAGAGTTCGGTGACAGCGTGCAGGTTGAAAGGTGGGAAGGCCAACACTCAGTGTCGATCTGTGGCCGATGCCCTCGCTGCCCTGGCCCGCTGCCTTGGGGACCAGCGATTTCCAGAGGTGCAGAGAACACCCGGTGGCCCTGGGGCTTTGCTGTAGGGACCCGGTGTTTCTGTGCTTGGGGAATAATTTCCTCTGTGGCAACAGACCCGCGAGGGCATCGTGTTAGGCAAGGGTGAGGGAAGGAAAGTGCACCTCCCTGGCCGCAGGGCCCAACAGCACTGAAGCCACAAACTTGACCAGCTCAGGCCCACCCATCAGTGCCAAAATGTGGGGAAGAGCGGGCTGTAGCCAGGACCAAGTCATTATTATCTTTTTGCTGCACTAAAGATTAAACCCAAGGCGTCTGCACTGAGCTCTATCCCCGGCCCTTTTTATTTACTTACTTACGTAATTAGTTTTTTTGTGAAACAAGATCTTGCTAAGTGGCTAAGCTTCCCCCGGGACTGGGCCAGAACTTGAGATCCTCCTGCCTCAGCCTCCCAGAATGCAGAAATAGCAGATGTGCCCCAGCACATGACGCATTTTTAAGGGAGGATGTGCTGCTGGGAATTATTCTGCCTTCGACCCCGGCCATCGTTTTTCTCCATTGCGTGGCAGGCCCAGGAATTAAAGCAGGCGCAGGCCCCACAGTGGGACACTCAGGACGCCTGCGTGCTAAGAACGAAATAAAACAAAAGGGTCCAGGAACTCAGGGCATCTTCCTCTGCAACTCCAATCACACTGGGGCGCCTGCCGGGTTCTGCCCACCTGTGTGACCCTCCGCACCCCTCCGTGGGCGTCTGACAGGTTCGGCAGACACCGTTAAGCGTCATGAAAAATGTGACGCACTTCGGGTCCACCCTGTGTGCACAGGGGGACCCGGAAAATCTCACTTCTTCTCCTTTCAGCCTGGAGCTGGAAAGAAGGTCTTTGGGGCCTTGAAGCCTGCTGTCCTCCTCCCGAGGTGACCCCAGGAGTCCCCAAGCTGCCTGGCCCGTAGGCAGCTCCCTCAAACCACCCCAGCCGGCCCGGCTGATTTCAGGCACCTGTGATGCTGGGGGCTCCCTATTCATCCCCAGCGGGAAAGGGGCCTGCTCCCAGAGCCTGTGCCCTTGTGGGGTAGACGCAGCCTGCTAGGAGGCCCTGAGGCTCCCCCGTGTGTGCACAGCAGGGCCCGCGTGTCCCTCTGCTTGCTGCTCGGCCCTGGCTCCGCAGGTCACAGACGCTGTGCCTCGTGTAGCTGGGCTGTGTTGGCTCAGAGCCGACAGATGTCCCCAGGGCCCGGCTTCCCTGGCGCTCCGGGGCAGCAGGACCCGGGCAGCGAATCTCACAGGGGCGCTTGGGGTGCAGGCAGAAGCATCCCCATCCGGTCCCTGGCCCTGGGGCAAGGACAACACAAACTGCAAAGGCCTCAGGCTCATGGGACCCAAGCGAACCCCAGCTCTGCAGCCTCGTTCCGGATGGGAGCTGACCTGCTCCTGACCGTCTGATACGAACCAGCTGTGCACGTCCAGCTGAGGGCCTCAGAGGTCCCTGAGCCTTCCGGATCCAGCCAAGCCCTTGCTAGCCTGAAGGCGAGGCCGTGCTGCAGATATGCTAGATGTGTGTGCATGTGTGTGTAATGCACGTCAGTGCATGTGTGTGTGCACGTGTGATGCATGTGAGTGCATGTGTGCGGTGCATGCACGCATGCATACGAGTGCACGTGTGTGCACATGTGTGATGCAGGTGTGTGCATGTGCACATGTGTGTATGATGCGTGGGTGTGCATGCATGTGAGTGTATGCATGTGTGATGCATGTGAGTGCATCTGTGTGTCCAAATCTTCTGTCCCTCGCCCTGCTCCAGCCCAGGGCTGCCAGATACACCCCCGCCAAGCAAAGCCAAATTCTGCCCACTTGCACCAGGCGGGTCTGCGCCCCTTTGTGTAGAACCCCTCCTCATTATGTAACCCCTGACTCCGGCTGGGCTGCGAGCCCGCGCGCTTTTCCTTGGCCTCAGCAGGGCCAGAGAGGGGCGCAGACGTCTCCGTGTGCCCCATCCTCCCTTGTAACCTGGGCAGCACCAGCGGGCCCAGCCGGGTCTGCACGAAGAGGGTTTGCAGAGTCAAGGAGTCCCCCAGGGAGGTGCGGAGGGCGCCCCGGAAAGCAGCGCGGCCTCGGATCTGTGTGTTGCACGGAGGGGCCCGGAGAGCGCTGAGGCAGGAGGATCCCCCAGTGCGGCCAGGCCCAGCTCCCTGATAGGCTCGCACTCCTCCCCATGCATCTCCTCCTCCCCCTCCTTTCCCTCCTCCGCCATGTCCTCCTCCATTTCCTCCTCCTCCTCCACCTCCTCCTCCATCTCCTCCTCCATCTCCTCCTCCTCCATCTCCTCCTCTTCCATCTCCTCCTCCAT
>NW_004955499.1:1547001-1549129 GCF_000276665.1 Chinchilla lanigera | reverse complement strand
TCCGGGGCGGCTCGGCACCCCGCGTAGAGGCGCCCACCGCACCCCCGTGCAGGCGCGAGGTCCGCAGCGGCTGCCCGCAGGGCGCAGAGCTGGGGGTCCCGGCGCCCCCGGGCACTAAAGTGAAAGCAGGGGCGCGGGCAGCTGCCGGGGTCCCCTGGGCCCGCTCCGAGCACGCGCACCCCGACACAGCCCCCCAGGACCGGGAGGACGCCGCGCTTCCCCCGCCGGGTCCCCGCGCCCTTGCGCAGCAGACGGGGACGTGACCGGAATGCGGGGCGCGCGGGGCGCCGCAAGTTTGGGGAGCCCACATAGGTGCGACTTCAGCGGACACCCCGCGAGCACCAGGACGCCCCCTGCAAGCGCACCCGGGGCGCAACCTGTCACACACGCAGGAGACGGAGAAAACACACACAGGCGCAAGGCCGGCCGGCCTCAGGGCTGGCACGGAGATGCCAGCAGCTTGCTGGGTAATGAGGGCTCACGGACGGACAGACACACAACGGACAGACAGGGCCCGGTTGCGCCCCTCTGCCCACAGCAGGGTTCTGCCCACGCCGGGCGCAAAGGGGGAGACGAGGCGACGCAAAATACACATGTGGAGACCGAGTTCCCAGGCAAGGAACGTTGGGAAGAGGCAGAGCAGTGGGGCTGTCAGGTGTGCGTGTGTGTGTGTGTGTGTGTGTGTGTGTGTGTTTGCGTGTGTGTGTGCGTGTGTGCATGGAGTTAAAATCCGCGTGCTCTCCGGCGACGCTGCGGCACCGAGGAAGCAGGTGTCCCGGAGCCCCGGGAGGGGTGCAGGGCCGGGGACGCACCGAGAGCCGAGCTGGGGGCCACCCGCGCTGCAGGGCAAGCGAGCCCACATCCGCACGGCCCCGCGTCCTCCGCGGACCCGGGATCTGGGGCACGCGTGGCTGCGGGGTTTTCCTGCAAGATGCGGTGTGCGTCTGTCTGCTGCACGCCCGGGTCCCCCAGGAAGAGGCCGCCCCCCCAAAACCAAGAACCAGAAGGCGGTAGTGCACGCAGCACAATAGGTGAAGTTGCTTCGTCCTCGGATGACAAACGGCCCGCATCTTGTTTGCTGCTTCTTTGTTTGTTTGTTGAGGCAGGGTCTCACCGTGTAGCCCAGGCTGGCCTTAAGCCTGAGGCGATCCTCCTGCCTCAGCCTCCCCAGGGCCGAGATGACGGGCGTGCACCACCGCGCCCGGCTTTCACTTATCTCTGAGATGATGCTGGAGAGGGTCTGGATCAGACGCTATGGACTGCCCAGACAGGAGGGAGAAAGAGCAACCGCGGAGCTCTCAGCGTGGGCCTCCCAGGCTGTCACTGCTCCCCGGGGCAAGGGTCACCAGCCTGCACGGTCACGTCCTGCACACAAGGCCCCCTCCTCCTCTCCCGTGGGCGTTCAGACCCCACTACGGGCCACACGCACCCCGGCCTGGAGGAGCGCGGGGGAAGCCACCGCCTGGCCAGAGGCTGGTTTCTCCGGGGCGCAGGCAGGATTTGGGGTTCAGTCACTAGTGCGGGACGCCTGGGATGGAGACAGAAGCACGATTTCCGTGGTGATCCAGCACCCCCGACTGACAAGACGGACAGCACCGGAGACATCTTCCGAGGGCCGGTGTCCCTTCCGCGGCAGGCGTTCTGCCCTGGCACCTCCGGCGGAAGGAAGCTCCAGTCCACCGGGGCGACCCCTACGCAGCTCCCCAGCTCAGCTCAGGAGGGCTCGACCGCAGGGTGACAGGCGGCACCGGGCGCGGGGGACTCGGGGCAGAGGGGGACCAGGCACCGGGCCAGACGCCCACGCGCGGGTGTGGGGTCAGGGGGTCCCCGGGGGTGCAGCCCTTGCTGCAGGCCAGTGACCCCAGGGTGCAGAGAGAGACGGAGAGAGAGACAAAGACAGAAGAGACAGGAAGGCAGGCTAGATAGAAAGGTGATGGTGATGACAGATAGAGATAGAATAGATAGATAGATGAAAGAAGATTGATAGATAGATAGATACGTAGATGGATACATAAATACATAAATTGACACATAGGTACAGACAAACATAGATACAAAGGGACACACACAGATAGATGGACGGATGGACACATAGATGGATACATAAATACATAGATCAATACATAGA
>NW_004955499.1:1545218-1546833 GCF_000276665.1 Chinchilla lanigera | reverse complement strand
CATAGATGCAAGGATACAAAGATAAATACATAGATATATACATAGATAGATATATAGATAAATACATGCATAGATAGATACATGGATACATAGACACATATATAGATACACAGATACACAGATACATAATAGATAGATGATAGATAGTTTGATAGGATGAAAAGATGATAGATGGATAAACATCAGGTAGATATGGAGAGATAAATGACAATATCTGTCAATGACAGACAAGATGGATATAGAGATATATAGGTACAATTGAATAAATGATGGAAGATCTTTAGGGATAGGTGGTATGTCTACAGATAGAAGGATAGATGATAGATAAACAAAGGTCTGTGGATAGGTAAGATGGGTGGACAGATAAATATATAGAAAGGATGGATAAAGAGGGGATTGGTAGGTGGTTGATTGGTTGATAGAAATTCAGATGAATGGATAGACAGACACATTAATAGACTGATAGATAATACATGTAGGTGCACAGCGGATATATAAAGACAGAGTGTATGTAGGTAGATAAGATAGACATAGATAGATAGATCAATAGATAGATAATAGATACTGACAGAGAGATACACAGAAATACAGACATAGAAAACAGTGGTAGAGAGATGGAGGATGAATAGATAGATAGATAGATAGATAGATAGATACATACATACATAGGATAGATATATAGATAGAACATAGATAAACAGATGATAGGTGGATGAATGCATAGGTAGCCAGATACATAGACAGATATTGACTGATGGAGGATGGACAATGGATGCATGGATGGATGGACGGACCAACAGACACACACACACAGATAGATAAACAAGACAGACTCTTGCTTCAGTGAGAGGGGTGGTGACTGCAGCACCCTCCCCACGGCCCTTGAGTGGACTCCAGATCCTGGAGTGGCAGGGCAGGGCTGTGGTCCCTTCCAGGCAGATGCCACAGGGACCTGGGAAAGCCGCACAGCCAATCAGACCAGAGTGAGGGACGCGGTTAACTCACACCCAGAGACAGGGGAAAGGGTGAAGCTCAGCTCGCTACCCGGGACCCTCGCTGTGTGTGGGGACCTGGGCTGGCTTCTCCTCGTGTCCTTTAGGGGGGCATGCCTTCTCCAAGTGGGCCACAGACCATGAGGGACCCCTTTGGGTGTTTTACATCCAGAAAAAACAGAAAGCTGTGACCAGGCACGGTGACGCACACCTCTCACTCCAGCACTGTGGTGAGGCTGAGTCAGAACAATCTCCAGTTCCAGCCAGCCTGGAAAACTTAGCAAGACCTGGTCTCAAAATCAAAAACACAGGGAAACAAGCACAGATGTTAAAACAGGAGTGTGTTCTATGCTGGCGCAACCTCAGGAGTCTCAAAAGATGAACCCCAAGTTGGCAGGTAGGTCATCTCAGAATATCAGGGAGGAGGGGAGCACATGGCAGTGTCCACAAGCTTCCGGGAAGAGTACAGCCCGGATCCCTGCAAGAGGACCCCACGCTGTCCGTCTGACTCGGGTGAGGGCCAGGGACAAGGTGGGAAGAGCAGGGTTATGTAACCAGCTGCGATCGCGGAGAAGCACTCGATTGGATCAGAACCAGCTTTTACTCCAGCGTGTGTGTGTGTG
>NW_004955499.1:1500986-1544708 GCF_000276665.1 Chinchilla lanigera | reverse complement strand
GCTGGCCTTGAACCCCCGCCATCCTCCTGCCTCAGCCTCCCACACCTTAAATACTTCCTCGGTCACATAGCAACTGTGAGCCCAGGAATAGCTACAGCCCGAGGCTCGGAGGAAGCAGGCAGGAGGGAATTGGCGGCTTTGTCTGCCTTCCCCCCAGGGAAACGGTGATTGCGCTTTGTAGGATCCTGGCCTGGGATTTCTGACCCCCAGCAGGGGTCTGCCTCCGAGACAAACCCCAGAAGAATGACCCGAACGCCTTGTGCTTCGGGGTCCCGCATTCCATCAGGAGCACCCCGGAACACGCATTGTCCTGCAGCTAAGAGGACGGTCCCCACACTGGCCTGGGACCTGCACAAAAATGACTCTTCCCTACATGACTCCAGCTCCTCCATACCCACCCTAACCTTGGGTAGCGGCTCACGAGGACCCGGCACCCGGACGGGTGGAGAGCAGGGACAGAGGACTTGGCCGGGCACACGGTTACCCCAAAAAGGCTCAAGCACCCTCAGATGCGGCCAGAGGAATTTGCTTGTGAGCAGCTTTTTTGTTTTTTTTTTCTTTCTCCCAGATAAAATACATTAATCAGGCAAGAGGAGATTTCACAAAAAGAAAACAGTGGTGTCAGGTATTTATGCGCCAGAGGCTCGTCCTTTTGTTCGGTTTTATTCTCTTGCTTTTTTGAGAGGGGGTCTCGCCAAGCAGCTCAGGCTGGCCTTGAGCACCTTACAGGAAGCCCAAGACTTGAAGCGATCCTCCTGCCTCAGCCTCCTGAATGCTGGCATGACAGGTGTGCACCGCCACACCCGGCTGGGTTTAAAATTATTTTTTGCTTTTCTTCCAAAGCTTGGGTGTGTGTAGTCCCACGGCAGACAAGACGGCAGCCTCTCTGCAGAGGCATTGCAAGGCCTGGGTCCCCGCTGGTCCTGGGTCCCCTGGGCCTCAGGATAGCTGCGCCCCCCCACCTGGGACTCAAGAGCCAATTTTGAAGCCACCCCAGAAATGTCCCAGTGTGTGCTGTGGTTGAGGTTCTGGTCCCCTCGCTCCGTGCGACCCTCATGAAAGGTCCCCGGCGAGGAGGACCCCTAACGCTAGCAACAGCAGCAAGAAAAAATCATCTCTTAGCAAAGTTGTTGCTGGGAGTGCACGTGGGTATCACACAACAAGCACCGTCCCTGTGGGGCGGGTCCTTTCTACCTGCTTCCTTCCCGCCCTCTCCCCCTCCGTCGCTCCGCCCTCTCCCACTTGAGGCAGATCTACTTCCCTAGTTCCTGTGGTCTATCTTTGTGCTGTGCTTTTAAAATTATTATTATTATTTTTTTTTTGGTTTTGGTTTTGGTTTTTCTCCGGTACCGGGAACTGAACTCACGACCTTGCGCGTGCCAGGCAGGCGCTTTTGCCGCTGAGCTAAATCCCCAGCCCCTTTAAAATTATTTATAATTTAGGATTTCCTAGAAGAGCAAGAAGCTGTGCTGCTGTAGACACGGCGTGCAGGGGTCCCCGCGATGCAGTGTCTTCAACTCTTCCGGGAAGACGCCGGGAAGGGGAAGGGCGGGGTCCAGTGGAATTTCTAGTTCAGTCTTTCGAGCGGGCTCTGCAGGGGCTGTACCATGTGCAGGCCACCGACCGGGCGTCCTTCGCCCACGGCCCGCCAGCGCTCCTCCTGAGCTCTCCTGACGACAGCTGTTCCCTGGGGCTGAGGCGGGAGCTTTCCTCAGTGTTGTTTTAATTTGCGTTTCCCTGGTGGCGGGCGACACTGAGCGATTCCTTGCGTGCGGGTCACCGTCTGTCCTTCTGAGCGGTCGCTGCGCCTGTCCGTCGTCTATTTTGAGGTCTTTAGAGTCTGTCGAGCATCGATGATAGCCTAATGGGGTCAGTGAGTCAGTCAATGATCAGGCACGGGAATACCCAACCTTCCTCAGTCCTGAGCTGTCTAAGATTTGGACAAAATAGAGGTTGATTTGTTTCGTTTTGTTTCCTGTGGTTGTGGAAACTGCACCCAGGCCCTTGCCATGATGCGCCACCCCCAGACCTCTCTTTCTTTTTTGAGACAGCGTCTCCGTGAGTGGCTAAGTGGCCGAGGCTAGGCTCTACCTGGCAACCCTCCTGCCTCAGCCTCCCCGGACCTAGTTTTCAGAGTTAATGTTTCACACCCCCAAAAATGAGGCTTCACAAAAAGATCCGTGGAAGAAAGTTTCCTTTTAGGGATCAAAGTTATCACAAACCCGCACAGCAGTTCCCCCGGATATCATCAAGCAAGTCGCAAAAGTGATGTGGTTGAGGGGGACTGTTGCGGTCACCCAGAAGATGCTTGGTGTAAAAAGTTGTTTGTTGCTGAGGATACACAAGGGACCTCAGTCACAGGGCACCGGGATTCTCAGACCCACAGCGGACGCGGGGACTCCTGTGGGGCTCCGGCAGCCTCCCTTCCCCTTCGCAAGGATATATGAAGAAATACCGTGCCCGGCGCACGTCTGCCATCCCGGTACTCTGAGAGGCTGAGGCAGGAGGATCCCAAGGTGCAGCTCAGCCTGGGGAAAACTGTCTCAAACAAAGCAAAACAAACCAGGAAAGGGCGGAGGATGTAGCTCAGTGCAAAGGCCCTGGGTCCCATCCCCAGCTCCACAAAAATACAACCAATCCTCATTTAATTTTCGCCCTACGCTTTGGCAGGTTTGCTGAGCAGACAGATTTCCTGAACGTATGCATTGCCTTACACCAGAAGTGACTGTCGATAAGTGTTTTCACTGATTCGCATTCTTTTGTTTTCATTTTAAAAAGAATACAGGGCCGGGGATGTAGCTCAGCGGCATAAGTGCTTGCCTGGCAAGGCTGAGGTCATGAGTTCTATTTCTGGTACCAATAAATAAATAAAAACAGTAAAATTTTTTTCAAAAAAACTATAAAAATGATACAGAATTTCTTCTTTTTTTTCTTTTTTTGTCTTTTTGAGACAGGGTCTCACTATGCAGTTCAGGCTGGCCTTGAGCTCACTTTGTGGCCCAGGCTGGCCTCAAACACGCAACGATCCTCCTGCCTCAGCCTCCCGAGTGCTGGGATTACAGGCGTGCGCCACCATGCCCGGCAATACAGAATTTCCAAATGAGATGATAGGAAATCATCAATGGTTGTTATATTGCATGTTGTTATCTTCAAAGTAGTTGCTCAGATTACCAGGTACAAGCACGCAAAATTGGTCAAAAAATTTAACCATTAACTGTTCCTTTCAATGAACCAACAGAAATTGGTAGTACAATTACCTTAGCTATCGTGTGTGTGTGTGTGTGTGTGTGTGTGTGTGTGTGTGTGTATTCCTCCCCCTACCCGCTGTTCCTTCTTTTTTTCTCTTTTTTTTGTCTTGATTTTTTTTTTTTCTGAGACAGGATCCTCTTAGGTAGCCCCCACTGGCCTCAAACCCCTGGAGGTGCTCCTGCCTCAGCCTCCCCAGCGCTGGGATGACAAGCAGGCTCGGCTTCTTGTGGGTGTTCTGGCTTTGGTTTCTGGGGTTCTGGTTTTCTATTGTGAGGTCTGGGGCAGCCGGAGGGCACACTCGGAAACCAGACTCTGACTGATTCAAAGGAAGCAGCTGTCTTCTCTCCCTCTCTCCCTCTCTCCCTCCCAGGCAGGGCTGGGCGTAAAGCTCACAGAGGCAGAGCTCTCCCAAAGCAGTCCCGTGTAGCCATGGGCTCTCCTGCGGGAAGGGAGAGGCTCCCGGTCGCGGCAGCGCTCGGCTTTATTTTGCAGCCGCTCGGAAGAGAGCTGGAGGCCGGGTTTCACTCTGCCCTGCTGGCCCAGCTCGGCCCTGATTTGCAACCAGGGGAAAACCCGGATGCCCGGCAGGATCAAGCCTGGAGCCGCCAGCACCTCCGGCCGCCCGCCTCACCCCTGCGGAATGATGCTTCACCCTGACCCATTTTATTTTTTATTTCAACGCGGAGTCTCACTAAGTAGCTGAGTTGTCCGGGCTGGCTTCCAACTTGAGATCCTCCTGCCTCAGCTTCCGGGAGTGCTGGGATGACAGGCGTGCGCCACCCACCACACCCAGCGGACTCTGCTGGGTCCCACAGGTCGCCCGCAGCCCTGGCGGTCGGCGCAGCGCCCCGTCCACCCCTAGTGCAGGCCCTGCCCGCCTCTCCCCAGCACCTCGGCTACGACTTTGGGGCCAGCGGCACCCGTCCGGGCGGAGCTGCACGCTGCAGTGCCTTCCTTTCACTGCGTCTCCCCAACCTGCTTGCGGTGGACCCCGGACTTGCAGGAGTCCCCAGCCTGCAGCCAGCTGCATCGCGTGCGCTGGCGACCTCATCACCGCGCCCGGGGCTGGGGACCGGCTCGGCGAGACCCCAGACCTGACAGACTCCCTGTGGGTCTCCCCCAAGTGCTGGTGACAAGGAGTCAGATCAAACTGCGCAAAGTTCCACCGGGGGGCTGCCTTGGTATCCCAACGCCATAGGAAGCTGAGGCAGGAGGGTCTCCAGATAGAGCTCAACTGGGCAGTGTAGCAGAACTAAGTCTCAGAATGAAAACTACAGCCGGGCTGGGATGTAGCTCAATTCCTCAGCACAGCACGTGTACAAAAAGTTCGATAAAAAAAATCAAGGGATTGCCATAACCGCGACACTTTCGGTCGCGGGGGCAGATTCACAGCAGTGCGCTGGGAGAATCCAGATTGTGACCGCAAAGGGTTCTGAGATCCACGCAGGGAATGCGGAGGGAAAATAAACAACAAAGATCATATCTGGGGCGACGGAATTTCCAGGAAACATGTGGTGAGTCCAGGACTCTCTTCGGGATTTCTAAAACTGTTCTAAAAAACAGTCTTCTGAGTTCCACTTCGCTGGTGTGTGGGAGGACAGGGGCGCAGGACCGGGAGGAAAGTGCAGAGACCCTGACCGGGTCTAGCACACTGGGGCTGGGAAAGTTGGTGCCCCATCAAGGGGACAGAATACCTGAGGACATGGACCTAGGGCCACAGGGGGGCATTTGGGATCACAAGATTTAGTCCATGGTGGTGGAAGAAAGATGGTCCCAGCCCAGTAACCGAGTAGGACAGACACGGGGAGAGAGACAGAGACAGAATCAGACAGAGACAGAGAGAGACAGAGACAGAGAGAGAGAGACAGAGAGATAGAGACAGAGACACAGAGACAGACAGAGAGATAGAGACAGAGACACACAGAGAGAGAGAGAGACAGAGAGAGAGAGACAGAGAGAGACAGAGACAGAGAGAGACAGAGAGATAGAGACAGAGAGACAGAGACAGAGAGAGACAGAGTGAAACAGAGAGAGACAGAGACAGAGACAGACAGAGACAGAGAGAGACAGAAACAGAGAGAAACAGAGAGAAACAGAGAGAAACAGAGAGACAGACACAAAGAGAGACAGAGAGACAGAGAGAGAGAAAGAGAGACAGGGAGAGACCAAGATTGGACGAAGTCCCCAAGGTCATACTTGCATCACCGTGACCTTGAACTAGGTCCCACCTCCTGCCTTCCCACCGCCCCTCAGGAGCCCCTGGAGCTGCCAATGCATGAGTGGATTAGGTCACTGATAAGCTCAGAAGCTTCAAGATCCCCCGTCCAAGTGTCGGGAACCCAAGCATTCCACAGAGGAGCTTCCGGGGGACACTTGCGGTTCAACCCATAACAGACGGAGCTTCCCAACATGGGCTTTTCTGGGCCAGCTGACAAGCTAAGGAGCTGCGTGCAGAGGAAGTCGGTCCACTCCTTGGGTCCCCACAGGGTGGGAACCGACCTCGCTTCAAGATGGCGCTCGGAACCTCGGGGTCCTCCACTTCTGGACACAGTGAGAAAGGACATCCTTGGGGCGTGGTGGAGGAGCCCGGGGATAACTTCAGGAAGAGCAGAAATGAATCCATCAAGAACAGGGAGACAGGAAGAGCGGTCCAGGATGGTACCTGCCCACCCAGCGTCACCAGGCCCCGACGTGAACGGCCGTGTGTGTGACATTATTGGGTCTCGACCCATTCCCGCGCCTGGACAGTCACAGCTGCCCGCCGGGTGCCATATTGGATACCACGGCTGGCGTGTCAATTCACACTCCACCTGCCTCTCTCACCGTATTTGCTTCCCAGGGTGGTCAGAACAAAGCCCCACAACCTGGGAGGCTTTAATGATGGAGATTTATCATCCGTGTCTCCTGGAGCTGAGCCGAGGGTGGTCCTGAGAGGTTGGGGCCACCCCAGGGACTCAGCTTACCTTTACCGCATCTTTGTTCCTGCTGGTCAGGGCCAGGACACAGTCCAGCCCCCAACAGTCATTCAACAAACATGTCCCTGTCCTCTACATTCTAGAAGCAAGAATACCTTCCAAACGTGGACCCTCTGCTCTCTGGGAGAGTGAGTTCCCCACGGGGGAGACGGCAGGGTTACGTGATGGTCATGGTGCATCGTGATCCATCTACAGGGAAAGCCAGGCAGGGCGCCGGGGAGCACCTGGCCGGCTCACCTGGGAGTCTCTCTGCCACATAAAGACGAGGGACACAGGTGGGGGCTGCAGGGAGGTTCCTGGGGATCACAATCCTTGCCTGAGCTTTGAAGGACAGAGAAGTTCTCTGGATGAAGGGGAAATGGAGGTGCACTCCAGGAAGAGGATGTATGCAGCATGCTGGGTTGTCATGCATGGGTCAATGAAAGTGCGTGTGTGTGTGTGTGTGTGTGTGTGTGTCTGTGTGTGTGTGTGTGTAAGCATGCTCCAGAACAGCAAACCGCAGCAATTTGGATGCCAGAGTTTCTTGCACACTAGATGACTTCAAACCAAGTCATTAGAACAAGACAGACCCAGCTGCAATCCGCCAGCCAGCGGCCCCTACATCTCACCCAGCTCCCGAACAACACCCTCGGCCTAAACTGCCTGCTTTGCAAAAAGGGGTTGACATCCTCCTCCACTGGGTCCCAAATGCAGATCCGAGCGGGCGTTGCTCGCAGCTCTACCCAGAATACCTCTAGGATTGAGCCAACCCTTAGCCCAGCCCAGACGTGGCTGAGGTCCTGCAGTGTCCGCTGCAGGAGGACAGAAGTCTCGGTTATAAAGGAGAACAAAAAGGAAATCACCAAAGATGGGCATTCCCATGACCACTGCACTAACGCTGCTTCCCCCCCCCCCAGTTTAAAATGAATTCTAATAGTGCAGCCCATGTTTCCTGGTTTGGGTGTGAAATGGCCTGTGCGTCAACCTTGCAGGTATGGAAACTGAGGCACAGCTCTTCCTGCTTGTACTATGATTAATGTGCAGTGGAGGCAAATTCAACTTCCAGCTCCCACCGACCCCACTTCCTCCAAGCAGGCCCTGCCTCCTACAGCGTGTTCAGCGTGACCTCACCCATGGGCGGGTCCACTGCAGAGCACAGCGTCCTTGATCGGGTCACCTTGCACCCACAGGAGACTCACAGGATCTTTCCCAGCTTCAAACCAGAGCAGTGCACATATTCATCCCAAGAACCCACAGCTAAGAGGGTCTTTGGGGTCTTAAATTGTTTTTCTACTTCCTCCATCTTGTTCTTGGTGGGGTTCCTCTCCCCCAGCCCTGAAGGAAGCATTCTCTCTTCATGGACAAGTCTCCTCCCACCTGCACTCTCTGCTGCCTGCTGGTTCTCCTGAAAAGGAGTATTATACGGCCAGAGCTATCCCCGGTGAAGGCTGTGCCTGCCCAACCCAAGCACCTCTGAGCATGGTTCAGGAGTGTTTCTCTGATAGATCATTGTCTTTCCGCTGGCCCAGAGAGGGGTGGGACCCAGAAACCCTGCACACTGTGCTGAGGGTTTTTGTAGGCTTCCTATGGCACAGGACAGTGAGCATTGAACTTCCCCTGGTCTGGCCATATACAAAAAAGTGGAACCCATACATCCCAAAATGATGTTCATGCTAGCACATTTCTCGGGGGTTCTCCTGTCCCTCTGTGTGAGGCAGTTTTTTGCTGCTGTGACAAAATATCTGAGAAAGGATTGAAACTGTCTCATGGTTGCAGAGGGTGCAGTCCATGGTGAGTTGCTCCAAGGCAGGAGCATCATGGTGGGTGGGTGTAGGGGAGGAAAGACGCTCACATCATGGCAGCCGGGAAGCAGAGAGAGAGAAGAAGGGTCAAGAACGCACCCTTCTGGGTCACCCAGACCCAGGGACCCGTCTCTTCCAAGAAGACCCCACCTGCTAATAGCACATGAATGGATGAGTCCACCAGTGAGCACAGTGCCCCATGACCCGGTCACTTTCTGAAAGCTCCACCTTGGAATGCAGGAGCCTTTTGGAGGACCTTTTACATCCAGATGATCTCACCCCAATTGCCTACCTCATCCGCTAGACGTCTCCCCCTAAATATTGTCCCTGTCCCCAGTGGTACCATCAGCTGGGGATGGAAGCCTCATGCATGAGCCTTCTGGGAAATATTCAAGTTCTAACCTATAACGTCCTTCTCTCCTTTCTAACCCAAACTTTCTTTGGGTTTCACTACTTCTCTTCTATCCCAGTCCCCCTCAGACACAAAGTGCTCACTATGCATCTCTTGGTCAGGACAGTTTCTGAGACATTCTATGTTTCTGACAACCGTGAGAATCTGAAGTAAAACTGGTCTGGTGCTTGATAGGATGGCCCGCTCCTAGGATTCTTCTGTTTTTGCTTATCTCATGAATAGACAGGGGTGGCTGGTTTTGTAGAGGAAGACCATGGAGATCCGTCCCACAAAGGCTCCGTGGAATCACTGTGCCCCATCTCTGCTGCTGCTGACCTTTATCATCCGCTGAAGCAACAGTTGGCAGATCTCCCACAGGCAAAGTGATTTTCCCCTCAATGCTGTGACCTTGGGAAGGAAACAGCCCACCCTCGGGAGGGATGCGCTGTGTTCCACCTTCGGAAAGGCATCAAATCTGCACAGAGCGCCTGCCTGGAATCCTCCTGCATGAGCGATGTGTCTCCGCCATCATTTATTTATGTATTCAATCATTTAATTAAATGCATATTGATTTTCATACCCTGGGTTACAATCCAATTTTATTTTATATTCCTCTTGGAATCACTCCAGATTTAGCCACCGAGCGAGCGCTCCTGCAGGGTGACTTCTGCCTGCCTGTCTTTTGCGTCTGAACATTTCCTTGGTCTCTGGTGCCACGAGATGCTCCAGGCACGTGGTTACTCCCTATTTCTTCCTCCTCTCCCTCTCCTCCTTTCTCCTCATTTCATCTTCTCCTCCTCTTCCATCACTTTCTCCTGTTCCTTTTTCTCCTCATTTTCTTCCTCTTCCACTTTGGCTCTTCCCTTTCTCCATTTCCTCCTCCTTCTCCTCTTCCTGCTACTCCTTCTCCTCCTCCATCTCCTTCTCCTTTTTTGTTCAGTATTGAGACTTGAACCCAGGCTCACTTCCTTGGAGCCACACGACCAGCATTTTTTAATACATTGGTTAACTTAACTTCTGTAATGTTGAGAGAGGTCCTGTTCATTGTCTTGGTGGCCATCCAGCTTGTGGTCCTCCTGGCATCAGCCTCTGCCCATATACCATTGTGCCTGGCTGCCTCCTGTTCCATATCTTTTCACCCTGGTACTAGATATGTCAGTCAGCTTTCCAAGACTGTGACAAAATACCGGATATAGACAACTTTTCAGGAAAGTCTTCTTCGGATGGTGGTTTCAGAGGGCTCCATCTATGGTCCACGGCCTCCATGCTTCTGGGCACATCATGGCGGGAGCATGTGGTGGAGAAAACTGCTCCCCTCATGGTTAGGAAGAGAGGCGAATGAGGAAGAGACTACAATCCACGCCACTCCCCCAATGACACAACTTCCTCCCCAGGCCACGCCCCCAATAACACAACTTCCTCCATGGCCACGCCCCCAATGACATAACGTCCTCCCACCAGGCCCCGCCTTTTAAAGGTTCCAGCACCTCCCAACAGAGACACCCTGAGCACTAAATCTTCAACACATCCATCTTTGGGGGCTATTAAAGATTAAAATAGTACACCATGATTAGCTATTTCTGCAGGGGCCCCTGAATCCTATTATGTGAACATGACGAGTATGCATGAGATCATGGTATGGAGTAAAGCCACTTCTTGGTAGAAGAGATGAAACTCACACTGCCTTTCTTTCTCTTGCGTCTTCCAGAGCGCCTGAAGAGACGGAGAACTCTGGTGGCACCAGCCTTCTGTCATCCTGCCCACCAGCTCAAGCCAGGGCGTCATGAGAGCATCCCTCTCCCGGACCACGGGCGGGCCATGACCCTCGCAGGAGGTGCAGCCCCCGGAGGCCACGGCTCAGCCCTTCTTTGCAGATTCTCAACCAGCATGCCGACCCAGCCGCACTACGGGGGAGAAGGGCGGGGGGACTGTCGCTGAGGATGAAGGCCATCTGCCCCGTCACCCATCTTGCCAAGCCATGACCAGGAGGTGGGGACTCCTGGGCAGTTCCCATCAGGGGCCATGTGGGGACCTGCAAGCTCCATCCACCCTTGGTCTCATCCGGCCATCCCTGCCCGGCTGCCTGGCTCTGCCTGTTGTGATGTTGTCGTCAGCCTTGTCCTTGTGCTTACTGACAACACCCCTGGGTCCCATTCTCCGAGGGTCAGGCCAGCTAGAGTGTTTACCCCTGCCCCTGGCTAGAGGGACTACCCACAGGGCCCCCATCTTCTAACAATGCCATCACCAAGGTAGGTGCCGCCGGGGACCTGCCCCACCTACTTCTCAGATGCAATCTACGCCATACACCGACACCAACCACACCTAGTGCTCTACCACTTCCTCCTGTGTCCAGGGCGAGCAGCGCACTGGGAAGACACCCAAGGGACCCCCTGTGTTCTGTCCTGCTGAGTTACCCCACATGTTTTTGTATCCAGTCTGTCGCAAAGAGGAGAGACCACGTCTTGGAGGAAGGGAATCACTCTATGAAAACAGAGGCTAGAGACTTTGCACATGCAAGAAGAGCATTGTGGGAAATCCGAGCAGCAAATCTAGCGTTTTGGTTCCCTGGGAACTTGAACCGATGCATCAGGCACTTTCTCCATCGCGTCCCACTTGAGACCCCTCCTCCCACCGAAAGGGACCCTGGACTGTTTAGCCCTCTGCTTGGTTAACAGCAGGATGAAGACAGGCTCCTGGTGGAGGGGTACTATTTCTCCACGGATGTCCCACGCCATGGTGCAGCCAGCAGCAGCCACACCTCGTGCTGTCCGTCCCCGCCCCGGTGAGCTTTTCTACGATCTTCCTCCATGCCACCATCGTTCCGTTCTGCAGGTGTGAATTCCGATGCCTCGGTGTTGTCCCATCATTGCTTCTGCCTCCTCACGTGCAGAGAAGCTGTGAGGACAGAGCTGAGACATTACAGCTATTCCAGAAATAAAATATTTTTGAAATCGCTCTTTGTGTCCTTGTGTAATCATGAACCTTTGCATGCAGCACAGCAGTGCATGGATAGCACGCACGCACGCGCGCGCGCACACACACACACACACACACACACTCACTGTCCCTGCAGGGGCCAGGGCGGGACACCCGGGTCGGGGACGGCGGAAGGGCAGTCTGCTCTCTGTGTATTCCGGAGAATGGGAGACGCTCTGGTGGGGCCCGGTGTGAGACAGCACATCTGCCATTAAAACGACACCAGCAGATACACACTGACGGCGTTGGACCAAGCTGCAGAGAAGTCCCTAGACCCAGCCCAGAACAGGGGAACAGAGCGGAGGCCTGGAGGGGAAAGTCGTCCTGTTACTCAGCATGGAGGCAAAGCCATTCCGTCTCATCACCCCGCACTGGGACGCAGTATTCGAAAACAACATTAACTTAGGTGGAGGAAAGTCTTATTTTGCTTCCTGGTTGCAGAGGCTTCAGTCCATGGTTTTCTGACGCTGATCTTTTTGGTTTTGGCGACACAGGAGCATTATACTGTAGTGTATTGGCTGTGCTCATAGGACGTCAGGCAGTGGACAGAGAGAGTCCAAGGATTCAATATGGTTTCCAAACCCACACCCCCAGTGACCTCATTTCCTCCCACTAAGCCCCACCCCAATGAGCTCTCTTCCGCCCACTAAGCCCCACCCCCAATGAACTCATTTACTCCCACTAAGCCCCACCCCAGTGACCTCATTTCCTCCCATTAAGCCCCACCCCTAATGAACTCTCTTCCTCCCTCCAAGCCCCACCCCCAATCAACTTCTTCCTCCCACTAAGCCCCACCCCAATCAACTCATTTACTCCCACTAAGCCCCACCTCCAGAGAACTCACTTGCTTCCACTAAGCCCCACCCCCACTGAACTCATTTATTTCCACTAAGCTCCACCCCAATGAACTTCCTTCCTCCCTCCAAGCCCCAGCCCCAATGAGCTCACTTCCTCCCTCCACAATCAACTTCTTCCTCCCACTAAGCCCCACCCCCAATAAACTCATTTACTCCCTCTAACCCCACCCCCAGTGAACTCACTTCCTCCCACTAAGCCCCACCCCCAGTGAATTCACTTCCTCCCACTAAGTCCCACCTCTTAAAGGTCCAACTACATCTCAAGCCCATCACGGCTGGCAACCAAGCCCTCAGCACCGGGGCATTTGGGAGGCATGTAAGAAGCAAACCACAACAGCCAAACTTCCTAAGTACAACTTTGCTTGGCTGTTTAGAAATGCTATTATGCTTTGACTTAGTTCACTATGGCCATAACAAAATAATGCAGGCTGGGTGATTTATACCAAAACAGAAAAAAAAAAAAAAAAAAAACATATTCAAGGACAGAATCATATTGTCTCAAGGAAAAGAGCAGCTTCCTGCGGGAGACGAGCAGCTGCATGTGAGTGGGTGAGGGACAGCTGACCCACCTTATAAGAACCACGCTCACCCGACTCACCCCCTCTCCTGCGAGCTGCATTAATCCCGTCCTGACGCTGTAGTCCCCTGTTCTAATGACCTATCAGGTTCTGAGCAGTGTCCAACACCGTTACCTGAGGAGCCGAGCTGTAACAGGCGTTGGAATGGGGACGAACACCCCCAGATCATAGTTTGCTTCTAATCGCCGATGTCATGTTTAATTTGCAGAAAGCGATCACAGCATTAGCTCGATATTAAGTTCCCAGAGCTACTTGTCAGCAGGATGGCTTCGTGTTTGAAGGGACTGCACTGGGGTCACGTTCTCCTGGAAAAGGGGCTTTGGACAAAGGGTGATCAAAATATGCAGTGAATGTTTAAATGTAAAACACTTATTACACTGAAAGACACGTTGTCGTGAATCCCCTCAAAATCCTCCCGGTTTTGCACACACTCATCTCACCATCCCGGCTGCTTTGTGCAGCAGCTCTGGAGTCCTCCTTCCTGAAGGTCTTTAGCTGCGCTGTCCTGGACGCCTCCATGTCCTGAATGGACTCAACACGTTGGCGTTCCCTGGTCATTTTGACCGTGGGGAGGAGCCGGAAGTCTCACAGTGCCGGATCCGGTGACTGAGGTGGACGAGGACACGGAGTTGTGTGTTTACGGGCTGCCTCTTCGCTGGACGGTGCTCAGCAGCAATGGTCCGTGTATTTTTTATTACATAAAGATACTGATAAAAGAGGACTCCAGAGCTGCTGCAGAAAGTGGCCAGGACAATGGGATGAGTGTGTTTGAAGCAAGAGAGAATATTGTGAGGGACATTCGTGGCAATGTGCCTTTTACTGTAACAAACCTTTTAAAGTTTCAACATTCTTTGTATTTTTTATCTTGCCTTGTAGACTTGGGGTGTGTAACACCGTGAGACTGAGGGGGCTTGTCGACAAGAGCAGGGGGATACCACTTGCTGTGCTGGTGGTGGAGAGGCCCAAGCATTAGTGGAAAGTCCTCCCCGGCACCGTGGATGGGGCCAGAACTCTCCTGAGATACTGGGAAGGATCAAGATGGACAATCATGGCTACTTCTTCAAAATATTATTGACTATGAAGCACCTGCTGTTGGTCCCTGGGTGAAGGAAAACTTTGGAGAGCCCTGAAATACTTTGGAGAGCCCTGAAGCAATGCTCACCTTGCTTTAAAGCCAGGTTTGACAGTAGATATGATGGTGCTTGCTTGTAATCCCAGGTACTCAGAAGGCTGATGCAGGAGGATTGCTCAAGGGCAGCCTGACAAGTTAGTAATACCATGTCTCAAAAACAATGGGCTGGAGGTGTACCTCAGTGGAAGAGCAAATCTTTAGCATGCATGAAGCCTTGGGTTCAGCACACGCACACACACACACACACACACACACACACACGCACGCACGCACACCCTGGTTCAGGCATCTATTGACTGGGTCATTCTGTCCAAGTTTCTAATGTACTGCAAGATGAAGATAACAGTCGTATTACCTCTACCATTTAGGGCCATTATGCTAAAGACATTAATAGGGGTAGAATGTGTTTAACATTCATGGCAGAATATAAGTCCTTGACTCATGCTACCTGTCCTGTTACCATTACTCTGAATATTTTAAATCTACGTTAGAATAAATAGATGTGTGACTGTACGTGTGAATTTGGGCAGAGGGGGCAGGATTCTCTCATTAACTCTCTGCCTCCAACTTCATTCCCGAAGGTTAGCTAACAAATAAGAATCTACACACATCACACACCTTTTTAAACTTTATGTTTTAAAAAAATTAAAAAAAAAAAAAACTAGAATTTGAACCTTGTCTAAAACTCTGAATGGCAAAGCTGTGTTCCGTCCTTTTTTTCATGGAAAAGTCTCAGATGTTGAATTTGTGTGGACTCTGATACAAACGAGATAGAAGATAGCTATCTCTGGGATTCAGCGCTAGCTTCAAAAGGAAAATACACAAACTCATACCTATCCCCAGTGGTGTGTGCATTTTGGGGGGCTCCAGAAAGCCCATGTCTGCGAATAAATGCCCTAGGTGGGGTGCGCTGTGATGTAGGAAACGTCTGGGGCTGGGGCATGCTCACATTCCTGCTAACACTTTAGCAATAGCCACAGCCAAGAGAAATTCTTAAGGCGATTATTGCTAATAAACGTTCAAAGTCTGTGCTGGGAATTGGCAGCAAAACATTCAGGTCAAATACTTTTTAAAGAAGATTAGCACAACGTGAAGCAAAGAGAGAGACGCACGCTCCCCTTGGAGGGTGGAAAAGGGAAAAGTGGAGGGATTTGCTCCGTGCAATTGATTCTAAGAGAACAAAGCAAGGTGCGACTTCTGCACGCCCATTTGCACTTGGGGCGGCCTCTGTTGAAACGTTAGGTTTAACACAACTATGTCACCAACACTCAGCTCACAGCGACCTTGCTGTGTGCATCCCTCAGCAAGGCTGCACTGAGAGCTGTTTTTGAGCTTTTCTAGACGGGTGATCCGAGAAACCCACAAACCATCGGTCACATCTGGCCCAGCTGGAAGGGGACATTATTGAAACTCCTAGGTCCCAGGCTCAGATATTCTTGGGTGCATTTTGGACATCGATGTGAACAGGGAAGGCAGCTTTTCCTGCCGCCCTGCACGTGGCTGTTCATCTTCCCAGCTCAAGGGGGTGATGTCCTTGAGGGTTAACGACCTCTCTTGTTCCACAAACCCACGGGCTCCGGTGCCTCTTATCGGAAGAGATGTCAATGCAAAAGTGAGGTCAGCCGCCTTAAAACTCCACGCCGGTGGACAGGATTTGAGTCTGGGAAAAAGGCTGGCCTCATTTCTGAGCTGCTGCACTCACATCCCGAATGGCCTGGGAAGAGGCGTGCTTAGTGGTCACTCTGTCCCTCACAATGCCCCCTGTGGGACACTCGCTTTACCGCTAGACCTGGATTCTCCTGCGTAAATCACCCCACGACTCAGACAGGCAGGCTCTGTGGTTTGTGTGCTTGAAAGAAATAGCAAGCAAGGAAGACAGAGGAGAAGGCAGACACCGCAGGTAACACAGCAAGTCCCTGAAGCGGCTGAGAACAGAACACTGGCTCATAGCCACTGCCTGGGCGAGCCTCTAGTTGAATTCCTAGGCCCCACAAATGGTGTGAAGTAGGGCGAGGAGATGGGATGAAGGCATGGAATAGAGAATCTTTTATCTATGAAACTCTCTGGGCAACTGTATGTATATACATAGATTTATATAGATTCCTAATCAACTTATGTACTCATACATCTGTCCACCAACCCATAATCCATCCATCCATCCACCCAATCCATTCATCCATCCACCCACCCATCCACCCATCCATCCACCCACCCATCCACCCATCCATCCACCCATCCATCCACCCATCCACCTATCCATCCATGCATCCATGCATCCATCCATGCATCTATCCATCCATCCATTCATCTATCATCCACACACCCATCCATCCATCCCCCTATCCATCCATCCATTCATCCATCCACCTATCCATACACCCACTCATCCACCCATACACTTACTCATCCATCCATCTATCCATCCATCCACTCATCCACCTATTCATCCATTAATCCATCCACCCACCCACTGTCCATCCACCCATACACCTATCCATCCATTCACCATCCATCTATCCATCCATCCATCCATGCATCCATCCACTCATCTACCTATTCATCCACCAATCCATCCACCCACCAACCCACCCACCCATCCATCCACCCATCCGCCCATCTACCCATCCATCCATCCATCCACCTATCCATCCATCCACCCATCCATCCATCCATCCATCCATTCACTCATCCACCTATTCATCCATCAACCCACTCAACCATTCTTTCATTCAACCATCCATCCATCTTTTATCCATCCACCCATCTTTTATCCATCCACCCATCCCACCCATCCATCCACTCATTCATTCAAAAATCCATCCATCCAGCTATCTATCCATCCATCTATCCATTCATCCATCTATCCATCCATCCAGCCATCCAGCCATCCACCCACCCACCCATCGACCCATCCACCCATCTATCCACCCACCCATTGACCCATCCACCCATCCATCCACCCACCAATCCATCCATCCATCCACCCACCATCCATCCATCCACCCATCCACCCATCCATCCACCCATCCACCCACCCACCCATCCACCCATCCATCTATCCACCCATCTATCCATCCATCCACCCATTCACTCATCCACCTATTCATCCATCAACCCACTCAACCATTCTTTCATTCAACCATCCATCCATCTTTTATCCATCCACCTATCCCACCCATCCATCCACTCATTCATTCAACCATCCATCCATCCATCTATCCATTCATCCATCCATCCATCTATCCATTCATCCATCTAGTCATTCAGTCAACCAACCACTCATCCACCTACCCATTTATTCAACTATTCATTCAAACAGCCATTCATCTTTTCATCCACCCACCCATGCATCCACTCATTCCTTCAACCATGCATCCATCCATCCAACCTTTACTTTCTGAGACTAAATGTTTATCCCCATGCATATACAGACTTACTTCAACATCTGGCAGAAACCAAGGAATCAATATTCATTAAATGAGTGAATGTATCCACAAATGAATGAATTGACTTCATCTGGATCACTCTACAGAATCCTGTTTTCATATTTTTCAGCATTAGTAAGCAGAACCATGGCTGGTGGCATAATAGGAAATTGTCTACCACTGCACTACACCCACAAGTCCAATTCTATAGACACTTTACAGACTTCTTTGTTTTACCAAAGCATAAATCCAAGAGAACCAGTTGGTTGGTAGAAGCCACTGTCCCCATTTCGTTAGGAAAATCGTGTTCTCCTCGAGAAAAATGCAGGATCATGGGGTAAGCAAATCCCAGAACAGTTTATGTGAACAATGCACGGATCTTTTCACACCCCTCTCCATTTAGCTATTTGTTCCAGAAGAGGTAAAAACAATTAAGCTCCAAGGAGTTTTTATGACACTTTACAAGCAATGCGTTCCTGTGTCTTTGTAATATTCATGCAGGAGTCGTGATTCATGAAGCCACTAAAGAGAGACTGTGTATCCTCCTGATGGTCAGGAAATTGGAAATCCTAGGTTACAAGAAGGAGTGTTACTCACCGTCGAATCTCAGTGCAGTTTGCAACCATTACAACACAGTAGAAAGCTGGAAAACGCAATAGTCACCTCCGTACTCCAGTGTGGTGGATTGACTGCTGGTGGTCAACTTGTAACCCCCAGCTGAACTGAGTAAGTGTGGTGCTGGGTGTGGGAGGCCCACCTGGGGACTGTTGCCAGCAGCATAAGAGGCAGACCTGGAGAAGAAGTTAAGCTGTTGGGAGCCTGTTGGAAGCACAGAAAAGCTGTGAGGCGCTGTTGGTTCTCTTGGAGGAGCTCGTCATGCTGGCTTTCCTGATGAACTTGGCTGTTTTCATCCTCTGAGGAGCTTGGGGCCTCATTGGCACTGAGAATGGCTTTGGTTCGCTTTGGGGGAGCTCTGGTCCTCACTTTGAGCATCGCTTCCTGGCTCCGGAGGGGAAGAAGGTGCACTGCCTGTCTCCTGGAGAAGCTTGCTGCGTTGGCTTCCCTGATGGGAACTTGGCCATCTTGATCATTGGAGGAGCTCAGGACCTCACTGTTGCTGAGGATGGCTGTGGTACGTTTCAGGGAAGCTCTACCTCCTACTTTGAGCATAGCTCCCTGGCCCCAGTGCAGATCCCTCAGCCTGCTACCACAGATCCTTCATCCTGCTGTCACAGACTTTCTAGCTTCCACCACTGACCTTTGGACCTTCCCAATGCAGATCCGTGAAACAGGCCTGTATGAGGCATTGTCATGGGCTCTGGGCCTCCAGTTGGACTCGTGGGAGGCATTGTTATGGGCTCTAGGTCTTTAGCTAACCTCATGCAGGACATTACCATGGGATGCAGGACCTCAGCTGGATCCACTGGTATTTAGTGTGTGGACAGATTTCCTGCACTTTCTTTTTGGGTATCATTCTTTGGGTGACTATTATAAATAATCCTCAAGGAAAACACACTGTCTTCCTTTCCCATCGCTGGAACAAAATACCCAGCATGTACAACTTAAAGGAGGAGAGTGTTAATTAGGCTCATGGTTGCAGAGGGTGCAGTCCATGGTCTGCCGCTCCAAGGCAGGAGCATCATGGTGGACGGGTGTGGAGGAGGAAAGACGCTCATATCATGGCGGCTGGGAAGCAGAGAGAGAAGGGAGGAGCCGAGGACAAGAACTCACCCTTCCAGGTCACACCCCAGGGACCACCTCCACCCAGGCCCCGCCTCCTGCAGCACATTCAGCCAGGAACTTGTCCACAATGGATCCACCGAGGAACACGCACCCCATGTTCCAAATACACGGAACTGTGGGGGACATTTTAGGTCTGAACTATAACATACTCTCTGCTCACTGCAGAAAAAACTCCAGGAAATCTCCACAAAAATCCCATCAGGGACCCTCTTGCAGCCTTTGTCTCTACCCACAGTTACATCGGAAGCAGCATCTCACAGAGATTCCTTTTTAAAATTTGATGAACTATTTAAAAACTCTTTGAATCCTAATTAGCTGTTTAGACAACAAAGCATTAAAATTTGATGTGGTTTGGGGCTTCACAAAAGTTTCTCTTCCCCTGTTAGTTACTAAACACTCAAAATCTTCTAATTTTTGGGTAAAACAGAAATGCCTGGTCCTTCTTTCCATATTGTAAAATGCCTCAGAGGTGATCAAGGATCCCACGCGGTGCGAATGGCTCTGGCGTATCCGGCGGGCCTTCCACGCGGTCACAGGGTCCTTGTACGGAAGAGAAGGAGATTGCAGCTTGGGTGCCTCCACCGGGGATTAGCGCAGACAACGAGCTGCGGTCTTTCACTGTGAGCGAGACTGACCTCAAGTCAAGATGCAGAGGACCCCGAGAAGGTAAAAAATCACATCGGAATGGAGTTCTCTGGGGCTTGCAGCAAAACCAGCTCTTCAGACATCTGAGTTCAAGCTCAGTCCTGCTGGTTTTCCGCGTCTGTCCTAAAGAACCACAGAGACATTTGCCTTGTGGGAAGTGATTACACAGAAAGCAGAGACACATACGCACCTCTTATGAATTGCCTTTGTGCTCTAACTCTTCTCTTTGAAAATGTCCATGCACACGGGAACCACCCTGAGATCCTGGGATCTCCAGCACCCCCCGGTGCGAATCTGGACGAGATGCTACATTTCCAACCCTGTCCCCAAAGAGCCCAGCAATGCGGATCCAAGCACCGCACTTCGAGCCCAAGGCTCTTGGTGCTTTTCAGCTCTCTGACTTAAGAGTCTCAGGGTTTGGTTTGCCTGGATCATGGGGATCCTTACTTCATCAAATCTCTGGGTGTGTCTGAGCATGACTGACAGATAGGCCAGCCAACTGAGGAGGGAAAACCCGCCCCAGATGTGGGGGCACCAACCAATAGGCTTGCCGCTTGGATGCATAAAAAGGGAAAGGAAGAAGCGCCTCCATTTTGGAGGAGCTCTCCTCTTCACCATGGCTTTTCAGTGTTGGTCTCCTTTCTCTTCAGCACTGCAGCACACACTCTACATGCCTCCGGAGAGACACTTGGACCTTCTGTCACTCTGCTGATTTTGTCGGTGAACGTCCAGGCCTTGCACCGCTACTGGCCCCTACGCCTCTCCAGCACGCAGACCACCATCTTGGATTCCTTGGTCTCTGACCCTCCAGATGGCCAGTGGCACTCTTGCGTCTGTTCCCGTGAGCCTACCCAGCCAGCCCCTTGTGTAATCATGCATATATTTTACACTGACTCTTGCTTGACCCGCTTGCACAAATACCACACTCACATGGGTGTCCTGATGGTGTGCTTCCTCCAGGGAGATTGGGTTGAATGAGTTCGAAAAAACAAAAAAGAAAACTTACAAAAATGATGAGCTAGGGTGGCAGCGGTAGGTCATGTGTTCAACAGCAGCTTACATAAAGCTGACAATGCACTGACCAGCATTCCACGGAGTTCCTAACAGCTTGGCAAGGTCCCCTGTGGACGGCATCTGCAGGGGACGATGGAGCTCCTTCAGGAGGTGCACGGGGTGCTTACGCTGGAGCCGTCCTCCAAGGCAGCTTCGAACTGAGAGAACTGCTGTGTGCTGAACTGTCTCACCAGCGTTTCTGTCCTCCAAAGAACAGCCTGGAGATGTCTGCCAGCGCCTGACCCTTATCTTCCTGAGGCAGAGCGCTCAGCAGACTGGGGAAGGACAGCTGCACTTCCAGGTTTTGTGTTTGTTTGTTCGTTCGTTTGCTTTTTCCAACCAAAAATCTTTCAGGTAAAAATGGATGCCTCTGGGAAAACCTTTGGAGGCATCTGAGATTTTTTTTTTTTTTATTCCACATTTTCAGGGGTGCAGAACACCTCGTGGATAACATACTGAAGTCTGCGGAAATTTGAACTGTGTTATCAATTCATTTTAAAATTTAGGTTCAAAAAAATAAAAGGAAAATTCCGCTTAAAAATAATGGCTTAAGGATTCTTTTTCTTTTTGTGGTGTAAAGTATCAAACTCAATGCAGTATGCATGCTAAGCGGCTCCCCGTCCCAGTAGTAGAGTTTGAAACAAGGCCCTTCACACTGAGCTCTATCCTCTCTCTCTCCCTCTCTCTCTCTCTCTCTCTCTCTCTCTCTCTCTCTCTCTGTCTTTATTTTGAGATAGGATCTTGCTAAGTTGCCCTGGCTAGGTTCAAACTTGGGATCCTCCTGCCTCATCCCCCGAGAGGGGCATTATTTTTTGCACATTTAAAATGAGAATGTAGGTTGAATATAAACATTCCCACCCTGCCATATCCCATTAATTAATGTTCATGGATATTGTTCACCGTTCATTCATAAGTTGGATTTTTACAAGCCCCACATCACGTGAGAGGTATCGCAGCTGAATAGGTGTTATGGTTGAGATCTAACAAATTCCTGCCAAATCTAGTGAGTTCAGAGAACAGACATTTGGAAGGTGACTGGATCACGTGGGTGTATATTCATGAGTGGATGACCCCACTGGTGAGTTTCTGGCTGAATGTGCTGTAGGAGGCGGGGCCTGGTTGGAGGTGGTCCCTGGGTGTGACCTGGAAGGGTGAGTTCTTGTCCCCGGCTCCTCCCTTCTCTCTCTGCTTCCTGGTCAGCATGATGTGAGCGTCTTTCCTCCCCCTGCCCATCCGCCATGATGCTCCTGCCTTGGAGCCAGAGGTCCATGGGCTGCACCCTCTGAGACCCTCAGCTCTATTATACATCTCCTCCCTTAAGCTATGGATATCAGGAATTGTGTCTCAGACACAAGAAAGCTGGTGCAAAAGGTTTTTGTAAAAAGTAGATAAAGCAGCGTACCAACCAGAGAGTTTTAGGTGAAGATAAGACCCGTCAGCAGATACCTGTAACATAAATAAACTAAACCTCAGGTCCAATCAACCTGTCCTTCACAGATCCAGAGGAAGTGGCTGAAAATACATCTTGGAGATTCAATATGACAAGAGCAACATCAAAGCAGCAGTACATGAGATTTTGACTTTCACTCTGAGAATTCTCAATTCGGACAGCAGCAAGCTGCCTGTATTTCTCTTTTAAGACCTGGTGGTAAAATCTCTCCACAGGAGCCTGGCTTTTAAAGAACCATAAAGACAACAGCTTGAGAATCAGGATAGAAAATACTCAAGAAGAAAGTGCTTCCATTCCCCAGTACTTTCTTATGAACAAAACAACTTAAATTGATCAATCTTTCTCTCAGTGTATTTGGAAGCCCACAATTTACAAGAGCTTACAAATGTTTTGAGGGCGTAGAATTCCTGTCTTTCTCCTTCTCTCTCCCTCTCTCTCTCTTTCTCTCTCTCTCTGTCTCTGTCTCTCTCTCTCATAGCCAGGATGATATAGATTTCTTTCTCATTTTAATTTACCTTTAAGGCACACATGTCTGAGTCAATCTCAAAGACCATGCTTCAATTCTCATTAAAGGAAGTACTAAATAATTCACCACTGTGACTAATAAAAATGTCTGGCTTTGAGAATGAACTCACAGGAGTACAGCTCACCGGTCTCCAATCTGAACTACGTTTTAGCAGCTATTACGAGGCTCAAATTCCAGGGGTAATTATCTGAACGAGGGCAGCCACATCTCTTCCTGGAAGATGATGGTAAAAAAGGAGTTGGAAGTTAATGAGGGTCACACAGAGTCCAAACTTGGAGGGGTGCTAGTTAGTGGGGGTCTCTGGATTTTGCAAATCCCTCCCACCCCAACTCTGTAGAGTTTACATCCATAAAATAAACTACGTGGAAACTAAATTTCCAGATATTCTCTTGTCCCTATGCTAAAGGATATCCTCCTGCGTATTATTCTACTTGGCAGGAGTAGAACTAGCTGCCCTGGTACTAAGTCACTCAATAAATAAAAAGAAAATTAAGCTAGGTGTGGTGGTGCACGCCTGTCATCCCAGCACTCAGGAGGCTGAAGCAGGAGGGTCACTGTGAGTCTGAGGCCAGCCTGGATTACATAGCAAGACTCTCTCTCCAAAAACAAACAAACAAACAAAAAACAGAGAGAGAGACAGACACAGAGAGAAAAAGAGAGAGACAGAGAGAGAGAGAGAGACAGAGAGAAGGGAAGCAAAGAAAGAAAGACAGACAGACAAAAAGAAAATCAATGCAGCACAAACTATCACCCAAGTGCCCAGCAAATTAAGAGGAAAAGCACACAAGGAGCGTGGGTTTTGGGGTGCAGCTCTGAGATGCCCACCTTCACAGTGCAGTCCGCAGCTTCAGCCTGAAGCAGACCAGGAGCAGACAGTGCGGTATCCCCCCCTTCACCCCAACACCTCGATCGTAAACCCCAGAGCCGAAGGCATCAGGGCCGGACCGTCCCCGGGGCACTACAGAACGCTTTCCTTTCTTCCCGTTGCAAAGTGACCCACTTAATCTGAGCCACATTTTTTTCCATCACCGACAGCAGCACAAACACGCCCGTTGGTGCTAATGAGATGAGAAATTCAATCTTCCTGCAGAGGAGGAACCTGTGTCTGCCGGGGCATCGGTCCCGGTCATCAGCATCGCCGACAGCAGGTCGCAGGCGGAGGCCAGGTCTGGGGAGACTGGCTTCAAAGGTCAGCAGCTCGGAGGAAGGCAGTGCCATTCATCCTGATGTTTGCCTTCAGCTCCGGGGTTCCACAGCCTCCTGCTGACCTTCAGATAAAGCACGGCAGCCAGCAGGCTGGGGGAGGAACCCGGGCTCCCCTCCAAAGGCACTGGGTAAAAAGATACATTTCCCGGAGGACACTTAACCCAGAGAACGTTTACAGCTGGGTTTTCTAGCGCCATAGAATGGTTAACAAGAGGCACCAGGAATCTCAAAATACCACACACACCTTTGTCTATAGCCCTCGTAACATGCACCAAGCCACAGCAGGCTTTTGCCAAAACCTATCTTGAGCTCGGGTGTGGTGGCGCACACCTGTAATCTCAGCCCTTGGGAGGCTGAGGCAGGAGGATTCCTGTGAGTCTGAAGCCAGCTTGGGCTACAAAGTGAGTTCAAGTCCAGCCTGAACTGCACAGCGAAATCCTGCCTCAAAAAGATGAACAAAAAAAGTATCTGAACACCAAGCGCCTCTACTTTTGTGTCCATTATCTACAGCTATGTAATAAATCATCCCAACGTCCTCTTTTTAATTTTTTCTGTTCAGTGTTAGGGGTTGAACCTGGAGCTTTCACACTGAGCTCCACTCTCAGCTGTTTTACACATTTTCATCCCGAGACTGGTGTGTCCAAGTTGCTAAGTTGCCCAGGCTGGGCCCCACTTTGCGATCCTCCTGCCTCAGCCTCCCAGCGTGCTGAGATTACCATGCCCAGCTGGCATCTGCTACCTATTGCGGTGTAACAAAATACCCTCCAACCTAGAGGCTTAAACAACTCCTACATATTACCTCTCAATTTCTGTAAGTTGAGAATCTCAGCATAGCTTAGCTAAGTTTTCTCCTTCAAGATTTGCCCTAAGCTGAGAATATGTCAACCGGCACCAGAAAGCCTGATTCCAAGCCCACACAGTTGTTGGCAGAAATCAGTTCTCCACAGCTTTTCATATCACAGGTCTCGACAACTTCCTGCCTGATGCATAGAGACATCCTGTCCCTCCCTGCTTATACATCTGGGCAATCAGGTTTCAATATGGCGGCTGGCTTCCACCCAAGCCTCGGGAGGGTGAGCTGGCCGGCCACACAAGCTCCAATCTTTCTGCATCATTTCCTTTGTAGAACCTGATTTTAACAGAGGACTCCCGGTTTTCCCAGACAAGGCTAGGAGGTGCCTCTGAAAGCAGACTCCAAGAAAAAAAATCTCCAAGCCTAATTTTGGAAGATATGGTCAGGGCACAACGGAAGTATCAAATACTCTGCTCCTCAAGGACGATCCATCCCACCCGGGTGAACTGCTTCTCTGCTGCTCGATCCCTGATCGTGGAGCTTTGGACGGAGCATCTTGAAAACTTGTACAAAAACAGTCATTAGCAGGGGTCACAGGATCATGTGTAGACAACCCCCAAACCCACATTTATACTTTCCAGAGAAACAAATGGGTCACAAAGGGACTCAGTGACTGCCCTCGCCCAGTTCTCTAACCTGGTGACTCTGTCACATACTTTACTAGCTAAGTACAGAAATCAAGACTGCAGACCTCTCCATGAAGCCACAGTAACGATGTTTTCCTCTTAGGAATTCTAAAAGTTCAGCCAGGTGCGGTGGTACACCCTGAGAGCACAGCACTCTGGGAGGCTGAGGCAGGAGGATCAAAACTTCAAGCCCAGCCTGGGCAACTTAGTGGCTTAGTGAGACTCTGTCACAAAACAATGTCCACCAGCACAAAATCATTTTCCTCCTCTGTTGCACAGAAATTTCTCTGCAGCTCAGACACCGAGGATTCCGTAAGGAGCACTCTCTGGAAATGATCACCGCGGCTGAGCTGGGAAAGTTCTGTGCTCACTGTAGAAAGGGCTGAGCTTGCTTTATGCTGCAGGAATTTGAAACAACTGTGTTCTCAAATCCAATTGATAATTACTATCATTTTAACTTCCCTTGGCTCTGGCTTTATTTATCTATCAGCCATGAACTAGTTAGACAGCAAGGGGAAGTCAGGTGTGGAGTGCACGCCTGTAATCCTAGGTGTTCAGGAGGCAGAGGCAGGAAGATCCCCAATTGGAGCACACCCTGGACAACTTAGAACATTTCTCAAAATAAAAAGGGGATGAAGACCTAGCTCAGTGATGAGGTGCTTGCCTAGCATATGTGAGACCTGGGTTCAAATGCAAAAAGAAAAAAAAGAGAAGAATAAAAAAGAAAAGAGTAGTGGAAAGGCAGTCAGGAAAACAAACCGAGATGTCAGCAACCAGCTGAATTAAATCTGGTGTGAATCCGGCTCTTACATCTCAGGAGGGCAGGACATAGAAGGGGATAGAGAAGATAAAAAGGATTTCCTGAGTGGAAAAATAAATCAGAAAACCCCACACACCCACACCCGCACCTTGTGTAGAATCAGGTCAGATATTTATACAGTGGCGAAGCGAATTCCCGAGGCTGAGCGCTGCGGTCTGAGCTGTTTGAAAAAAGGAAAAGAAAAGAAAAATACTGAGTTGAATTGAAAAGTGGACAAGAGGGGGGCATCGCGCACAAGAGCAGGTGGAAGAGGAGGGCAGTAGAAGACACGTCAGGGGCCACTGGAATCCAGAGACAAAGCCTCAGACAACCCGGCCACCAGGGTGACATCCACATCCCCCCTCTCTGGTCTCTTTCCGTCCTTTCTGGTGCCTCAGTAACATGGGTCTTGGAAGAGCTCAACCTCCCCTGCAGTCCCCAAAATACTCAGTGATGAGCAAAAATTAAGCCCAAGACAGACACGGACTGTAAGGGACAAGACCCAAAACACACAAATCGCAAAGGGTGCTGTGCAAAAGGGCAGTCAGTGCTGTGAGGAGAAAATCCAGACAGCCCTGGTGACACCGTTGTATTTGGCTGTGGTGTGAGACATGCATCCTTAAGCCATTTCTTTGCTGTGCAAAATCCGCAGGGCTAGCTTTCACCAGCCTGGGAGGATACGCTGCTGCACGGCTAGGCTGTGTGGTCCAGCCTAGGCTGTAGGAAGTTGTAGCTCAGTACTAACTGGTAGTGTTGAGCTTGGTTGTATGGCTCAGCACACTTCTCAGTGTGGCTGGCTGGGTCATGGAGGTGTGGCCTTGGTCTGTGTCTGGTCCCTGGTCCCGTCCTCTCTGCCTCTATTCCCCAGCTTTGCTTCCCAGACGCCATGAGTTAAGCGTCTTTGCTCCGCCATGCCCGTCCGCCATTTTGGAGCAGCTAACCATGGACTGAACCCTTTCAAACCGTGAGCCCAATTCAATCTGCCTTTAAATTTGGGGTGTTGGGTAATGTCTCCAGATACAAGAAAGCTGACTAGCACAGGGAGTGCCTGTGTACATAAACACTACAAACCACAGAAAACTTCCAGTAGAAACTTGAAGCCGTTGGAATTTTTAACTCTACCATATTCTTATGGAAACATTATTGTGTAAGTGCTCTGTGTCGGCTGGAATGTCATCATGGGGATAAGCATCTTCGTGTCTACATCTGTACACATCTTCTGCAGCAACTACTTTTTGCACTCAAAAAGAACATGATCAGACACGGTGGTTTATTCCTATAGCTGCAGCTACTCAGGAGGCTGAGGCAGGAGGATCACAAGTCAGAAGATAACCTGGGCAACTTCGCAAGATCCTGTCTCAAAGTGTAAAGAATAACAAGGGGGTGGATTTGGGAGGTAGCTCAGTGGTACAGCACTTGCCTAGCATGCGTGAGAGACTGAGTTTCATCCCCAGAATGGCAGAGAGAGAGAGGGAGAGACAGAGAGAGACAGACAGACAGAGACAGAGAGAGAAAGAGAGACAGAGAGAGAGATAGAGAGACACAGAGAGACACAGAGAGAGACAGAGACAGAGAGAGACACAGAGAAAGAGAGAGGACAGAAAAAAGAGAGAAAAGAAGAAGAAAAGAAAAAATATAAAGAAAAAACAAGCACAAAAATTCCTCCCATTCAAATAAAAAAAACAGGAGCACATTCAGTCAAAGAATTTGATGTTAATTGTGTTTATTTTGTACTAAGCTTTGGATGGTGAGCCTTTTAAACTGTGACTACATGCAGAGGCTAGTGTGCTAACAGTCGGTACCAGAGGGATGAGGGTCTGATTTGCTTCACGGAATACAATGATTTATAATCAGCTCCTCAAACACTGTATCATGCTGGTGAAATGAATTTGATTTTTAAGAAAGAAATTACTTGTTTGGGGTCATTTTAACGCCCCTTTTTTTCTTATAAATGCTAGGAGGGCTTCATTTTTTTTTTCTGTACCAGCAGTCCTTGGGACATGAAAGGAAGTCTCTTGGCATGCCGGGAACCCTGATGGAAATGATAATAGGCAACAAATCATAAATGGTGAGATTTTTCACAAATAAAAAACTAAATGCTCGTGTCAGCAGGTTGAAGGAGTTTTGTACACTGAGTTTTCCGTGGCATATCAACATCATGTTGTAGTTCTATTTATTTATTCATTTATGTAAGTATTTGTTTTTGCAGTTCTGGGTATCAAAACCAGGGGTACTTTACCATGAAGTTATAATCCAGTCTATTATTTTTTTATTTATTTGTGTCTCTGTTTGTGGTGTTGGAGGTTGGACCCAGGACCTTTCCGCTGAGCCCCATCCCCAGCCTTTCTTTAATTTTTTTTAAAACTTTGAGACAAGGTCTCACTAAGTTGCTACACTGCCGAGGCTGGGCTCAGACTTGCAGTCTTCCTGCCTCAGCTTCCCACAGTATGGAGATTACAAGCACGTACCACCATGCCAGGTCATGCTTATTTATTTTTATTTTGAAATGGTATCTTGTGATCTTGCTGGCCTGGAACTTACCATCCTCCTGCATCAGCCTTCCGAGTAGCTGGGATTCCAGGTGTACGCCATGACTCTTAGTTAATGTTATGAAAAGAAGTCCTGCAATATAACTCATGCTGTGATAAAATGAATGCGAATGCTATAGGAAGCAGCACACTGTGACTATGTTTGTGTTTCCTCTGGATATCTCCCAAGGAGGAGCTAAAAATCAAAGTATGAGATGCACAGGACGTCAAACACTTCATCATTCACTGCCCACAGAGAAGGCGATGAGCTCAACATTAGCGAATGTCTCAGACAAACAGATCTTGTCAAATGTCAGCACCCAGTTAGAATCTTGGCCCTCCAAGCCCTCCCAGAATGATGACGAATGAACGAAGAAAGGTGGAAAGGAGAGAAACAGCTCTCCCAGCATCAAGAGTCTCCAGGAAAACGATCAAACTCGTTTTCTCATATAAATTAGAGACCTAGCGACCAAAATCACCAAGACCAAGGTGCAGGACCCGACAGAATGCAAACCCTCTCTCAACTGAGGTGGAAGTCTCCCGAAATTCAAGGTTACTAAAGAGAGGAACAGCCCTGGCCCAAAGTGTAGTGGGAAATCCAAGAAAAAAGATGACTAATGTTAAGAAAACAGGAAGTGCTGCTCGTGTTTGTGATTTTCTTTTCCTGCATTTCTGGTACCGCAAGAAATAGTCTGCAAGTATCTCCTTCTATCGAGATGGTGACTGTTGTCTTAGTGTCCTCATTGCTGAATTGCAATGCTAAGCACCTGCCAATTATAAGAGGAGAGGTTTATTTTAGTTCATAGTTGCAGAGGGTGCAGTCCATGGTACGCTGCTCCAAGGCAGGAACTTCATGGCGGATGGACGTGGGGGAGGAAAGACGCTCACATCATGGCAGTCGGGAAGCAGAGAGAGAAGGGAGGAGCTGGGGACAAGAACTCACCCTTCCAGGTCACACCCAGTGACCGCCTCCAGCCAGGTCCCGCCTGCTATAGTACAGTCAGCCAGGAATTTACCCATGATGGTTCCGCTGAGGAGCACAGCAGCCTGTGATCCAGTCACCTTGCAAAAGCCCCATCTCTGAAAACAGGAGAGTTCGGAGTACGTCTGGACCCAACCCACGACCCTCAAGGACCTCGCTGTAGCCTGAGATTCTGGGCAATGGACGTGCTGTGACTCAGGTGGTGAATGTCCAACTAAGCACTGCAGGGCGATGTTGTTGTGAGTGGGTGGAGTCTTCTGGGGGAGGAGTCTAGAGGGAGGAAGTTAGGTCATTGGGCTGCGTGAGTGGGTGGAGCCTTCTGGGGGAGGAGTCTAGATGGAGGAAGTTAGGTCATTGGGCTGTGTGAGTGGGTGGAGCCTTCTGGGGGAGGAGTCTAGAGCAAAGACGTTAGGTCATTGGACTGTGTGAGTGGGTGGAGCTTTCTGGGGGAGGAGTCTAGAGGGAGGAAGTTGGGTCGCTGGGCTGTGTGCCCTTGAAAACGATCCTGGATAAAATATTTAAAAAAAAAAAAAGAAAAAGAAAACGATCCTGGGATCCCTGTCTCTGCTTTTCACTTAATTTTTATTTTTATCAGTCCGCATGGGAGCTGCTGTGTGGACAGAATGCTATGCCACCGAAGTGGCAGGTTCTCTTACAGCCACCATGACTCTCCCAGCGCATTTTGTAAACCATGTGTCACCCGTGATGGAAAACTTCACTCCACTCTCCGACGCCTGGGAACACACAGAAAGGGGAGGTCTGCAGAGCCCACTGCTGCGTCTTCCTGAGGAGAGGATTGTGAGTTAGGGGACCTGCACCCCTACCCTAGTCCTGAGCTTTTCATTTGGTTGGAAGGATGCCAACTTTCCTTAGGAAAGTTTAGCGCATTGTCCAACCCATCTCTTGTAGAGCAGCTGCTTTCGCTTTATCTTTAAGGATGATTTTCTTGACAGACTCAATTCTTTGCTGCTTTTGTTTCCCTTCTCTTCCCTATTTGCTCCCTGCATCTGTCACTCGTGGTTCTGGTGCCCTTGCTGTGTGCCCCTTGTACAGGCGGGTGCTCAGGCTGGGTGGGCTCAATCATCTGAGGAAGCCACGAATGGTTCTGCGTACCTGTCACCCCTGTAGGAGGCTGAGGCAGGAGGATTGCAAGTCTGAGCTCTGCCTGGGCAATGTAGTATCCTTGTAGCAAAGTAAGGAAAAACCTGCAATGGGGCTTAGTGGTAAGACCTTGGGTTTGGACTCCCACTAGCACCAAAAACAAAACAAAACAAGGTGTGGGAGCTTTGAGAAGGCCACCACCCTTTCTGCCAGACCCAAAAATGACACGTGAGAACCACCTTTGTCCACACCGGCAGTGACAATTTTTCAGCATGGGAGCCCCAAGAACGACACAGACCCTACGGAGATATTTACCCTTCTTTTTCCTTCCCCTCATCTTCCGAACTCACAGAGCAGATGCTGATCTGGGCCCAGGTGACTCCCGACTCCACGGCCCCTGGTGCCCTCTCCTCTCACCTCTTTGTCCCCAGAAATGCCTCCCGTCCTCCAGAAGCCGGGGCGCCCCTTCTTTCCCATTGCTTAGCAGCAAATTTGCAGTGCTGAGGGGGAAACCACCAAAAGGTGCTATTGCAATGGTTTCTTTTAAGGAGTATAGGGAAAATGATCCAGTAGGAGAAATTACCGACCTTCATCTGACGCTGTGGAGATAGAAGAATGTGCCCAAGAGACCTGTAGTTTCTACACGGAGGGTGGATTTTAGGACAGAATCGCATTTCCTGCTTCCTATAAGACAAGGAGCTAGAGCAGCAGGAAGTGGCATTCAGGAGGTCAAAATATTCTCGGCAGCTTCACTGTGCACAGGAGGAGCTTCTGAAAATTTTTAATTATTGTGCAGATCACCTTGAATTAAAGAGTTCAAAGTCAGGCAGCTGGTTGTGTCTTTAGCCTGAAGACCGGAAACCTTAGCATCAAATCGTGCTTCAGAAACTGTCTGCCACAGAAAGTGCCGAATCAGAGAGTGGTGCAGCGGTACCATATTCTTTTTTCTTTCAGGTTTTGCATTTGTAAGAGCGCAGATGAGTATTTCAAAGCAGAAATCTGAAATACAGAAAGGTGAGCATTGGGTTTGAACTTGCACAGTAAGATTACCAATGTGGCAGTCAGAACAGTCCTGTAAATTAGCTTTCCTCTGTCTCTCATTTAAAAAAACCACTCAGAGCAGGAAATAAGCTAAGATGAATAATTTATTTGTTCAATTAAAAAAATGAACCCTTCTCAAGGAGGACCCAGAAACCAAGCTCACATAATTAGCACGGAGATAAGAAGTCAAAGAAGCACTTTACATACACATGAGAACGATTGAGAGAATTTGTATTCAATCTCGGTAAGTGTGTTAGTCAGCTGGATTGTGTACCTGGGTCAAAATACTTCGCCCCCAGCAATTCAAGAAGAGGAGGTTGATTTTAGCTCATGGCTGCAGAGGGTGCAGTCCATGGTCAGCTGCTCCAAGGCAGGAGCATCATGGTGGACGGGCATGAAGAAGGAAAGACGCTCACATCATGGAGGCTGGGAAGCAGAGAGAGAAGGGAGGAGCCAGGGACAAGAGCTCACCCTTCCAGGTCACACCCCAATGACCACCTCCAGCCAGGCCCCGCCTCCTACAGCACAGTCAGCCGGGAGCTCGTCCATGATGGATCCACCGAGGAGCACGGCGCCCTATGATCTGGTCACCTTGCAATGCCCCACCTCTAATCGCATGAGACTTTGGAAGGACGTTTTAGATCTTAACCATAATAGCAGCTATGCAGCAATCCAAAGAAAATATTCAGTTTTGGTTTTTTTCCGGTACTGGGAACCGAACTCACAACCTTGCACTTGCCAGGCAGGCGCTGTGCCACTGAGCTAAATCCCCAGCCCCAAAAGAAAATATTTGGAAAGAACTTGTGGTTGAACTTGCCAGAACTGACTCATTTTTCACCCTGGAGAAGGGAACAGTGAGGGGAGTGTCTTCTGTCTTTCTCCGTCCAACCTGGGTTCGCCATTCCCAAATCGTACATGGTGAAACAGCACCCCATGCAATGACCTACATATTCAGGCTTGCAAATGGCTTCAACTTGCTATGTTTCATTCTCTTTTGTCTTTCAGAGACAGAGTCTCAGCATGCAGCTCAGGCTGGCCTTGAACTTGCAGAGATGATCCTCCTGCCTCAGCCTCCCTAGTGCTGGGCTGACAGGTGTGTAGCACCACGTCTGGCTCACTTTTGAGACACACACGTTTGTACATTGCTAAACTAACTTGTAAGTTATTATTATAACTATTTGGTGCTGGGTTAAACCTAGGACCGCAGGCCCTGGAAGCAAACGCTTCACCACTGATTCCTGTTCTCAGGCCTACAAACAGGGAACTGCTAAAAGGAGAACTATGTTCTTGAAAATAATCCTGTGGAGGTGACCCAGGCATGCATGTGAGATAAAGTCCAAGAAAACACTGGGCCTGGTGAAATAGGCCTCGAATCCCAGCACTCTGGGAGGCTGAGGCAGGAGGATCGCACGTGTCAACCCAGCCTGGGTATTTTACCAACTTAGCTAGACCATGTCTCAAAATTAGAAAAATAGAAATAAAAAGGGCCTGGATATGTTGCTCACTGCAAAGGCCCTAGGTTCCTTGCCAAACAATAACAGGTACGGAGAGGTGGTTTCATCCTTCACACACACAACCTTTTCAGGGCAGGGGGTGGGTTGGGTCTTTTTGAGACAGGGTCTCGCTGTGCAGTTCAGGCTGGCCTTGAGCTCACTTTGTAGCAAGGTTGGTCTTGAACTCACAGAGATCCTCCTGTCTTAGCCTCCTGAGTGCTGGGATTACAGGCGTGCACCACCACGCCCAGCTAGACATGCATTTAAAACTTGGAAGGAACTAGTTACCAAATATATAAATAAATATATAAAGAAGAAGAAGAAAAGCAAAAGAAATGGTCCAGACATTATTCTTGGCTCTCTGCTCTGTGACCACTTCAGAGGAAAGTAGGGCACCGGCTATATATAAACACATCAACAAATACAAAACCTTTTCTGGGTTGAGCACCTCTGGAAGAAAAAAAGCACCTCAGCTCCAAGCTGGATGTCTGCTATCAGGTTGGGAATGGTGGTGTGGACTTTTTTTTTTCCCGTTTCCACCCACACATTGCAAATTCAACTCTTTTTATGGTGTGATTCCTCCAGAAAAGGTGAGAGGACGCTTAATTCGTATAAAGACTAATGAACTGCACCTCGGAAATTCAAACCTACATTGAAAGAAATATGCAGAGTCATTCAATCATGGGGAGGGGTGTGCTCTGTGTTTAGAAAGTGGGGTGCAGCATGCTGAAGTATCACATGCGTTAAAATGTTTCCTTTTACAAATTTGATAGTTTTAATTTTTACTCGTACACGTTAGCAGTACATAAAGAAAATACGGTATTTACATGTGGTGGAGTACTACTCTGCCATGAAGAAGGATAGACTTGAGTCATTTGTAGGAAAATGGGCACACCTTAAGACTGTAATGTTAAGTCCAATAAATCAGACACACAAGCTTCAATGTTGCACTGTTTCTCTTACATGTGACACACAAAATGTGACTTTTTATGATAAAATATGCACCCCAGAAGCAGTGCCATTTCGCCTGCTGGAAGTGTTCGTTCGAAGTGCACGCATTAATTCCATTCACAATCGCCGGCAACCACTGCCAGGTTCTGGCTGTTTTTAGTGTCGTGATCCAACGGAGAGAACCAAAAACTATGCTTGCTTTCTAAAAATGTATCTGGGCAGAGGCCTTCAGGGCGGATGCCAAAGGATCTTTCTAAAAATCCTGAAATTGTACCAGTAGACGAAGGTCACGGGGGTGCAGGATGTGGTGGGCGCCTCGCTGATCGCAGTGCCAGGGGCTCCATGCGGTCCTGGATACCCCGACCATCCGCCGGGCGTCTGTGTCCGTCCTTCCCCCTCTCTTTCCTCCCTCCCTCCCTCCCTCCCTTCCTTCCTTCGTTCCATCCATCTCCTTTCCCTTTCTTGCACACCGGCCGATCTTCTTTCTCCTCATCACATCTCAGCTCCCCACCCTCGCCCATCTTCCTCTCTGGGCGTTGCCCATCCCACCCGTCCATCCCGCCCCTGTCCACCCTGCTCAGCCAGGTGGGTGGTGTCGTGGGAGAGACAGAAGCGCGTCAATTGACATCTCCCGGGTCAGTGACTTCCCCGGACTTCTGGACCCATCCAAGTTGAGACAGGTGCCGCCTGATGTCCTTGAGGTCGAGGATGGAGCTGCAGGCGGTGCTGGTCGCGCAGGATCACCCCGCTGACGTCGCGCCCTGTGAGTTGCTCCGGGTGCGCGGTGCAATGCGCCCCTGTCACGTCCCATGACATCGAGCAAGGCTGCTTTTCCTGCCAATATCTGCGTCTGTCCACGCTGCACCACGGTGCGTGAGAAGCCATCCTTTCTCCTCCTGAGAAAGCCCTTGTTTTCACAGCGTAGGAAGACCTGAGACCCCGGCTGCAGAGAGGATATTTGCATGTTTTGCTTTTGGTTTTTAGGAGCCCGTAGGTGCTGTGCATGACGGTCACGTGCATCGTGGAGGGTTGTGTGTGGAAAGAACCCACCTCAGTTCTTTACCCCTCCCTTCCCCTCTGTCCTGCATTTCTTGGTGTCTTTCTCATTTACAAAATGCTACAGCTCTGGTGCCTATCATCTTTTCCTTTTCTTTCCTCTTTATTTACACTTTGGGCTTGTCACGTAAGAGAAACCACGCGATATTGAAACTTGTGCATCTGAGTTATCTCACTTTTTTGCGTGCATTTTCCTACACATGACTCAAATTTGCTCTTCTTCACGGCAGCGTAGTACTCCACTGACGGACCTAGAGGCTGCTTCCAAGATTCTGTTAATTGGCCCGAAACCCCACCTGTGAATCAGGGGTGGGAGTCACCGCTCAAACCAAAAGTTTAAAGTGAAACAGTTTAAAGAATGGCTGTTTAAAAAATGTTTTTATTTGCAGTTCAGCATGATTGTGGTCATCAGGGGAGCTGGAATAGGCCTACAACACAAGATTCAGTACAAGAGAAAAGGAAAAGAGAATTTCTGAGAACTTGGGCATTTCCAGATTTCGTACTCCAAGCTCAGGGGCACACAAAACAACATCAACAGCAAATGTGTTTTCCCTCTCTGCCTTTTTCTGGAGAAGTATTTAGAGAGCTGGTTTTGACAGGCACTCAGGGAACTCCACAGATGAATTGAAAACCTGCTCTTAGAGAAACGGACCCATGATAAAAAACGTGGCGTCATCCTTAGCTATGTCAAAGACGTTTAGCTGAAAGCACACAAGAGTCGTTTCTGTGGATCGGGGTGACGCGCAGGCCCCCGAATCTTATAAAACGTCCTATTTTGGGTAAAGAACACAGGGAACGTCCCCCCAGCCACACCATCTGCACCTGGTTCCTTTGTCTTCTGCTCAATACAAAGAAACAGAACAAAACCGCATACAGATTTAGAAGCGGATTCCAAAGACACCAGCGCATTCCCCACACCCTCTGCCTTCTTCAGATATAATCACCCTTCTGTGGATGCCCGCGTCGTACCCCACAAAATCACAGCTGCTTGTAACGCGGAGGACCAGAGAAGGCCAGAAGGGCACACGAAGGAATGAACAAAAATCCCACTCGAAATCCTGCTCTTTTGGTTGCCTGAGATGTCATAACTAAAGCTTTGTGGAGTCTCAGTAGCGGTCGGATTTCCCATCGCTGGGACACGAGATACGTCTGGAATATACAGGAGAAGAGCTGTCACGGCGTCGGTCTGTGGCTGGCACGAGCAACATGGCAGCAGGATGGTCGAAGGAAGCTGCTCACCTGATGGAGACCAGGAAAGACAAGGAGAGGGGAAGACCCTGAAGGAGATCTGGTAAGTGCAGAGAAAGATACAACCAGACTGCATTGCAGATTGACCAAGGAATCGGCATCTCTCACCCACACAGACGTCCTCTGCAGGGGGTAAGGGATGTCCGTCCGCTAGCGTCCTTTCTTTCTGACAAGGTGTGGTGAAAAGTCCAGGGAACGCTTAAATTTTTGAGGCATTCTGACAGGAAGAGCTGCACCGCCGTGGATCCCCCTTAACATACCCAAAAGGTACATGGCCACAAATCCCTCTCAGAACCTATCCCCAGCTTTGAACACACTCACCCCACCGTCCTGACCACTTTCCGCAGCAGCTCTGGAGTCCTGTTTCCTCAGTAACTTCATGGGGTGTGATCAAAAATATGGTGACAGCAGCTGCCGGACACCAACCAGCAGAAAGGCAGCTCATCAACACCCGACGCAGTGTCCTGGTCCACTCAGTCACCGGATCCGGCACCGTGCAACTTCCGGCTCCTCCCCAATGACAAAATGACCAGGAAAGGTCAAGGTTTTGAGTCCATTCAGGGCACTGAGGCAGCCAGGTCAGCGCAGCTAAAGACCCTCAGGAAAGAGGACTCCAGAGCTGCCGCACAAAGCAGCCGGGACGGTGGGATGAGTGTGTGCACAGCTGGGGAGGACTTCGAGGGGGATTCACACCAGTGGGACTTCTTACCCCAATACATTTCTTAAAAATTAAAATGACTGCTGGATGAGACCTGTGATCTGCAGGGATTTTGTCCTGTGCCACCCAGGGAGGCATAGAGATATGACTCCACCCACTTCCCGAGAGTGGGATGAGTCTGCGTGTAGTCACAGTGGAGACTGGCTTCCGGGCTGTGGAAAGCCCAGGCGGGTCCCTGGAGAATGTGTCTTCACTGCCGAGGGTTTGCAACACTTGGCTGACCTAGAACTCAGCTTCCCAGAAACCTCACAGCTTCCCGGAAGGAGGCTTTCCGGGGTGAATCTTGCTGGAACGCGGACTGCATAACTAAAGCCCGGGGCTTGCACCAGGAGCTTGCAGGTCACAGCCTCCTCTCCAGGATGTCTGGAAGTCTAGCTCCGTGAAGAGCTTGCAGCCAGATACATTTGTCTGTCCCACGAAGAGCAAAATTGTTTTTACTGCCATCCTGCTTTGATCATTATAAGTAGCGTGTGGTTAAAAACATGGTGACACCTGCTCCTGAGCTCCGTGCAGCAGAAAGTCAGCTCGTAAACACACGATGCTGTGTCCTCGTCCAGTTTCGTGACCTGCTTTTGTACTATGTGACTTCTGGCTCCTCCGCAAGGTCAAAATGACCGGGAAAGGTCAACATGTTGACTCCATTCAGGACATCGTAGCGTCCAGGACAGCGTAGCTAAAGACCCTCAGGAAAGAGGACTCCAGAGGTGCTGCACAAAGTAGCCAGGATGGTGGGATGAGTGTGTGCAAAGCAAAGGGGCTTCACAGCAATACGTGTTTCCCTGAGATAAATTTAAAAAAAATAAAACAGTGTATATTTTGACCACATCTCATGCAAGTATAGAATGACCACACAGTATTTCCAGAAACTGGCACAATTAAAACAATTAAAAATGTGTGTTTTGCAACTTTTCTGTCAAAAAGAAGGTTTGCGGAGGCCACATGCTTTTATATCCATTGTTTTATTTTCTTTTATTTCGCGATTGTAAGAAAAATTCATTTGAAATGCCGTGAGCAGTCTGAGCCCCGCAGCAGGTTCTGAGGATTTGTGATGCAGACTTTGTCCCTGGGTCAACCAGAAGGCCCACAGTGTCAGGGTGCCATACTGCAAGTCCTCTTTGGGCATCTCTGCTGTGCCACAACCTGCTGCCTAACCTTTATCTGCAGGGATGATTTCCAGTCTTTTTTTTTTTTCTTATTATTTTTTCCGCATCTCTTCAATTCTCAAAAGTGGCTACATAAATTTCTTAAAAAATACAAGACTTTGTAGATCGTGGTGGAATAGACCAAGTACACACCCAGCTTTCTCAAAGATGCCTACAGTGTGTTCCCGGGGAAGATGGCTACTTGATAGTTCACTGACTGACTCAACTGGAGCGAGAAACGCCCAACTAAAGTTGAATCAGCTCTGTTCCGGGTGTGGCTGAGGGGAGGTTCCAGAGACACAAGACCCTGCGTGGGAGCAACCACTGGCAATAGCCTCGTGTTTGCAAAGCTTGCAAAGAGCTCCAGGCTTCACCTTTACCTTCGATGCCGTGGGGACCTTCCGCTTTCCGCTGAAGACCTTTATGCCTCTGGATACGGACTCGCTTGGGACACTGCTGTGAGCTCCCGGCCTTCAGCTGGACCCGGCAGATCTCCAGTACACACACAGACATTTGTCCTCCACGCCTGAGGCTGGACTGACACAGACGTTGGCAGTGGGAGCGGCTCTACACAAACAGAATTGCAACGATGAAAATCTCTAGGGCTGGGGATACAGCTCAGTGGCATACGCGCCTGCCTGGCAAGCACGAGGTCCTGAGTTCGATTGCCGGTACCACAAAAAATAGAGAAAACTTCTCTAGTGGCTTTGGGGATTCCTGTAGTCAGGTCCTTAATGTGATGACACCCAAAGTTGCCATGGATTCTCCTTTTGCTATTACAGGGAGCCCTGATACTCCCTGGTGTGGATTCTCAGAAGGATTTGAAATGCAGATACATTTGATTATCCTAACTCACCACTTGCGAGGTGTAAGGAATTTAAGAACTTCATATATGGTACTTTGGAATATGTTTCGTATTGGGGGAAGTGTGTTTGTTTGTTTGTGGGACGAGGTCTCACTATGTAGCCCAGGCTGGCCTTGAACTGAAAAGGATCATCCTGTCTCAGCCTCCCGAGTGCTGGGGATACAGGCATGCGCCACCATGCCCAGCCAGGGAAATACAATGACGCTGGCTGGTTGGTGTTAGCATCTCTGGACAAACTAGAGAAGGAAAGAGTGAGGTCAGATTCATAAAGGAAAATAAGGAGCTCCAGACCCACATAAACTAACCCCGTGTTGACCATGCAGGGTAACTCTGACACGCCTCAGGATATTTCCCTCTAGCGCTACAACCGGGCTGAGATCACAGAAGTCTCCTAAGGGTGAGGTACACAGTGCGACCCAGGAGGAGGCCCGCTGTCCCCCCAAAGAATGTCTTGGCTTTTCTAACTCCTAACCAGACAGGCAAGTGTGCAAATGCATTTCACAGCAGGGGGATGTAGGGGCAAAAGCACACCGCTGCATCCGGGTGATTTGGTTGCCATGGGCCCGTCAGGCAGGGATTCTGAGTTTAATGCTGCAGCTGGCGCAGTGAAGAAAAGCGTAAATAGTTTATTCGGCTGCTTGGCAGAAGTGTGGATGAAAAGACGGCCGCTGCAGGTGACCCGGAGATGCACGACATTCCACGGTTTGCTACGCATGAGGAGCGGCTCTGTCGTGTTGAACCTAATCCTCCGCCCTGGGACGATCCCGAAGATACACCCTGCTCCCACAGCCTGAGAAACAGCACCCCAAAGCGCCCTGTCATTGCTCTGTGTACGCCAGACCTTACCATGGGGCTGCGGTTACTCAGTTAGGACATTTAAGGGCCGTGTGCTTGATTGGACCTCAGAGATACGTAGGAAGCCTACAGAATTGCTCCTAGATTTTTATAACTGAAAAAACTTAAGGGCAAATGCACAGAAACCTACTTCAGGGTAACAGACCCAGAACCCCTTGAACGAGGCGGGAGGCCAGGTCCCCTTGGGGAGGGATCCTCACGCCCCCCAAATTGACACAGTCCGTCTTTCTGCCACCCTTCCCCACAGGGACCTGAGGCCTTTTTCAGAGTAACTGTGCACTGGGGAGAGGGGGTGATCAGAGATTTGAGGGACTATTGCACACCGGCTCTTAACTAGCACTGACTCCAGGGGATCCTAAGGGTCACGTGGCCCTCCAGCAAGAGTAGCGGCCTACGGGGGTCAGGTGATCACGGAGGTTTAGCACAGGTCCGGCTCACAGCGGGTCCAGTAGGTCCTCAGATCCACGCCGTCGTCACTTCCCTGTTCCGGCATGCACGACTGGGACACATGTGCTCAGAACTTGGCCAATGTCTCACACCAGCTCCCTAAACTGCAGTGTCAGGGTTGTAATAGTTGGGAAGCCGAACGCAAGCCATCAGCTTTGCCCTGGCCTGGTAAAATAGTAGAACAAAAGCAGCGTCGCCTTCCCGGGGGCGTCCCAGCGGTCAGTGCCCCCATCAAGGACCTGAAGGATGCAGGGTGCTGGTCCCCACCACATCTCCTTTTAATTCTCCCTAATCTTCTGCACATTTGCTCTAATGTGCAGAAGACGGGTGGGTCTTGCGGGATGACGGTAGATTCCCGTGCCTCTGATTGCAGCTGGGGTGCCGGATGCGGTTTCCTTGCTTGAGCAGATTCATACAGCTGTTCCCATACCTATCCATAAGCACCATCAGAAGCCATTTCTTTGCACCCGAAAAGGCCAGAAAAACACCTTCGCTGTCCTACGCCAGGGTTGTAGCAGCTCGCCAGCCATGTGTCACAGCTTAGTTCTTAAGGATCCAAGTCTTTCTTGTCCTTGTGTCCCAGAAGGTATGACGCTGCTCCATTACGTGGATGGTGCTACGCGGACCGGTTCGAGTGAGCAGGACGGGGCGACCCCTCCGGATTTGTGAGGACGGCGTTTGGGAGCCCGAGGGTGGGGAATAAATGCAAATAAAATTCAAGGTCCTTCTACCTCAGCCAAGCTCCTAGGAGTCCAGGGGTGTGGGGCATGCAGAGATACTCCTTCTGAGGGGGCTGCAGAGCAGCAAAAGGCCCGGCCAAGGTCCAGGCTGCTATGCAGGTGGCTCTGGCGCTGGGGCCCTGTGACCCCACAGATCTGGGGGTACTTGAAATCTCCGTGGTAGACAGAGGTGCCGTGTGCAGTGTCTGGCCGGCCTGCACCGGCGGCCTGCAGGATTCCGGGGCAAGGCTCTGCCGTCTCTGCAGACAGTGACTCTCTCTTTGAAAAACAGCTCTTGGCCTGCTACTGGGCCTCCGTGGAAACTGAACGCTTCACTGTGGACAGGAGGTGGCCATCACGGCCCGGGAATTATCCGATCCACTGAGACATCAAGCTGCACTTGCACAACACAAGCCAGTCATTAAGTGGAGGTGGAATATTCACGCTGGAGCCAGGGCAGGTCCGGAGGGCGCAAGTGACTCAAGTGCGGAAGTTGCGCACATGCCCGCAGCCCCTAGCCTGCCGTACTGCCTCCTGTCTCCCAGCATGCACCTTGTGGGGTGCGCCATACCATCAGCTGTCGGAGGAAGAGAGGGCTGGGGCCTGGCGTACGGATGGCTCCACACGCTCTGCAGGCACCACGCCAAATGCACAGCTGTAGCATGACAGCCCCGTTCTGGGACGTCCCTGAGGACAGTGGTGAAGGGAACTGCTCCCAGGGGGCAGAACTGTGGGCACACTTTGCCTGGCAGGAGAGATGGCCAGAGGTGCCGCTGTACACTGACCTCTAGGCCGCAGCCAGCGGTCTGACTGGGGGGTCAGGAACGTGGAGGGTACAAGCCTAGCAAACTTGTGACAAAGATATTTGGGGAAGAGGTGTGCGGAGGGACCTCGTATGGGCGGAGGTTGTAAATGTATTTATTTCCGGCTGGGGATATAGCTCTGCGGCACAGCGGCTGCCTGGCAAGCGCAAGGTCCTGAGTTCGATTCCCGGTTCCCCCCCCAAAAAATATCTCCCGTGTAAACTCTCACCAAAAGGTGACCGCGGCAGAAGGCAACTTTAATAATCAAGTGGATTAGATGAGCCGGTTTGTGGATCATTGCCCGATGGGCCCATGGACAGAGCGGCCAGGGTGCCAGGGAGGGAGGTTATGCACCGGCTCAGCGGCGTGGACTCCCACTTACCAAGGCTGATCGGAATGCCCAGTGTGCCCACGGCGGAGGCCCTGCCATCTGCTCTTCCCTGACCCTACAGAGCTGCCTGGACTCCCTAGCCCATCTTTTTTTTGGTTTTGTCTTTTTGAGACAGGGTTTTGCTATGCAGTTCAGGCTGGCCTTGAGCTCACTTTGTAGCCCAGGCTGGTCTTGAACTCATGACCCTCCTGCCTCAGCCTCCCCAGTGCTGGTATCACAGGCGTGTGCCACCACCTCCAGCGCAGTTTCTCACATTGACAGAGGGTTGCAAAGGCCGGAAGGACGGTCTCAGCCCATGTGGGGGTCTCCCACACACCCAGCGCCCCGGAGGGCTACGTTTCTAGGTAACACCGGGGGAAGGGGCGCCCAGGGTCCCAGGGCCTCTGGGGTCTCTCTGGCATCAGGATGTGCGGGGGTGGGGTGTGGGGGTGGGGGTGCCGGTGGGTGAGCTCTGGTACTTGGGCAGGGGTCCAGGGGTGAAGTCCCTGTGGGCGTCGGTGGCCCCAGGGGACCTGGTGGGGCTCTGAATCTTCCTCTGAAAGGGGAGGGGGTGGCCCAGGGTCTGCTGTCCAGAGGCGCTGCAGGTGGGAGCCCGGACTCAGGCGGGAGTCTGCCGTCCCTCGGCGGGGTATCTGCTCTTCGGTGGGGCTTGGGAGAGGGGGCTGGGTTGTGAAGTCTTGCGGGGTGCGCGGGTGGTGGTCCAGGTGGGGGCCTTGGGGCATTGTGAGGTCCCGGGCCAGGTGCTAGGGGTCTGCAGCCAGGAGTCCCGGCCAGGGCTGGGGCGGGGCCTTCGGGTGGTATGCGGCAGGGTGGGGGATGGGTGAGGGATGGGTGGGGGGATGGGTGTCCCAAGGTGCCGGGGTATCCAGGTGGGCGTCCAGGCGGTAAGTGGGGACACGGGGCTCTGAGTTCCCAAGGGCACCCTGGGGGTGGCCCGGGGGAGGGTGGGGTGCAGAGCTGTCTTCCCGGGGTACGGGGCAGCTGGCCCTGCGTCCTGGGGGAGTCTCTGTGCCAGAGTCCCGCGGGAGCGGGGGATGGGGGGGATGAGCGTATGCAGGGTCCGGATGGGGGTGGGGTGCACCGGGTCGGGGTGCACGGGGTCGGGGTGCACGGGGTC
>NW_004955499.1:1497371-1498901 GCF_000276665.1 Chinchilla lanigera | reverse complement strand
CCCCCACAGCGCCGCAAGCCCGGGCGGGGCCTCTCCCGGAAGGAAGCCGGGGCACTGGGGAGCCAGCGCGGTTCGGGGGCGAGGGGCGCGCGCTTCCGTGCAGCGGCAACTTTGTCCCTCGGCCTCGCCGGGCGGCCGCGGGGCCCGAGCCTGGGGCCGATCACCGAGCCACCCGCTGCCCTTTGAAATGTGTTCTCTGTTCTTCTATTTGCAGCGCTGGGGGGCGGGGAAGGCAGGCCCGCCTGCAGGGTAGGCTGCAAGTCAGCGCCGGCCGCTGAGCTACACCCCCATCCCTTTCCAAATTTACTTTGCGGGCGGCCCGGGGACCGAAGCAGGGCCTCGCGGGAGGTCGACACCGAGCTCTGCGCCGAGCCTCAGGCCCTGCCCGCGGCCCGTGTTCATTGTGCTTTCAGACTGGGCTATTCCTACTGGTGGTCCTCCTGCCTCAGCCTCCCAGGCCAAGCACAGCTTTGTTTTCCAAAGGACAAAGCACGGTTTCCCGGAGGGGAAGTAATTCAGAGCAAAGGTTGTGGGACATTCCGCCTGCAAATCGACTTTCCCGGCCGCCTAACTCAGGCCCGGGAGGCAGGTCGTCGCTGAAAACCCCACCTCCACCCCGGGCCGCCTTGCAGGCCGACGGCCAAGATTGCGCTCGATTATTGTGAAAGTTTTCCCTCCGTCCCCGCTGGGAGAGGCCGCCTGCCTGTCCTTGAAGCTGCAGCTTTTGCAGGGCGAGCTGTCTGCAAAGCAGCTGTTCTCTCTCTCTGTGTGTGTGTATCTCTCTCTGCCTCTCTCTCTCGAGCTCCGCCTGGTTGGACGGAGTTCTGTGTGTTCTCTGAGCTGAGCTTTGTTGTTATTCGACAAACTGGATCTTTCTTTTTGTTTTGGAGTAATTACGGCTGAAAACAGGAAGCAGCTCGTTGTTGGGGCAGCGGTGTGCTGGATAGAGCCGCAGAGGCCAGCTGCTTCGCTCCGAGGTCTAATCCCTGGCCAGGTGCGGCTCTATTTAAAGCCCGGGCACAAAGCTGGGATTAGGGCTGCAGTGGCAGAATTAAACTGAGACGTGCGTTGAGGCTTGGCAGACGTAGCCGCGGCTGAAAAGCAGGACCTGTGTGCTGAGCTTGTTGTTTGCAGCTGTGGAGCTGCAGAAGGACCGAGCACAGCCCGGTGCTAGCCGGAGGGAACAACCGAGAGTCAGTTTCTGCGTTCCTTGATGCACCTGTTTGCGGGCTGCGGTGTCTCCTGCAGCTGCTTCCCGTCTGCTGCGTTGGGCTGGATTTTACCCAAGGCCGGGTTAAGGAAGTTTGTGTGTGAGTTCCAGACACCCCCAGCTTTCACCTGGGTTCAGATTTGCCTTCAGTCGGGCTGGAGACACTTTGAACTTTGCCCCGGGCGTGGAATTAGTAACAGAGAAACACTTTGTCTCCGGTGGCAGATGGGGGGCCTTTGCGCTGTTTTTTGTTTTTTCTTTTCACTTCTTAGAATCAAAACTAAAGGGTTCTGTCCTTGGACGTTTTATAAAGGAGCCTG
>NW_004955499.1:1495498-1496482 GCF_000276665.1 Chinchilla lanigera | reverse complement strand
TATTTTTATTTGGAGACAAGGTCTTGCTGTGTATCCCGATCTGACCTTGAGTTTACTATGTAGGCCTAAGCTGGCCTGGAACTCACAGCAGTCCTCCTGCCTCAGCCTCTCAAGTGCTGGGATTACAGGTGTGCGCTACCACACCCAGCTGTAGACTTTAGTTATTATTATTATTACTATTTTTTGCAGTGATAGGGCTCAAACCCAGGGCCTCCCATGAGCTGTACCCCTGGGATTCAAGCCCAGCCTGTATTTTATTTTTAATGGACAGATAATACTTGTATATATTTGGAGGGTAGTGTGATGTTTCATACATGTACAGATTGGGGGAAGGTGATGTCCCAATGGCTGTTGTCTCAGCTATTTAGTGTTTTTATTGTTTTGCAGGGAGAATTTATTTGACACATTTTAGAATTTTTCTTGCAGTGCTGAGGTTTGCATGCACGGCCCTCACACTGAGTTCCATCCCCAGCGCTTTTGGAATATTTTGTCTTCATACTTTCAGACAGGGCCTGCTTAAGTCCCTAAGTTGCCCGGGCTGGAGTCAAACTTGAGAATTTCAGAGTTCTTGATCTTAGAACCTTTGATTTGCATGGAAAGTTAGGACCTCTCCGCAGACCTTTTCTTTATGTGGGTTATACCAGTCCAAACCTTTTTGGAGGTCAGGAGGGAAATTTAGGAAGCATGTAACATGTTACCTACAGCAAGCCCAGTGTGGTGGTGCACACCTGTCATCCCTAGCACTCTTGGAAGCTGAGGCAGGAGGGTTTTGAGTTGGAACGTAGCTTGAGCAATTAATTTAGTGACTTAGCAAGACTGTGTGTCAAATGAAAAGACGAAAAAAGTGTAAAAAAAGAGGAAGGTCAGGAGGTAGTTCCGTTGGAAGGTCTTCAGTTCAATGCCTAGTACTGGGAAAGAAAAAATTAATTACAATAAGCCAATTACATGTTACTACCCCAAAGGCTTGAAAACTGTGTTCACACT
>NW_004955499.1:1486164-1492412 GCF_000276665.1 Chinchilla lanigera | reverse complement strand
GGGTGTGTGGTGCACGCCTGTCATCCCAGTAGTCAGGAGGGTGATGGCCCTGAGTTCGAGGCCAGCTTGGGCTCAATCTATCTTATGTATTTGTCTTATCGATCCATCCACCCATCTATCTATTGTCTGTGTATCCATCTATCCATTTGTCTATCCATCTTATCTATCTGTGTATCTATCTATCCATCTTATCTATCTATACATCTGTCCATCTTATCTATCTATCTACCTATCATCTGTCCATCCATCTTATGTCTGTCGTCTTTCTTCCTATCTCTCTGTCATCTATCTATCTATCCATCTGTCTTATGTCTGTCGTCTTTCTTCCTATCTGTCATCTGTGTATCTGTCCATCTATCCATCTTCCTGTCTGTCTGTCCCTCTGGATCCCAGTGACCTTTCGTTTCTGGGTATTACACCAGTGGATAATTGACCTTAGTAGAAGCCGAAGGAGAAATTCGGGATATTTTTAATACCTTGTCTCAACAATAAGAAGCCAGTTGCATGTTCGTGCCAGCCGCCTGGGCGCTTATCCCCTGTAGCATTTTGCACGGAAACGTACGACACTCACGTCCACGTGCAGGTTCTTGTGCCGTGTTGGTGAGTGTACACTGTGGGGATGGAGTGTCGCTGATAGCTCTCCTTCCACCTACTGACTGCACTTTTTTTCTTTTTTTATCATAGAACATTGAAAACTGAGTCAGCCACTTTGAAAACGTTAGCATTTTATTTCTTAAAAAATTTGAGGATGTAGCTCAGTGTGTGAGTGCTTGTCCAGCATGCACAAGGCCGTGAGTTCAATCCCCAGTACCGCACAAACAAGATTTAGTTGCTCACAAGCTCATGCGTGTGCAGGACATAAGGGTCCCCGTCCTCGTTGGGCGGCTGGTGTGTGGACAGAGCAAGGCCCGCCTCCGGCTCCCGGTCCACTTTCCCGTGAGGAAGATTTGCCTCCTTCCTTTTGCCAACTTAAAATTCATGGGACATTGTTTTTAGGAAAAGTTACCACGGTGAGCAGGAGGTCCTAAAAACCTCCTCCTTCTATCTGAGTGAAACTTGGGTTGACGTTTGACCTTCTGTGGGTTTTCTGTCATTTTTGACCCAGAGTCTCACTGGGTAGCCCAGGCTGGCCTCGAACTCACAGAGACCCTCCTCCCTCAGCCTCCTGAGTGCTGAGACTACTGGCATGCACCACCACACTACGCCCTGCCTTTTTTGTGTTTTTTAAAAATTTTTATCTTTTTGAGACAGGCTTTCGCTGTGCAGTTCAGGCTTGCCTTGAGCTCACTTGATAGCCCAGGCTGGTCTCAAACTTGCAATGATTCTCCTGCCTCAGCCTGCAGCAAGTGCTGGGATTATAGGTGTGCCGCCACCATGCACAGCTTCTTTTGTGTTTATAAAGAGCTGGTTCTTCAGCTCCCTGAAGGGTTAAGTGCAGTCGTAATTCTCCATCTCCTCTACTTCCTTAATTATCTTTCCAGCGTATTGAAAATCTTTGCTGTCAGCTGTGAAACCAGTGCTGTGTTGCTATTAACTCTTGCTGTTAACTCGCTTGGGTTCTATCTCACCGGGCATAGCTGGGAAATGCGCTGTTTTGCCTGCTGTTTTGCCTCCGGATGTGGAATTAGAAATCACAAGGACGATCCAACCAGTGTCTAGGGAAGTCCCGGGGCCTACGTGGGAGGCCGGACCAGCCTGTAAGCTGAGGCAGGAGCATCTCAAGTTCAAGCCCAGCCCGAGCAACTTAGGGCGACCCTGTCTCAATAATAAAAAATACAGAAGGGGCCAGAGCTGGAGCCAGTGCAAAAGCCCCGGGTTGTTGAAAAAGGAGAACTAAAACCAAGCCAAAATGAACAGAAAAACAAAACTTCCCTCCAGACCAAAAAGAGAGCAGACAAACACCAGGAATTCACTGCAGAGCTCTTCTCAGTCCAAGCCGATCGTGGTAAATGATAATAAATCAATTATTAGAGGTGAGATTTCCTTCTGATGCTGGGAACTCTTTCTGCCTAATAGCGGTGATCATTATGGGATATAAACCTTTCCTGTGTCTCTTTCTACAAAATAATAATAATAATAATGATAATGATTGAGCACAAAACTTAAAATTCCCAGGCTTTTTTCAGTCTAGGATGATAATAATAATGGCTGTAGTGAATAATTATGATAATAATTATTACTATTGATATTATTTTTTGAGACAGGCTCTGGTTATGTAGCCAAGCCATGAACTCACACCTATCCTCCTGCCTCAGCCTCTTGAGTGCTGGGATGACAAGCATGCGTCACCACGCCCCGCTATCAGTAATTATTATTATTATTTTTTTATATCAGTAATTATTGAACATAAAACTTTCCTCCAGGTACAGGGAACTTTTTCCACCAAGTGACAGCAACGATAATAATTATAGCTATGTATAAAATTTCCCTGCAGTTCCCACCAAATAATATTGAAAATAATGATCGAATAAAAGAACTGTTCCTCCAACCACTAGAACCTGTTTCTACCAGACAAGAATTGTAAATAATCATCATCGAACGCAGCTCTTTTCTCCAGGTAGCAGGACATTTTTTCCCAAGTAAAAGTAATAGTAATGACCAATAATAATCGCTGAATACAAAACTTCACTCAAGGCACCAGAACCCTTTCCTAGTTGAATAATAATAATTGAATATCAAATTGCACCAGATCCCAGGGCCTACAAGCCAAATAATAGTAATAATAATAGTAGTAATGATGATAATAGCTAATTAAACATGAAACTTTTCTCCGTACAGCAGGGAAGAAGAAAAGAACAAATTATTAACAAAGATATTAACAAGGATGAAAAACAAATCACCATTTATTTATTTATTTACTTATTTATTTAGTTTTTGTTTTTGGAGACTATGCCTCTTTCTTTTGTAGTTCAAGCTGACTCTGAACTCACTGTGTAGCCCAGGCTGGCCTCAAACTCGCAGAGATCCTTCTGCCTCAGCCTCCCCAGTGCTGGGATAACAGAGGTGTTCCACTATGGCCAGCTTCAATACATATTTAATTTATTTTTTAAAAAACTTTATTAGCACATATGGTGCATGGTTGGTGCATGTATATCACACTTTTTTTTTTCTTTTCGAGACAAGGTCTTGTGATGCAGTTCAGGCTGGCCGTCACCTCACTTTGTGGCCCTTTCTGGCCCTTTGTGGCCCAGGCAGGTCTCAAACTCACAGCAATCCTCCTGCCTCGGCCTCTTGAGTGCTGAGTTGACAGGTGTGGGCCACCATGGCCAGCGTAACACACTTTAATTCTTTTGATGTCCCTTTTCTTTCCCTTTCGTCCATTAATAAATAGTTATGGAAGATAAAGCTTTTCTGAATATCACGATGTCTTTCAGCTGAATGATAATAAAAATAACCACAGAATATAAAAGTACTCCAGGTTCCAGGGTTACTGGCTTAATAATAGTAGTAATAATAAGGCCTATGAACAACCCCTACACTGTCACATATACACGCCCAGCATACATGCTCAGAAACCAAATCAAACCAAAAAGAAATCTACCACGGACTTCTCCTTCCAGCCAAATAATATCAGTGGTAATAATAATAATACTACTAACAGTAGTTGAATATAAAATGTTCCTCTGGGTACCAGGACGTCTTCCCGTCAAACAGTAATAAAAGTAACCGTCGGACAGAACCTTTCCTCTAATAACTTTATTTTCCAAGTAGCAGGAAAAGCAGAATAATACTGGTAAATAACAACTGCGCGTAGAACACTGCTTTTCTAGTCAAATAATATTGTAGTAATTATAATGGAAAATAAAGTTGCTCCAGACCACGGGAGCAGTGATACGTAATTATTGAATATAACGCTTTCTTCCAAGTAGCATTAATCATCGTAATTCCGAATAATCACAGAGAATGGTAACTGAGTGAACCCCTTCCCCTGGGGATACCAAGACTGCTTTCACCTTGCTAAGAACAATAATAATAACACTGATAACTGTAAATAGTGACTGAGTGCAAAACCCTTCTCAGGTACCAAGACTTTACTTACTGATTGATTGATTGAGACAGGGTCTCGCTACGCGGTTCAGGCTGCCTTTCAATTCCTGGAGCACAGGCTGGCTTTGAACTTGCAGGGGTCCTCCTGCCTCAGCCTCCGGAGTGCTGGCATGACAGTCATGCGGCCGCACACCCCACAGTTCTCAGGGTCTAGTAATAAACAATAACAATAATCAGTAATAGCTGGACATGGTGGTGCACGCCTATGATCCCAGCACTCAGGAGGCTGAGGCAGGAGGATCGCCACGAGTTCCAAGCTAAGCTGAACTACATAGCGAGACCCTGTCTCAAAAAAAACAAAGGAAGATAATAATAATTAAAGGAAAAAACTTGTCTTCAGCTGTTCTAGGGTCCCAGGGGCTTTGGGGGACCCTCAGGTCCCATTCACCCCGCACGCAGGGCGCAGTCCGCGCTTGGCCTCCGCCTCCCACGGCTTTTCCCGTGTCCCTGTCCTCTGCTCGGACGGAGGACATAATCCGCCCGGCCTGGCATGAGCTCACCCTGCACTCCCGGCCCGACCGCATCTTTGCGTCCTGGCTTCCGAGGGAGGTCGGTCCTCAGGGACCTGCTCGTTCCTGCCGCGTCTGACCCGGCCGGGCGCCGCTCCCCCGCAGGGCACCCGGAATTGCCCTGGTCCTGCTTGCAGCTCTACCCTGTGAGCAACAGCCCCGGGTGTGCCGGGTGTCCCCGTGTCCCCCACGTGCGGTCCCCAGTCACGGACGCGCCGTGCTCGGCTCAGACACTGTCTTTTGTGAGGGTTTTCTCTGCAAGCTGCATGTTGGACACGCGGCTGCTTGGTGCGTCTGAGCCTCACACCCCGCACACCCAGCTCCCAGGGACGCGGAGTGTGCACAGGGCAGCTCCGGGGCTGTGGACGGCGCTGAGGGCCCCCTCGTGCAGGCCGGCCGACCTGAGCATGACTTGTCCCCCGAGACACGCTCGCTTCTGCCTGCCCCTTGCCCGGCGCCCTCTGCACGAGCTGGTGGACCGCAGACAGCTCCGGCTCAGACGCCCTATCCTCCGATTTGCAAACATGCATAAACGGCCCGGGTGCATGCAAGAGAGCACGAGGGCCCAGCGGTCGGGCTCCACTCTGCCGAAGTTCCAGCAAGTTCCGTGCAGCTCCTGGATGCAGCCCGGGCCCCGCACACCCGCGCCCCCGTGGCACACTGGCGCTCTGGCTCTTGTCCGCCGCCGGCTCCCGGGCCCCCGAGCGCCTTCTGACCCCGTGTTTGTCTCGCTGCTTCTCAGCAGGTTCCCGGGCGTGAGCGGACGCCGGCGGGGCCCCGGCGATGGAGGCCACGGCGCCCGAGGGCCCCCCGCCAGACCTGAAGCTGGTGGCGCACCCGCGGGCCAAGAGCAAAGTGTGGAAGTACTTCGGCTTCGACACCAACGCGGACGGCTGCATCCTGCACTGGAAGCGGATCTACTGCCGCATCTGCAGGGCGCAGATCGCCTACTCCGGCAACACCTCCAACCTGTCCTACCACCTGGAGAAGAACCACCCAGAGGAGTTCTGCAAGCTCGTCAAGAGCAACAGGGAGCACATGCGCGAGGCCTTCGCCTCCGCCTTCTCCAAGCTCAAGCCCGAGGCCTCGGCCTCTGCCTGCGGCCCGCCGGATGCCGCCCTGGCCCCCAAGCCCGGCCCCGGCCTGGACGGCAGGAGGCAGCAGGAGCTCACGGCCGCCGTCCTGGGGCTGCTGTGCGAGGGGCTCTACCCCGCGTCCCTCGTGGACGAGCCCACCTTCCGCGCGCTGCTTCGGGCCGCCGAGCCCAGGTACGAGCTGCCTGGCCGCAAGTTCTTCTCCGGCAGGGCCGTGCCCGAGCGCTACGCGGCCGTCCGCCACGCCGTGCTGAGGGAGCTGGCCGAGGCCGCCTGGTGCGGCGTGTCCACGGACCTGTGGAGGAGCCCCAGCCAGAGCCGCACCTACCTGACGCTCACGGCCCACTTCCTCAGCGCGGGCGCCCCGCTCGGGCTGGCCGCTGGCTCGCGCTGCCTGAAGACCTTCGAGGTGCCCGAGGACCACGCGGCGGAGGCCATCACGCGGCTGCTGTACGAGGCCTTCGTGGAGTGGGGCATCGGCACCAAGGTGGCGGGCGCCACGACGGACGCGGGCGAGGACGTGGCCAAGGCCTGCTCGCTGCTGGACGTGCCCGTGCAGGTGCCCTGCCTGGGCCGCAGCTTCGAGGCGGCCGTGCAG
>NW_004955499.1:1474980-1485444 GCF_000276665.1 Chinchilla lanigera | reverse complement strand
CGGCCAAGAGGCCCACGCCGGCCACGGCCACGGCCACGGCTCCGGGCAGCGCCGTGCACGACATGCTGGCGGAGATCTTCTGCCCGGCGGGCGGCGCGGACCCGCAGGAGGAGTGGCACGCGCAGGTGGCGGAGGAGCTGAGCAACTTCAAGTCGCAGAAGCCGCTGGGCCTGAGCGAGGACCCGCTGCGCTGGTGGGCCGACCGCCTGGCGCTGTTCCCCGTGCTGCCCAAGGTGCTGCAGAAGTACTGGTGCGTGCCGGCCACGCGCGTGGCCCCCGAGCGGCTCTTCGCGTCCTCGGCCAACGTGCTCAGCGCCAAGCGGAACCGGCTGGCCCCGGCCCACGTGGACCTGCAGGTCTTCCTCTACGAGAACTCGCGGGCCGGCCTCGGCCTGGCCGGTGGGACGGAACCGGAGCCCGAGGAGGAGGACGAGGGCGCCTGGGGCTTGGACCAGGAGCCCGCGTGCCTCTTGGGGGACGGCCTGGGCGGCGGCTTCCCGTAGGACCGGCCGGCTCCCTCGGGCGGCGCTGGCGGGGCTGCGAACCCCAGGAGCGTCGCTGGATACGCAGGACCCAGAGGGCAAAGCCCAGCTCGTCCTCCTACCTTTCCCTCGGCCCAAGGCACACCCGGTTTCCCGCAAGAGCCTGGAAAACCCAGGGACATCTCGGGGCAGGAGAGAGGCTGAGACAGGAGGGTCTCTCGGGCTCCCTACTGACTGAAGACTCTTTGTTAGTGTCTTTAAACCAAGCGTGCTACAGGCCAGTTTTCCAGCTCGAAGTGAGGTCCAGGAAAGGGCGCTCGAGTCTGTTCTCTCTCAAGGCTCCGGGTCACGTGCAGGCAGGGGGTGTTGATTTGCTAAAGGAAGGAGCGGACACGTTCAGCCTTCCTGGAGAGAGAGGGAACTTGGGGAACCGGAAGACGTCCTCCCACAGCGTTAGCAGAAGCCGGGTCGGGGGAGGACGGGCAGAGGAGAATTTTCACCAGTGGGGCGTGGCAGGCGTTGAGCTTGAAGGCCAGACGCCTGTTTTGAAAGGGCGGGATTTGGTCGTCCTGCTCCCCTCAGAGGCGGAAAACGATGTCCCAGTGGTCTGGGAGGCTGAGGCGGGAAGATCTCAAGTTGGAGCCCAGCCTGGGCAATGTACACACGTAGGAAGACCCTGTCTATAAAATAAAATAAAAAAAAAGGAGGGATGTAGCTCAGTGCAAAGGCTCTGGCTTCAAACCCCCGTTCTGCAGAGGAGAATAAAAGGAATGTGATTCCTCGGGGTAGCGTTCTGGCAGCGGCATTCTGTGCGGTTCCTTCCCTCTCTGCTCTCAGGTGGGAAATAGAGTAGCAAAGGGCCTCTTTCCATGTCTTGAAACCCGCCTTGCTTTTTAGACGAATCTCCCAGCACCCTGGGAGGCTGAGGCAGGAGAATCTCAAGTTGGAGGCCAGCCTGGGCAACTTCTGCAGCTCCTTAGGAAAATGAGGATTGCCCCAGCTGGCGGCCTCTCTAAATCTCTCTCTTTTTTTTTAATTTTTAAAATCTATGATTAAAAAATAAATCTATGATCAGTGGCACCCCTTTCCTTTCTCTTCTTGTTAAGTCATGCTTAAAAAGATTGGACTCTTGTTCAATAAACTGAAGAGATAAACCTGCTTCTAACAAACGTGTGTGCTGCGTTTCAATTTGTGTGTTCTTTCCTTTGGGCAAATGTCTAACCTGGGGAGAGGATTTTTGATGACCCTGGAAAAAGCAAACATCTTCATGGCTGTGTAGTACTCCAGTGTATGTAGAGAGCAGATTTTCCTTACCATCTGCTGAGGGACACACAGGCTGCTTCCTGGGAGCTGTGCTGCTATAAACACGCGTGCGTGCGGGTCACTGGGGTACGATGTCCTTAACTCTTTCGGGAAGATGGCTAGAAGGAGAACAGCGGGGTCAGAAGGAATTTCTACTTGAGTTTTCTGAGGACTCTCCATGCTGATTTTCATGCTAACTGTCCTCCTTTACATCGCACCAACGGTGTAGAGGGCTTGTTATTATTTCTTTTTTTTTTTTTTTTTCCGGTACGGGGAATTGAACTCAGGACCTTGCGTTTGCCAGGCAGGCAGTTATGCCACTACTTGATGCTCCTTGGAAGAAGGAAAAATTGGAGGTGTTTGTAGGAAAAAAAGACTGTGATGCGGACGTGAAAATAAAAAGCAAAATAAATAGATAACAGGAAGTCAGGAGACGGATCTTTTGTGCAAGGAAGCTGAGAAACAGATGTTTACAAAGCCGGCTGTCCCCGGAGCGCTAGCGGGAGCTTCCCGGCTCTGTGCTCTGGGTCTCGGGACCCTCCGGCTGTGAAGTCCTTGGGGGTTTATTTTTACTCTCTGCACCCGGCTCTCAGCAAGTGGAGGTTGGTGGGCGCCGGGTCCTCATGCTGACCTCCCAGCAGGGCTGGGCACAAGCTTCCCCGTCGGAAGTTGGGGTCTTTGTAGGAAGTTATGATTCCTTGTCTCCCTTCTGCCTGTCTTTTACATCTTCTGTCCCACCTCATCATGCTGAAAATACCTAGGAGAAAATAACTGACATCTGTGAGCCCCGCCCTCAGGAGGCTGAGGCAGGAGGATCACTGCAAGTTTGAGGCCAGCCTGGGCTACAGGGTGAGACCCTGTCTCAAAGTCCAAAAAAAAAAAAAAAAAGAAAAGCAAAAGACCAAAATAATAATGAGATACTCAGTCACATGGCAATTTTGTAGTAAGTTAGATGACCAACAAGTTTGTTTGTTTTTCATATGACTGGAGAAAGGTCAGCAGGTTTTCTCTTGAAGGAGTTTAGGGCCATTGCAAGTTTCATTTGCTTTTCTGTTCTTGCTTTTTTGAGACAGGGTCTGTGTAGCCCAGGCTGGCCTCGAACTTACAGTGATCCTCCTGCCTCAGCCTCCCAAGTGCTGGGATGACAGGGGTGCTCCACCACACCCAGCCACGAGTTTCTTAGGAAGAGACGTCCCCTGAGCCAGAAACAGTCCCCTGACCGGGCCCTGAGTGACCACACGCTGGTCGTCAGGGTTGTGGTCCTCTTCAGCTTACCCACACGCAGCTGGCTGCGTCCTGGCTCCGAGCCGTGCGGGGGCCCGGCTCCCCCTTCCTGTACCCGCGGGTGGCCGAGGACAGACTGCTGTGTGTGTGCACAGAGCTGCACGTCTGTGTGTCATGCATGTGTGTGTGTGGCACTGTTGGTATGTGTGTGGACCTGCAGAAGTCATTCCCAGCACCACATATGTGTTCATGTGTGTTTGTGTGTAGATGGCTGTGTGGATGTATATAGCACTGTATGTATGTATATATATATATATCACTATATATGTGGATGTATATAGCGGTGTGTGTGTGTGTATATACATATATATATGTGTGTGTGTATGTGTGTGCATATATATGGAATTCCTAGGACCACACACACATACTAATGTGTATTCATATTTAGGTGGGTCTGTGTATGTATGCATTATAGTGTGTGTGTGTATCTATATATATAATCTTTTCAGTTTCTTACACTAGGGAGACAATATCATGTTTACACATGTGGGTCTAATTTATTTCACTTAGGAGTATGGTCTCTAGTTGCACCCATTTACCTATAAAAGCCTCGAGTTTATCTTTATAGCTAAGTAATGTTCCATTATATAGAAGTACCACATCTTTTTTATCCATTCCTCAGTGGATGGACATTTGGGTTGTTTCCAAGATTTAGCTATGGTAAATTGTGCTGCTATAAACACAGGTGCACATGTATTGCTGTGGAATATTACTCAGCTATAAAGAAACATTAACTTGAGGCTTTTGTAGATAAACGGATGAAACTAGAGATCCTACTCACAAGTGAAATAAATCAAACCCACATGTGTAAACACCGTATTGTCTCCCTGGTGTAAGAACATGAAAGAGTGAATAAGATCCAAAAGGTACAATAGATACTGTGAAAGGGAAAGAAACTGCCCAAAAGGAAAGAATAACTGGGATGAGGGAAAAGAGAAAAAGAAAAAAGGAAGGGAAAATATATACAGAAGATACCTAAGGTAATTCTACCACTAGTTTGTGTTGGTTTATTTAAAGGGACAGTTAATGCTTACTTTTTAAATCATTTTTGCATGCCTATGTCTGGTAGCTTGATCAGCTACTTTGGAGATAACAGTACGCAATATAACAACCATTGTTGATTTCCAAAAAAAAAATGTATATATATATTTATGTATCACAGTATGTGTATGTATGTGTACATCTAGATATAATTCCCAGCACCACACACATATTAACATGTATTTATATACACGTGTATACATGTGTGCATAAATGTATCAGTACATACATGATCATAGTATGTGTATGTGCATGTATAATACCCAAGGATGGCACACAGATGTGTATTTGTATATAGGTGTATATATGTGCATAAATGTACATATCTCACTGTATATGTCACATCTGTACTCCTAATATGTACATACGCATGTATATAAATGATTGTCAGTATGACACACATATACACCTATGTGCATGTATATGTGCATAAATGTATATATCACATTATATAATATATATTCACATACATATGTGATTTCCAGTATCACACACAAATATACACATATATGTGTGTAATTGTATATATCACAGTGTATACATGTCACAGTATTATAACTATATGCATATTTATGATTTCTAGTACTTCACACACATATTTTTGTATATATATCTGTGTAAATATATGTATGCATCAGTGTATATATGTCACAGTGTGTACATGTGTATAGTTATATGTATCAAGAATATATGTCACAGCATGCATTTATATCTGTGTATATATGATTCCCCTCAATTTACACATATGTGTATATTTGTAGAAGTATACGTGTGTATAAATGTATATATCATAGGTACATATATGCAAGTGTGTATCATATATACAATTCCTAGTAGCACACACACACACGTGTGTTTGTATATGATGTATATATGTGTATGTAACATATGACAAAATATCTGGGACAACCAGTTTAAGGAGAGAGGGTTCGGTCCATGGTCGGCTGCTCCAAGGCAGGAGCGTCATGGCGGATGGGTGTGCAGTAGTTCTGCTAATGAGGACTTTATTTTTGCATTCTGCCCAGCATGTTTCCCGTGTGCATCCGTTTTCCTTCAGATGTCTCCCATTTATCCTTCTTTGTGCCCGAGTGGTATTCCATTCTATGGCACCTATGCATAATATTATTCCTTTATTTCTAAGACATGTTCTCCTTATGTAGTCAGGGCTGACCTGAAACCCACGGCGATCCCCCTGCCTCAGCCTCCCAAGTGCTAGGATTATAGGTGTGCACCACCACGCCTGGCAGGAATTCCTTATTTTAGGAATTTAGAGCCATAGAAATTTGTGTAAAGGTCAAAGTCAAATATATTTTTTGCATTCTGCGTAGAAATATAAGCTGGTGCTTTCTCTGTCTCTCTCTGTCGTTTTCTTTTTTGTGGTATTAGTGTTTGAACCCAGGCCCTTTGCACTGAGCTGCGTCCCCAGCCTGTTCTTACTTTTTATTTTGAGACAGGATCTTTCTAAGTTACTCAGATGCCCAGACTGGGTGGCAACTTGTGCTCTTCCTGCCTCAGCCTCCCAGAGCGCTAGGATCACAAGTGTGGCCATCACGCCTGGCTACTCTCCCCTTCCCTCCTCTCCTGTCCTTTCCTTTTGTAAAGGGCTGGGGCTGTAGCGCAGTGCTAGAGGATTTGCCTAGCGTGTGTGACTCCCTTGGCTCAGTCCCATACCCCCTCTCAAAGCACACAAAGTGGATGTTTTTCTTTTACTCAACCCAGCGTAATTATAAACATCTGGAGGCACCACATGACGTTTTGACACTTGTAACACTGTGGCGTGGTTAAATCATTGCGGCTGTACCTCAGTTACTTTCTAGGCACTGAGACACAATTCCTGACACCCACAGCTCTGCGGAAGAAGGGTTTCCTTTGCTCACGGTGTGTACAAGTTTCCACCCATACTTGGCCGGCTCCTAGGCAGGACAGACGGGAAGCAGCGGCAGCCTCCCTTTCCCTTTTGTCTCATCCAGGCTGCAAGCTCATTGGTTGGTGCTATCCACGCCCAGAACATGCTGAGCCAATCAGTGGGCTCATTTAGCAACCCCCACACCCTCAACCCACGTTCACACACTGTAGATGCAGCCACGTCTGCAAAGCTCTGCCTATCAGCGAAGGAGGCTTTGGGGGACGTCTAGACACAGCCGTAACACCCCGAACTCACTTTTCAGGGTGTCTTAACTCTGGTAAGTGCTTGCCTCATGCATCCGAGTACCCCATAAATAACAAATACGTAAACTACGCTCTGTTACCAGTTTTTAAATATATAACGTGTAATTGCTCTTCAGGGGGAAAGAGCTTCACTACAGGGGACTTTATTTTATTTGTGATACCAAAGATGTCCTCACTTCCATTCCCAGCCCTGTCTTTATTTTATTTTTTATTTGGAGACACGGTCTCGCTGAGTCACTCAGTTGCCCAGGCTGGGCTCAAACTTGGAAACCCTCCCGTCTCAGCCTCCTAGTGTGCTGGGATAACTGCTGCGCTGGACCACATTCCAGTGGAAATGCACTTCTAGAAACATTGAAGTGTGATCCTGCATTTCTGCACGAGCACCTGTTGCTGACACGTATCCGTATGTGGTGCGGAGGTTAAATCTGGGGAATTCATGTGGGTGAGCTCTGGTGCTCACCGTTTTTTCTCTGCATGCGTGTGGTGAGAGCGCTACTCATCCAGCCGTTTTCAGTAGCAGAATCTTCAGGGTCATGTGTAGCTGCATATTGTCCAGCACATACCTTCCACAAATGACGGGACTCCCATCTTTTTTGTGGCTGCGTAGTGCTCCATGGTATAAGTGCATTGCATGTTCTTCTTCCATTTCATGGGTGGACACAGAGGTTGTCTCTGTTTTTTGGCGTTTCTCATCACGGGTGTGTAGACTTCTCTGAGACCCTGATTCCGTCTCCTCTAGATCCCAGGGCCCACACCAGCCACCCCAGCTCCACCTATGGTCGTATCCCTGGTGGCTTTGGATTTTTTGAACCCCACTGTGAACCAAAAGGTTAGGGACACAGATTGCTGGTCTGGCAGCCGTTGCTTCATGGGGTGTTAGCTGCGGCCAGTCTCTTCTGGCCCCGGGACCCCCTCTGAGTGTGTCCACTGCTGTCATAAATGATGCAGACTGGGAGTCGTGGCCCACACCTGTCATCCCAGCACTCTAAGAGGCTGAGGCAGGAGGATCACTGGGAGTTCCAGGCAAGCCAAGGCTCCATAGCTAGACTGTGTCTCAGAAAACCAATATCAGTCAGTCAGTTGATGACCTTTAAAAACTACCACCGTGTCCAGGAAGAGGTTTGATTTTCTTCCCTTGAGCCCTTGAGCGTGTGTGGATTGATCTGGGGCACATGGCGTGGGGGCAGCTCTTAGCACCACTTGGGCTGAGATCCACTCCAGTCTGGGGTCCCCTGCAGGTCCCACCCCTCACTCTGTCCCCGGCTGTGTCAGGAAAGGAGCCCCCGGGCCGCAGCAAACAATACACCCATTCAGTGGTGACATGTGGTGTTTTTTTTAGACAGGGTCTCGCTGTGCAGTTCAGGATGGCCTTGAACTCACTTATGTAGCCCAGGCTGGCCTCGAACTTGCAACGATCGTCCTGCCTCAGCTTCCCAAGTGCTAGGATTACAGGCACGAGCTACCACGCCCGGCAATTTGGTACTTTTTTTATAGGCATCACTTAGTCATACGACCACCACCATCACCACGCAATGCTAAAACATTCTCTTCAGGGTAATACGGCCATGGACACCACCCGTAAAATAAAATAAGTCAGTGCCTGATCATTTTTGTTGTTTTCATTATTGTTTTGTGCTGTTGGAAATTGAACTCTACTTGGCAGAAAAGTGCTCTACCACTGAGCTACTACATTCCTAGTCCTGCCACTGAGCTATATCCCTCCTCGGGTACTCTGACTCCTTTTTCATGGCTGTATACTATTCCACTGCAGGGCTGTACCACATTCTTTTCATCCACTGATGGATGTTTATGTTGTTCCCACCCTAAGGGACACATTGCCACGAATGCCCCACCCTCCACCTGAGCGTCTTCCCCATTGCTTCCTTTAGGAACGGTGTCACGAGTCACCCGTTGTGTTTTGTCCCAGTGGAGGACTCATGAATGTGACCATTGCATCATCCCACCCCTTGGGAGGCTGAGGCAGGAGGATGTTCACCAGCCCGAGGCCAACCTGCACTCCATCTTGCATTCAAGGCCAGCCTGAACCATATAGCAAGACCCTGTCTCAGAAAAGAAACCGAAAAGTAAATTGTCTTTGTACTGCGCTCCATCCCCAGGGCTCTTTTAATTTTTTGAGTCAAAGTCTTTTTTTTGTTTTTTGTGTTTTGTCTTTTTGTTTTTCTCCGGTACCGGGAACCGAACTCACGACCTTGTGCTTGCCAGGCAGGCGCTTTGCCGCTGAGCTAAATCCCCAGCCCCTGAGTCAAAGTCTTGCCCAGTCGCTGGATTGCCCAGGCTAAGCTCGAACTTGGGATCCTCCCGCCTCAGCCTCCCGGGTAGCTGGGACTGCAAAAGTATCCCGCTATACCTGGCAGTAAAACTTTTCTTTTGAAACCACTGCTGCAGAAAGCTTGGTGCTGAACGACCATACACCTAAGGGTCTCCCTGTCACACACGAGCCGGCCGTGCCTGTTTTTGTCCCTACATCTTTGCCCGGCCTGCCAGGGGCGAATGTGGAATTCATTCTTAGATATGGAATTGTGACGTATAAGAAAATAATACACAGGTCAAAGTTGCCAGGTCACAAAGACTTCAGAGACTTTTTTTTGTTATGTTTTTTGAGACAGCGTCTGGCTACGTAGCCCAAGCTGTCCTCAAACTCCCAGAGATCCTCCTGCCTCAGCCCCCTGAGTACTGTTTTCCTATCCTTCTTCAGCAGCCCCGAACGGCACGGCATGACCGCGGTCTCTGCACACGGCCCGGGTGATTCCTGGGTGCGCCCGGGCGCTGAGCTCCTTCCAAATACCTGTTCCTGTGAAGAGAACGCATCCCTTCTCTCCTGTGCTCTCTTCTTTGCATTTCCACGTGTTTGTGTCCATTTCGTTTTTACAGGATTTAAGTTTTTTCCTCTTTCTCTGCAGGGCTGGGGTCTCAAGCCGGCTACAAGCCTGCCCCGGCTCTAATTTTTTTTCCTTTCCCATTGAGAATCATGTTTATTTAGCTTCCACCCGGTGCTTTGCGGACTCTAGCAAGCGCTCAGCCACCAAACATCAACTGCATCACTTAAAAAACTTAGCATTTTTATCACGGTCATTTCTGCACTTTTTCCCATGTTCTCCACATACACTACAAGACTCCCTGTTAGGAGAAAAACCAAACTAGGTGTCACGGCGCATGCCTGTCATCCCAGCACTCTGGGAGGCTGAGGCAGGAGGATCTCCAGGAGTTCAAAGCCAGCTGGAGCAGTTTAACATAGCGAGATCCCGAGTCTTGGTGGCCCCCGGGTCTGTGGGCGTGCAAGGACCCGTGACAGACTTGCACATGGAGCGTGAGGCCCGGGCTCAGCCTGCATGCCCCAAACATAGCCTGAGCTTTCACCTGTGTTCTACGTCCAAAACCCAAGCAAGGCCGGGCTGAGCCCTCAGGTGACCCCGTGCTTCTGTGACACAGTCTCTGCGGCTACCGGGCAGGGAGGAGACGCCTGCGACGCTGCACTTGAACTTGGGATCCTCCTGCCTCAGCCTCCCACCGTGCTGGCAGGAGGAAGACTTTTCTCCTCCTCTGAGGTCCAAGGTTTTCTTGCTTAGGCCCTAATATTTACGTTGTGTATTTGTTTCTCGTGTGGCGTCCGCCAGCGTTCCTCGGCTTTCTCCTCTCCCCCCGCGTCAGAATCACAGCCGCTGTGTCTTGAATTTCACATCCAACGGGTAGGCTGGATCCCTGTATCTCGCAGAATTTTCCCACCTAGGGTCACAGTTTTGTCCTTTCACACAAGGCGTAGAATTAATCTGTCCGCTTCCGGAGAAAAAGAGAAAATTCTGCGGTGTATAAAGTGCAGTGAATGCTTGTATTTTAAAAAGTTGATTACAGTTGAAGGCGTATAGCCATAAATCCCCTCAGAAGCCTCCCGGCTTTGCACACACTCGTCCCACCATCCTGGCCGCTTTCTGCAGCAGCTCTGGAGTCCTCTTGCCTGGGGGTCTTTATTTATGTTTTATTTTTCTCATTTTTGTTGTTGTTTATTTGAGACAGGGTCTTGCTTTGTAGCCCAAGCTGGCCTCAAACTGGAGGCAACCCTCCTGCCTCAGCCTTCAGAGTGCTGGGATGGCAGGCCTGCGGCACCACGCCTGATCTTGGGGGTCTTTCATTCACTTCCTGTCCCGTTATTTCCTGGAATTCTCTGTGT
>NW_004955499.1:1462586-1474124 GCF_000276665.1 Chinchilla lanigera | reverse complement strand
GCAGCCCGGAATTGTCTTGCACACGAGATGAACCTGCCTCAGCCTCCCACAAGGCTGGAATGGATGACAGTTGTGCGCCACCTCGCCTGGCGGAGTTCGGTCTGTTGTATACGTAAGGGAAGACGCCCCGTTGCGTATTCACCTGTGTGCGCGAGTATTGATTTTACGTGATAAGAAAGACACTCAGACCCAGAAAACGGGTCAGGGTGAATATTCACTTTTCTCATATTCAAAAAGTGAAAAAGCATCAGGAACTGTCTTATTCATTTTATTTTCCGTGTGATTCACGTTTGTTTCTTTGTTTGGTTTTGAGACTGGGTTTCACTGTGTAGCCCAGGCCGCTGGCCTCGAACTGGCTGGGATCCTCCCGCCTCAGCCTCCGGAGTATGGCGATAGCAAGCCGGGTTACACTTGGTGACTTTGCGTCTTAGGGAAAAATCGTATTGCTTCGGGGGGAATGCTTTTTTACATCCCCAGCCCTTTTGTGTGTTTTATTTTGAGATGAGGTCTTGCTAAGACAACAAGCTGCCCAAGCTGGGCTGGAACATGCGATCCTCCTGCCTCAGCCTCCCAGAACGCTGGGATGACCGGCGTGCACCCCTGAAACTTATTTTTTCTTCGCAACACGCTGATGCCAGATTTGGCTGGAGGGCTGTGCTTTGGTGACTAGTTTGGAATAAAGATATTTTCTAAGTAGGTGGAAATGATACTGCTTCCTTCTGATCTTCACAATCCTGTTCAGTGGTGTAAGCGTCAGGAGGGTGGAGTGTACCGCGGCCCAGTGGCGCACACCTGCCATCCCAGCGCTTGAGAGGCTGAGGCAGGAGGATCTCTGCAAGTTCACGCCTGAGCTACACAGGCACAGCCTGTGTCAAAACAGCAAAAAGGTTATTAAATGTGTGGTAGACAGACGTTAGAGAGCATTCAGCCTCACTGGAATTTTCTAGTGGCTCATACAGAACTTTTAAAAATGTACTTATTTCAATTGACCAAACCAGTTATTTATTACAGTAAGCCCCACAGTGCATTGGTATAGGTGCCCGGGTGGGGTGGCTACACCACGCTGATGCACACCCATACACACACACACACACACACACGCACACACACACACACCATCATCTTCGCATAGGGCACAACTGGAGCCTACGTCCTGCAATTTTGAAGCATATAATTGTTCTCAGCTGCATACAGTGTATTATAACCCAGGTCCTGCGTTTATTCTTCCAGCCTGACTTCCGGCTGCAACTTTGTTCCCTTGCACCAATATCTAGATGTCCCCAGTCTGGTCTTTGCTATGAGTTTATGTCATGGTTTGTGTCTGGGTGTCCCCCCAAAGCCTCCCCCAGCCCGTCAGGCTGCCCGTCTTCCTCCGGTGCCCACTCTGTCTTCTTGTTTGCTGCTCACGATATTTAATGCCCACTTTTCACTTTGGTGAAGATTGAGAAAATGTTCAGGATGACCAGGATATGCAGCCTGGAAGTGCACCCCTCCCAAGAGCTCTGTACTGGGGTCTTGCTTCTCAGCCCATAGTTCTATTGGGAGAGGGTGGATCCATGAGGAGGCGGGGCCAAGAAGGAGGAAGTGAGGTCATGGGGGCGTGGCTTGAAAGCAGTTCTGGGAGCCCAGTTTCCTGTCTTTCCCTTCCTGGCAGCCATGATGAGCATGGCAGCCATGATGAGCGTGGCAGCCATGATGAGCGTGGCAGCCATGATGAGCGTGGCAGCCATGATGAGAGTGGCCTCCCTCCCCCACGCCCATCTGCCATGATGCCCCTGCCTGACTTTGTCCTCATCACTTGTGGCTTTTCCTGTGCAGAGCGAGTCTCAAGGCCTGAAATCCAGGAATCTGAGCACAATGCCCCAATTCCTTAAGGAAGTCAGATGCAGAAGTGGTGCTGGCCCTGCCCAGCTTCCCTTTCCTGCTAGCAAGTTGACGTTCAGATATTCCTTCCACTCCACCCTGCGGGCTGTGCCCGGCCGTGTTCGTCTCACCCGTGTCCAGCTGGGGTCTGAGATCTTTCCAGTGGCGGTCGTTTCTGCACACCTCTTCTCTCCCCGCTTTTATTGGAAAGGACTTAGTAAGAATGTGCAGATAAACAGAAATATCGCTTACAGAGCAGTGGTTTTGGAATTGTTCTCAGCTTTGTGTCACTCAGAAGGACTTAGAAAGAGGGAAAAAAAATTAGGCTCAGGGTTGCAGAGGGTGCAGTCCATGGTTGGCTACTCCAAGGCATCATGGTGGATTAGTGTGGAGGAGGGATGCCACTCTCATCATGGCCACCGGAAAGGGAAGGACAGGAAACTGGACTCCCCATATCCCTTTTAAGCCACGCCCCCATGACCTCACTTCCTCCTTCTTGGCCCCACCTCCTCATGCATCCGGGCATCTCCCAATAGAATTATGGGCTGATAACCAAGTCTCCCATACAGAGCTCTTGCGGAGGGGGTGCATTTCAGATTGAAACCATACCAGTGCATATTGCCCGTGGACTCCTCAAGAATGTTGGGGTTCACCCAAGCCAGAGGCACGGGTGGTTTTCTGGCCAGGTATTCAGCAGCTGACCATACATTGCATCCTCTGCAACCGTGAGCCAGAATAATTTTTTTTTTTTTTTCCCCTCTGTGTAAGTCCATCTGAGTAACAGAAAGCTGACAACAGCAGGAGCTATTCCTAGATCTTATGGGAGCTCCCGCCCAGCAGGTGCCTGGTGTCCCTGTCATTCCTTAAAAGCAAAATATCAGATACATTTACACGTTGGGCCAAGCCAGGTTGTGCAGACTGCGTCTGAGATGGACGGGTAGGATGAGGCAGGGCCTGTCCCCCGATCCAGTCAGGTGCAGGGGACCCAGGGAGAGCTGTCCATGTGTGGCAAAGTCCTGGATAATAATAAGACATTTATTATTATTATTATTATTACTGTTGTTATTTTCTCCCAGTAACTTGTGGAGGATGTTATTCTGTTTGTACCTTTTCTTTTCAGCCGGAAATAATGAGGAGAGAGCCCAGCAAGCCGTTAGCAGAATAAAGGAAGAAACACTGAACACCAAAGGTAACGCTCGAGGCTCCTTTCTCTTGTGTCTGTAGCACCACGGATCCGGCTGAGCTCCATAGCCGTGCTGCGGGACTTGGGTGCGGGCGTGCATTGGGAGATGGATCTTGGCCTGTCTGCATTTATTCTCTGGGGGGTCTCTGGTTTTGGTACAAGCGGTTGCACGTGCCAGTAGGGAGGCGGGCGCACTGCTGCTAGGTCCACTGTCTGCGAGGCGTTGGTGTCCTAAGACGCTCAGCACGCAGCTGGCATCCTTGGTGGCGATGCTGACCTGCACATGCACTCAGGAGCTTTTGGTGTCACAGTAGTCTAAACTGAATAGCCGCCGTGTCTGTCTGCAGCACCTGGCTTAGGGTTCTGCGCTTGGCTGTACATGCCGGGGATGGCTGCGGCTCACCGTGGGTTTATGGGGTGCCGCGGTGACCTTTGAGAGGAGTCAGGAGGTTGTGTTTTGAAATAACCCGCATCCCAAGTTCCTGTGTGTGTGCACATGTGTGTAGACCCAGCATCTCTACATGCTGCTCAGGGCCTGGAGCCTAGCTCTTCACAAAGCCCTTTGTTATTTGGAGGTGATTTTCTTGATCCCGTGCTGCTAAGATTAAATTTGCATGTATGTTATTATTTATTGACTTGTTTGTTTACTTGGTTAGTTGGTTGGTTGGTTGTTTAGAGACAGGGTCTCGCTATGATCTTGAGCTCACTATGTAGCCCAGGCTGGCCTTGAACTCTCAGTGATCCTCCTGCCTCAGCCTCCCGAGTGCTGGGATGGCAGGTGTGTACCAAGACACTTGACCTCATTTGTTCTTATTGTTGAGGAGCAAATCCCCTTTATCTTGGATTTTACATGCTTTTAAGTCACTGCGTCAGCACACGGGCCTTCCTGCTGGCAGAGGCGGGTTACACCTGGGGGGATGACGCGTCCCTTACAGTTCCGTTGTTTGAAAACTTCATGTCCTCATAATAATTGCACAGATTTATGCACAGTGTGACATTTCAATACGAGTATCCCATGTGTAATGATCGGGTCAGGGTAATTAGCGTTTCCATAAACTCAGACATTTACCCTGGGAAGCTTCCTAATTGCTAGTAGATATCTTGAAATGCTGTTCGTGCTCCACCAGAGGTGACTTCCTGAGCTGCAGGTCATTAGAAGCCATTCCTCCTCACTAGCTGCATCCTTGACTTAGACACGGGCTTGTTGCTGGTGCACAGCACCTGATGTACCTAACTTACACAGCCAGACAGCTACTTTGGCTCAAGGTTGCAGAGGGCGCAGTCCATGGTCGGCTCCTCCAGGGCAGGAACATCATGGCGGATGGTCGTGGAGGAGCAAAGATGCTCACATCATGGTGACCAGGAAGCAAAGAGAGAAAGACAGAGGCAGAGAAGAAGGAGCCAGGGACCAGAGAGAGTCCACAAGTCACCCCCTCATGAGGCACCTTGTCCCACAAACCCCTGCATCCTACCACTACATTCAGCTGTGGACCCGTGAATGGATGGATCCACCCAAGAGCACATGGTCCCATGATGTAAATATACACACGTGACAGTTCTGAGGGACATTCTGTATGGAGACCGCAACACCCCGGCCCCCGTTACCCATCCTGGGGCCATAACCCCCGCCCCACACCCTGTACAGCGCCTGGTTCCCGCTGTTCAAGTTCTCTGAGCTCAACTTTTAAAACTCCACGTATGCGTGGGATCACGGAGTACCCGTTTTCCGCTGCTCCCTGATTTCTCTTCGCGTCTTCCAATCCCTCCCATATTGGTGAGAGGGGCGGGGTTTCTTCTCCTTTTTTATGGCCCAGTAGTGGTCTGGAACTTGGTTTGGAAGATGTCAAATGTGTTTCAGGACACCTTGAAGAGAGTCCAAGGGTGCTTCTTCCAACTCCGCCCTATTTCTGCCGTTCTGCAAATGCTACGCACCCGGCACTGCCCGTGTGCCCCCGTTTCCTAGAGAGACACTTACTTTTGTTTTGTTTTGTTTTGTTTTTGTCTTTCTGAGACAGGGTCTCGCGATGCAGTTCAGGCTGGCCTTGAGCTCACTTTGTAGCCCAGGCTGATCTCGAATTCACAATGGTCCTCCTGCGTCTGCCTCCCGAGTGCTGGGATTACAGGCGTGCGCCACCACGCCCGGCTTAGAGATTCTTACTTGTGCTTCGAGTATATCTGCACTCTTTAACCTTTTCCCCTGAGAGGAGGCGGCCGGCCTGGCTTCACTTCCTCTCACCAGAGCACCCAGGGAGCATTCCAGAAGCAATTTCGTGTGATCCGCTTTGCAGACTCAGGCGCTCACATTTTTCTCAGTGTCACCCGCAGTGGGGTAGAGGGTGCTTTGCAGGTTAATCACCCAGAAGATGATTAAGTGGTTTTATCAGCTGGCGCTGCACGCTCTGTTTAACAGATAAGGAATAACGAATATGAGAGAGAGGGTGAAATGGCCCCGTTAGCTGAGGGAGGCTCCCAGGCCTTGCCGGTGCTACTGTGTTTTCTCTCGGTGGACGGAGACCAGCACACGGCCGTGATCGGCAAATTCTGAATATGCGCGTGGCTGGTGCCAGCTCTCCTATGAGGGACAGAGGCACAGATGGACAGACAGCAGGATCAGGACCGTCTGAGGACACCTGCGCCGCCCCAGCCGGCTGGGTCTCCAGAGGAAAGGAACACACCCGTGTGTGTGTGTGTGTGTGTGTGTGTGTGTGTGTGTGTCCTCCAGAGTTGGCCTGGGAGCCAGCCAAAGGCCATGACCCGGGGTGTCCAGACAGAGAGAGACTCTGGTCCTCCTGCTCCTGTCTGGACACGGACACACACACTGCCCAGCATGCGGGAGGAAGGGGCCCCACACGCGGACCCCACCCCAGGTAAAGCAAAGTGAAAACAGACCCAAAGGAAAGCTGGCGCAGACCGAAGTGACGCTTCTGTGTGTCGTGTGCATTTACACGTCATTACGTTGCACGATGGATTCAGCGTGGTGTGTTTGTGCATTTTCACATAAGCTATTTGCATATGAATTAAGGTGAATGCAGTAAGTTTTGTACACAAAACTTGTGATATATATATATATATATACATATATATTTTCTTTTTTTTGTTTTATTTCAGTTTGTTTTTGGTACCAGGAATCGAACTCAGGACCTTGTGCTTGCCAGGCAGGCGCTGTGCCGCTGAGCTATATACCCGGCCCTTTATATGTCTTTATATTTGAATTTATTGTTTAAATATAAATGTTTATACTGTACTATTTGATAGACACATGAACTATAATGAAAATATAATCTAAGCTACATTTTTTACATGAAGATACCATGTACTTGACCTTGTGCTTACCAGGCAGGCACTTGCGGCCCTGAACTATATCCTTGACCCTGATGAACCTCTGAGTTGTGGATGGAATTCAGTTTATGAACTGAGGTACTGCTGTATTACAGGCAGCATAAATTATGTGTGTCATAAACATATGACTTGGGGGCTGGGGATTTAGCTCAGCGGCAAAAGCGCCTGCCCGGCAAGCGCAAGGTCGTGAGTTCGGTTCCCGGTACCGGAGAAAAACCAAAAAAATAAAAAAATAAAAAAATAAATAAACATATGACTTACAGATATACATGTATGAATATAAGTCATACTTGTAATGAAACACAGTTAAATGCAACGTATATTAAATTTTTCTACATATCATAAATTCAAATTATACCTATCATAAACATGGCTTATCTTACATAAATATGTTACAAGTAGGAGTAACACACTTACAACAAAATGTATTTCATAAATATAATTTTTATTATTAAATGTTTGTTTTTTCCACATACCATAAACATCATGAATTACATATTTTGTAAATATATGATTTATCTCATATAAATATATATTTCATGTAATTACAATGAGATACATATTATAAATGTAACTTATTTTTTCTACATACCATGGACATAAGATGAACACATTGCAAATACTTATATACATATAATACGTATGCTATAAATAGGGTAATATATTTACATTGAAATATATATATTTTTTCTTTTCCTTTTTCCTTTTTGTGGTACCGGGAATCGAACTTAGGACATTGTGCTTGCCAGGCAGGCGCTTGTGCTGCTGAGCTATATCCCCAGCCCATACAATGAAATATATGTTGCAAATACAGTTTTCTTTTTTGGGGTCCATGTTGGCAGCATATAATGACCCCATTCCTCATGTGGAGATGGTGCTCAGACAGAATACGTCTTAATTCGTTTGTCATCCCTTTCCCGGTCCTGCTTCCCCATTTCCTCTCTCTCGGTCTCCTTCCCCTGTGAGGAAAATCTGTCTCCCTACTCCTATTATCTGTTACTTTGCTCTTTATTTATACTTTCGGTTTCTCATACAAAGGAAACAGCACAGTACTGAAGCTGTGTGTCAGATTTATTTCACTTAAAGTCACAGTCTCAAGATGCATCCCTTGGGCTGGGGACATAGCTCAGCGGTACAAGCACTTTCCTGGCAAGTGCAAGGTCCTGAGTTTGGTTCCTGATACCAAAACAAACAAAAAAAAAAAGGAGAGAGAGAGAGAGAAGATGCATCCATCGTCCTACAAATGATTCAAGTTTATCCATCTTCATGGCAGAGTAGTACTCCATGGCATGTAGACAGCACATTTCCTTTATCCATTCCCCTGCTGATGGACATACAGGATACCTCCAAGGTTTAGCTATTACCATACAACTTATATTGCTAAATATTTGTTTTTTTTCTATACATGTTTCTATTGATAGGGTTATTTGTATCATATGACAAACGCAGCATACAGTACTGTATAAATACATATCATTTACGTATGTGCATGTATAACAGAGGTTTTACTAACCTGTGTTGTAACGTGCATAGCACTGAAGTGAATTTTAGGGCCTCTGGACTTGGGGTCAGCATCCCCCCCCCGCCAACACTCACACTGATTTCTGTTTCCCTGGGATCCAAATGTCATTGTTATGCATCATGCCTCTTGTGTTTTGTTTTTTTGAGCCAGGGGCTCCCTTTATTATCCAGGCTGGGCTTGAACTGGAAATTCTCCTGCTTCAGCCTCCTAATGCTTGGATGCCATGTGTACACCAGCCCGCGGGGCTGCAGTGTGCGTCTTCTAAGATAGACCTGCCTTTTTCTGCTGGTCCCTGCACTCACTGGTGGGGGAGATAGTGAAGGAGAGCCTCCTCTCTTCCTCCCGGCCTTGCCAGCCTTACGCACGACGTAGGTTCTTGGTAACACATGGCCGCCATCTTGCACGATATGCCCATGGTTCTTAGCAGAGTGGGACTTGTGTCCCTGGGGTGTGTGGCTGGCCAGCTGTGTGGCCCAGTGTGTCTGCAGGCTTCTCCCCCACACATGCTCTTCTGGGTGGGTCCTGGGGGCTTCTTTTGGATTCATCTGCCCAGGTGAATTCCACTTCCAGGGTGGTTACTTTTTCTTCTGGCACCTTCCATCAGCTTCTGCCACATTCCAGAACCTTCTGGAACATTCTAGCACCTTCTGGCAACATCCAGCACCTTCTGGCACCTTCCAGCACCTTCCGGCACCTTCTGACACCTTCTGGCACCTTCCAGTACCTTCTAGAACATTCTAGCACCTTCTGGCAATGTCCAGAACCTTCCAGCACCTTCTGGCACCTTCCAGTACATTCTGGCACCTTCCAGCACCTTCCAGCATGGGACTTCTTGTTCTTTATGAGTGATGTCTCAGCTGCCCCTGAGTTCTTGGGATTCTTCTTTCACTGCGTCCCGTGTACCTAGTGTGGTGGGGCTTTTCACCTATCCTGTTGGTGGAAGGAAGGGATGTCGTTACGTTAACAGTATGACAGCTGCCCCAACACATTCTTTATTCTTGCCATTCAATCACTCTCTTACCGTGCGCCATGTCTGAAGATCTCGCAGAAGTAGCACTCAGTCAAACAACACATGAGAGGAGATACACCGTGGTTCGGACACATTTTATCTCCTCTGAGATTCATCCCCACGCAGAGATGTTAAGATGGGAAGCCTGGTAGGATCTTGTGGAACAAACAAGGCTTTGTGCTCAGGCAAGGATGAATGTGACATAGCCAACGACAAGCCCTTGACCCGATTCGATCCTTGACCTTGGACCAGAACAGAGAGACGGAAGAGACCTCTTTTCTTTGTAAATTACCCAGTCTGCAGCTTGGCGTTGCCGGCCACAGAAAATCCACTGAGATGTTCTTCTCACTCTCTCCTCATATTTGGACAGAGAGAATCTGTCACAAGAACAGAATGTTTTACATAATGTTTTACAAGAACATACATGGATATACAAGACCTATACGATCTGCAGAATAAAGATGGACTATTAGATGATTTATTCACTCTAAATTCTTGCAAAGAAAGAGAAAGCAAGAAAGGACAGACAAGACAGATCAAAGTGCTGGCATCCCAGGGAATAAAGTAAAAATGAGGGACTAGAGTCATGAAAGAGGTAAGAGTGTAGGGAAATAAAACACAAGGAGAGACAATAGGGAAGTTGAAAACCACCATCAATAGTACCTCCCTTGGAAAATGAAATTGCACAAGTCCTTTAAATCAGGATTCATTTTTCCTTTCACAGAGAAAGCAAGAGCAAATTAGTACACCATGGGACGAGAAGAAAGATGAACATCTATTAAGGTTATGGTTTTAATTTGTGCAAAAATATGTATTCTGGACTCAAATATTTGATTATGTCTCCCCCGGGCCAAGAGTGTCCCATTAAAAAAAAATAAACCCATCCCAAACGGATGTGAATGGAGATAGAGTTTGTAAATAAAATATCGTGTGAGAATTCTCAAAGCTAGAAGATCTCTGTACCAAAACATTCCTGTGTGTTACTGATTTTCTACATAATTATTTCAAACGTATGATTGTTGGTCATGATTTCCCAAGTATATAACCTCCCATCGTAGTCCAGATTAAGGTCTTCAAACTACCAGCCCTTCCATAATCCTGCTTTTGAAATGCTTTTGTGAAAAACAATGTTTCTGGAAGTAACATAGCCCCCCACATTTATTGACTTTTTGTCGATACGTGTGGTCCAGGGAGCTGGACAGTCATAACAGGGGTCAGGTGACCCACATATTCTATCAGCCGTGTGACCATTAAGGATAAGTCAGCCTCTCAATGAATCTTCTAAAGAATTCAGTTTTAAAGCAGCAGCTGTGAGGCTCTCTCTACCCCTGGGTCCTAGGTTGAACGGATGGTGGAAGCTACATCCAAACCTCACTTTGGTTGGTTGCTTCTGGCTGCCCAGCTCCTTGGGATGAGAATGATCCCAGAGCTAGGGATGCAGTGATTGATGAGTGATGTCTGCTCTGGGTGTACAGACAGAATAGTGATCTGTGTTCATTCTCTATGGTTTTCGGTTCTCTCCTAGGCCATAAAAATCCGTCAGACTTTTAAAATACCATCAGTAGTCACCATCCCTCACCACAACCCCGCCGGGTGGTTCATAGATGTTTTTGCAAGGCTACAAGCGCTCAGTGAGCATGTACTTTTTAAATGCAGTCCTGCCCACGTAGAATTTGTACTTTAGCTGGAAAAGCACATTAATCAAATAACAGCCCCCTATCGGAGGAAAGTTAGGTGGCTACTCCAGACGAGCATAACGTTAAGTGCTCTAGATGGCATCTTAAAAGATGCAGTTCTTTTCCTGCTGTGTCATGATTCTCTCTCCTATAGTTTTCCACCTCCCCCTGACCGATTTCCATGTACTTTTGCAGTAATGAGGGCTGAACCCAGGGTCTCTGCTCTGAGCTGCATCCCCAGCCTTTAAAAAAAAAATTATTTTGGTTTAAAAAGTGTTTGTTGGATACAGTCTCACTGAGTCGCTCAGTTGCCCGGGCTTGGCTTGCACTTGGAATGTTCCTTCCTCAGTCTCCTGGAGTACTGGGCTGACAGACATGTGCCACCACACCCAGCTGACTGGCACACTTTAGTACGTTCTGCACTTTCTTTATGATCCCTTTTCATGCTGCATTCCCTCAGCCCTTGGTTCTTGCACCTCTGAGTACAAACCACTCCCTGCATGTTGAGTCTCAGCCAGCGGTCCTCATTGACACTGATATTTACCTACAAAACTCTGTCCTCTGGGTGTCTCTGTTTTTCAAGCATGCCCCAGATTGAAGGCAGCATCTTTTTCCTCTCTGTTTTGGCCCAGGGTGCCACCATCCTGGTTGCTTCCTAGCTTGGACAAAGAAACTTCTAGACCTTAGTCTCCACCTTACCGTCCTTCTTCCTGTTCCCCGCAACGACTGAGGAGTCTGCCTACCTCCTAAAGTCTTCTCACTTGTTTCTGGTGACATTTCTCGTCTCAGCTCATACTGTTCCTTGCCTTGACCGGGCCACTGCTTTCTGGGTGGCTGCCCAGCTTCCTGTCTTGGACGGACTCCACTGGTGGTGGTGGTGGTGATCATGGTGTTGTGGTGAGAGACTGTGCTGGTAGGGATGATGATGGTGGTGTTCGTGATGGAG
>NW_004955499.1:1442364-1461426 GCF_000276665.1 Chinchilla lanigera | reverse complement strand
TGATGATGGTGGTGATGGTAGTGATGGTGGTGGTGATGGCGATGGTGACTTAGAGATGGTGGTGGTGCTGGTGACAGTGGTTATGATACCACTGATGAAGGTGGGGGTGGTTACTCCTCTCCTGTTCATCACAACCACCCCACGACGTTGCAGAACTTTGGAGGAGATGCCCACAGACATTCATGGACTCCCTGGAGAGGGCACAGCTACCTGCTGACACTGTCACCCTTATCTTTTGGCCCCTAAATATGATTTTTCCACTGTGGCATGAGGAAGCCTTATTAATTCTGTGGCTTTACTGCTCCCTGTGTTGAGGTCACATTTAATTTAAGATAATTGTCAGACTGGATGTCTGGAGAAGCATATCACTGCTGTCCGAGAAACCTCGGACACAATATTTCTTTTACTTTTTACTCCTTTGCCTTGAGCCAAAGTTTGGTGATGTTCACTCAGACCCAGAGCACTGTTTTTTCCCCCGATTCGAGCAGAAATGATTTAATTTATGTTTCTAGTCTGTGCGTGGATGGCTTGGTCACTTGGTCACGAAGTTTCCGGGGAGAAACAGGACCTCCACGCACCATTGTGAATCCCCAGCCTTGGGTCTGCACGGAGCATTCAGCAGATGTGTTGTCCGTCCTGTAGCTGCCTGCTTGGTGTTGACGGATTCAGGGTCTTGGGAACAATATAAAAGGTGAAGTTCTGTAAGCTGTGTGTATCCGTCCTGTAGTAGCATTGCGGTGATGACTCTCCTCCCTGTCTTTTGTGCAGCTGGAATTTGCACACGGACGCCGGCTCATTTTCAAAGCCCTGTCTCCACACACTCATCAGTATCAGGACAGCTTTGGCGCTTGGGTGCATGGAGACAGGAAGTCTCTAAAAACACAAGTCAGGAATTCGATTTTCTTTTCATACTATCACGGGGCAGAACAGCTCAGGTGTTGTAAAGGGACGTGAGGAGAAGGTGTGTTTCCCCTCTTTGCAAATTATCCAAGTCTGAATTATGTGAATTCTACTAAGCCGGTACCTCCGAGCAGGCCTCGCCTCCCACCACCCACGGTACGTCTTCCCTAGCGCCCTGTGAGTTACCCTGTGACGGAGTAACTAACAGTCACACCTCCCCGTGCCGTTCGTCATGCTCAGGCTCGCTCCCAGATGTCCTCGCTGCCCTTGATGGTGTGTGCAGATTTCTGCGCCTGCTCCTCCGGAGTCCTTGATTTTTCACCTCACCCTGGAGTGCGGCACCCCTGCCTTTCTTCCTCCCTTCCTTCTGCCAAGCCGCGACTGTGCTGGAGGGAGCTTGGGTGCAGCTCTCCATCCACTGCATGCTGCATTTCTGAATCTTCTAATTAGTCCAGGAGGCACACCTCTGTGGGGATGGTCTACCGTTGTTGTGTGAAATCCACCGTTGCCATGACATCAGCAAAACTTGGTATTGCATCAGTACCCTTTGGTAAAGGAGAACCTTTTGCATCATGCACCTTTGAGCTTTGCAAATCTTCACCTTCTATTTTTACCTGCAATTGTTTCATTATGTAAAAGAACCTGAGTTGGAATAGTTCATGGTGTTTACCACGAGATGCTGTTTGTCGGTGTAAAGTCAGTTTCTGTCTGGGGTGGCGGGTCCCGAGAATGAGGCGCCTCGGAGGAAAAGACAGACGAGAGACACAGTTATGGGACCAGGGGGCTGCAGCCTTTCTGACTGAAGCCTCAATTGCGGTCTGCATCTGCCTTTTATTGGGATACAAACAAAAGGCAGCCACAGGGCAAATAGGAGGAATCATTAACAGGATTAGAAAGGACCGTACAGCTTCATTATCACAGGCATGAAAGCACTTAGCCATCATGTCATCATTCCTTCGGGCAGATCTCAGCAAAGCATCTAGTGCTGTCCTAGCGCCTTTTCACAGGGACACAGGTCCTGGTCTCATTTCCTTTTGCACATAATGCCTTTGCTAGACTTCCCCAGAATCAAACAGTCATATGGCTTGGTCAGGCTCAAAGTCCCACGTATGTAATACATTGAAGGATGAACTAAACAATGGCTTTTTCAACAGCTGTTACCCACCGGATTCTGGTGAACTGGGAAACATGTTCGGGTCAGTCTGACCAGCTACCCAGATATTGTGGTTTTCCTGTCGTAATTTTTTTCACTTCCTCATTTTCCTTCTTGTATTTGATGACATGACAGCTACTACTTCACATCCTTTGTTATTTTTTATTCTCTTTAATGGTTTGATCAATCTTCCATTCTTACATCTGGTAATCTGAGCAACTTCACTGAAGATAACAACGTGTAATATAACAATCACTGTTAATCCCTATCGTTTTGCTCTGAAACCATGTGTCATTTTTGTTGTTTTTGCTTTGTTTTGTTTTTGCCTATGTTGTTGGTATTTTGTTATTTTTTTATTCTCTTTATAATATAAAAAAGAAATGAAAGGAAGAGGATAGAGGAGGAGGCAAGCATAGTTAGCTGTGACCCTGCAAGAATAGAGATAGGTGAGTCTGCTTCCTTTGCGGGTAGAGGCAGAAGACCTGGACCAGGAAATGCAGGTGACCTTGGAGAGCTTGAAAAGTCCCTGCTGTGGATTCTCACCTGGAGCTTGGGGAAGAAACCCAGCCTTATGTCACCTCAGCTGTAGCCCTGTGACATGCATTGGGCTTCGGTTTTTCAGAATGGTACCGGGACACCTCTAGGTTGCTTGCAGCCACCAGGTCTGTGAAGATCTGGGCCAGCAGCAGCGAGAAATCCATGTGTATTATCCTAAGGCATTTTCTCTGCACCGTCTGTGCCGGATGCATATCTAACAGAATGTACAGATTCCATCCTTCCGCGTGCCCATTGGATATACCAATCTCTTTCCCATGTTGTGGGTCTCTGTGAGAACAGCCCACGATTGCGCAAGATCCTTCATTCCCCGGCGCAGTCAGCTGGGAGATCCACCCCGGATTTCCCACCGCGAATGAGAAGACCTCGGGTGTTTTGATCTGTCTCCGGCCTGTCGGCAAGAAGTGACAACAGCATATCCGGTCCCTTCAGGACCCACATCATTCCTCTAGTAACTTTTACCCTGCAGAGGTCACTGTCCGTTGGTGCCGCAGTGACGAATGAGCTCGGGTTGATTAAGCAACGCTCTCCCACGCAACCGTACACCATTTTCATTCGGCCAAACAGCCGTACTCTTCCGAGCATAGCCTGATTTGGTTTTGGACTCCTGCAAAACGACGGAATCACTGCAGGGCTCTCCTTGAGAGAGGAACGGGAAAGGTCAAAGCCAGTTGTCCAAGTGGCGGAGACATAAAAAAACTCCACCCTCACCCACGGGTCAATGATTTTATTCACAGGAATAAGTTCTGAGGGAATGGGAAGGTTCTTTAGGACAGAACTCCACACTGCCATGAATCATCCCCTGACCTATGTAAGGTGATTTCCACGTACCTTGGTCCTTGATCCAGAGCCAGACCCTGTGGCTCACATGAACAGGCTGGACTTTCATCTGTCAGTGCGGCTCATTGCTTATCATCCATCTTCCGGTCACGTAGTGGATGCAATTATGAAAGGCAGGGCTTTCCTGGGCAGAGGATGTGGGAGTGGAGAGTGAATTGCTTTGGTGAAAAACGCCTGAGGCGGTTCTCAGACAGTGCGCTCCTGCAATGCCAGTTCTATTCATTTTATTTTATTCTTGTGTGGTACTTGTACTTGTTTGTGGAGGCCAACATATTTCCAGACATGCATAGATTGTTTACTAATGATTAGTGTACTCACCACCCTCACCTTTATCATTTCCTCCTGCTGGGAACATTCAAAATCAAAACTTGTAGTTGTTTGAAATACACTCATTATTAGCAGCTGGTAGTTTTCCCTCTTGCAACAGAATTGTGGAAGCTGCTCCCCGTTTGTAAGTTTATACCTATCGATCATCTCTCCCCGCCCTCTCTCTTCCTCGTGTCTGTAATCTTGGCCAACCACCATTGTTTTCGCAGCTGCTATCAGATCAACACTTTTGTATTTGTGCTGGGAAGTAGTTGGTCCCCATGGGGGTTATGGGGACCGACTCTCCTCATGGAAAGCGCAGAAGTGGTTCAAGTCTAAGCTTGTGTCAAGGTAGCCCCCGGCAGATGTGAGGCCTCAAACACCAGGCTTACCGAGGGTCCAGAGCGGGGATGCATGGTGAAGACCGCACTAGCCCTTATTTTCCTCCTGAAATTCAGTGTGAGGACACGCAGCAAATACCACCTCCTCTGCTGCTCCCACAGCACACATTAACTGGAACCCAGTCTTGGAGCCCACAAGTCTGAGACTGAGGTATACCAGGCCATGCTCCTCCACAGGCTCCAGAGGAGACCCTCCCGCCTCTGCCTCCACCTGGTCCTCCAGGTGGCCCTGGGCTGTGGCCCTATCACTGCAGTCTCTTCCTCTGTCCTCATACAGCTTCTCCTTTGTGTCTACATCTCTTCTTCTGTCCCTTGTAAGGACATCATTGGATTTAGGGCCACCATAATACAGGATGACCCTACGTCAAGATCTTTCATTAATCACCTACAAAGACCTATTTTCCAGATCAGTTCTTATTCTTAGGTTCTGGGGTCCTAACAGGCTCATATCTTTTAGGGAGCACGCTCCTGTGCAAGTGGACATCATTTTACCCCAGTACATCACCCGAGACCCTGTTTCCAAGGGTGAGCTGATGCACAGGCCCAGGTGGCCGTGTTTCTTGTCACTGGCCGCCATTCCATCCCACTACTCCTGGGTCCGGGGGTAGACGTGGGGTGGGTGTGACGTTCCCAGGCTTCTGTTCTGTTGTTTAGAGCTACTCTTCCTGGCTTTTGTGTTCGATTTTTATCACTGTAACAAACACCTGAGAGAATCAGTTTAGAGGAGGGGACTGGTTTACTTTGTCTCAGAGGTTTGTAAGTTCGATTCTGTTCTCTATTGGTCTTGATGCTTTTGGGAAGCTGGGTAGGAGAGAGACAGACAGACAGATGGACAGAGAGACAGAAAGGGGGAGACAGACACAGAGACAGAGAGGGGCAACAAGTACTCTGGTCTCAGTATCCCTTCTAGGACCCAATGACCTACACACCCCAATGATATACAGACCTCCCTAATTTCCTACAGACCCTAATGACCTACAGATCTCCCCAATGACCTACAGATCTCCCCAATGAACTACAGACCCCAATAACCTACAGACCTCCCCAATGACCTACAGACCTTCCCAAAGACCTGCAGACCTCCCCAAAGACATACAGACCCCAGTTACCTACAGAACTCCCCAATGTCCTATAGACCTCCCCAGAGTTTTACAGACCCCAATGGCCTACAGAGCTCCCCATAGATCTCCCTCTGCAAGCTTCCTCCATGTCATCATGGTGGGTCCCCAAGGATCAAGCCTTCATCACATGGTCATTCTGGGGACACTTTAAGATCCAAAGTGCAGCAGTTTCTGTAGAAAGTGGTCGGTCTTGTCATCCTTTTCAGACAACAAACAAGAGCCTTGTGGAAGACACAGATTTCCTCTCCTGTAACTTTCTGAAAATTCCCTTTTGTTTTTGGGCTGCTGAGAATAGCAGTCACACACACATCCATTGCACTCTACGTGCATCAGATCCGCACTTCAGTCAGCCTTACGGGCCCTGTAGAATTTGACTCTGGTAGGAATGCATTCCTGTGGTCTCCGGTATACATTTTTCCTCCTGAAGTCCAGCCACCTGGAAAGGAGAAGTGTGGGGGAGGGGAGCGGATTTATTCTTTTACAAGAAAATGAGACCTGGGAAAATTGCCCTTGTGATTCATGCTTGGGTGAAAATATTGTGGCAACAGTGGCGGCTGAATGGCCAGTTGGATAAAGTCACAGGGAGGCCCATTGTATGTCATGGGGTACCCCGCCTTTCCAACACCGCTGAGCTGTTCCGTTACTCAGGTCAGATGCAGAAAACAGACAAGCAGAGAAATGCCACAGCAGAACCCTCCCTGGAGTCGCAGAGGAGTACTGAAGGCGCACAGCATGCGCCCAGCTAAACACAAACAACAAAGAGAGAAAGAGTGCGAGGCAGTGTGTATGTGTGTTACGCCAGACGCTAACCTTTTCCCCTGCGCCAGCACATTGATTTATTTTCAGTGGGCTCCCCAGGACACAGTGGACCCATTTCAGAATCACAGCGTGCACCTAGCGCTAGAGCTGGGTTTTGAAAGTGAATTGCTTCTTCTGTGTGCAGTAACTATTCCCTGGACTTTGGAAAGCCTGCATCATGTACCCCATGGATGTCTATGCTTTCTGCGTGGCATGGGGCTCCTTCAAGATTGTCTCCACTCCTGGGCGACCCGACGGTCACCCTGACTGAGTGAGGTCATGGCGTGCTCTTAAGTGATACCAGTTGTTGGGTTCTCAGAATGGCTTTTCACTGAAGAACACAGAGGCCCTGGCGGGGAGGGGTGGGCAGTAAGTCCTCACGTGGGACGGGAGAATGGAGCAGAAGCTGTGATTATACAGAGGTCAGCTTTGCCTGCACTATCTGTACAGGTCTTTCTCACTTGCGCTTTCCTTAAGATGCCAGAGAAATTCTCTGTCGTGGTGCCACTGACCATTTGCCTAGGTCCCCTGGTCCTTCCACTTTCCCCTCAATGGGATGCATTAGCACAGAGAGTCTCAGGGAGGTGATGGGCATTAGAAGAGGTCAGGAGGGTGGATCCTAGTGGATGGGGTCTGCATCCTCATCAGAGACCCCAGGAAGCTCCCTGCCCCTTCCACCATGTGAGAACACAGCGAGAGGGTGCCGTATGTAACCCAGGAGTGAGGACTTCAGCAGATATAGGCTGTGTCTCGCCTGGACCTTGGGCTTCAGCCTCTAGCACTGGGCCACCAAGCTCTGCTGTGTGTCAGCACCCGGGCTGTGGGATTGCATATGGTGGCCCTCATGGACTAAGATAGAGAGAGACCAGCGCAGTGGACCTCAGCCTCCAGGACTGGGCCACCGAGCTCTGCTGTGTGTCAGCGCCCGGGCTGTGGGATTGCATATGGTGGCCCCCATGGACTAAGATAGGGAGAGACCAGCACAGTGGACCTCAGCCTCCAGGACTGGGCCACCGAGCTCTGCTGTGTGTCAGTGCCCGGGCTGTGGGATTGCATATGGCGGCCCCCATGGACTAGGATAGGGAGAGACCAGCACAGTGGACCTCAGCCTCCAGGACTGGGCCACCGAGCTCTGCTGTGTGTCAGTGCCCGGGCTGTGGGATTGCATTTGGTGGCCAGAGCTGATTAATCCAGTGATAGACCAGCCCTTTCACCAGTGCAATGGGTGGAATGTGTGCTTCCAAAATCTACCCCAACTTGGTGGTGTCAGGACTGGGCTCTGGGAGGTGCTGAGGTTCTGAGGGTGGAGCCTTGTGGATGGGATCCGCGTCCCCATCACAGAGAACCCAGGGAGCTCCCTGTCCCTTCCACCATGATAGGACACAGCAGGAAGGCGCAGTCTGTGACCTGGGAAGCAGCCTCACTAGACATGAGCTCTGCCACGCCTGGGCCTTGGGCCTCTGCCTCCAGGATGAGAAACTGTCAAGTTCTGATTAAAATGAAATTCTTCAGAACTGCATTTCATCTGTTCATTTTTCCCCCTTACCCAAACATTCAGCTGAAATCACAGTGCCCTGCCTACGAGTTTGATGTAGGCTTTGCTCCTCTGCGGACAGGATTCGTTCGGGTGAATCCCCTCACTGTCCTTGGCAGGGGAATGCTGATTGTGCTGGTGCTTCAGCCACAGAGGGAAACGTTCATATAAACTCATTGGCAAGTGGGCAGGAGGTTTTGAAAACTGGCAAACGGCTTGGTGGGTTTTGCCTCACGGAAAGAAAATTACACCCTGTAAAATGCGCTTTTGTGAAACAGTAGTTTACATATATGCACATTTTCCAGATAGTCTCAAGCAATAAATGTATATGTAAACGTCTAATCACACATTATATATTTAGTTTTTAGGATCTGTTTTAATTTCAACTGTGCCTTTAAAACGCTTTCTTGTGCAGGAACTCATGCATATTCAAGAGGTAGAGAAGAATTGGGAACATTTATATGCTCTCCGTCCCATTTTACCAAATTTCTTTTTAATTTTGTTTTTAATTGACACATACTCATTATATATAATTATGGGGTACAGTGTGGTGTATCAGTACATTGTGTAATAATCACAGCAGGGCGTTTTGCGTGTCCGTTACCTCATACATCTTTTGGGGAATGAAATTCTAGTGATTTAGAAATATTCAGGGTAATATTTACTGTCCCACAGAACACCAGAACACTTCCATCCTAACTGCAAAGCAAATTAACATTTTATTAAATTGCTTTTACATTGTGTGTGTGTGTGTGTGTTTGAGAGAGAACCATTTCAGATACCATTGTGCTCCTATATATCCTCTGCAGTTATTTTATTATTACATAAAAATTGCTCAGGAGTTCGGCCAGTAGGAGGAATGTAAACAATGGCTCTGTGTACTTAAACCCCCTTATCTTCCCTGTCTGTACATTCTCAAGTGGCTAGAAGAGAAAGATGTGTTTTTCCACTTATTATTTTCAATTCCCTACGGACGCTTCAATTGAGAACTAATTATCTAAGGAAATAGCATCTCTCTTCTTCTGCAGAAGGAATGCCTGCTATGGCTTTAACTGTCTTAGGTCCTCTGCTTCGCCGTTGAGGGGAACTCGGTTTACCTGCAGGCTGCCCAGAGCCTAGGTGTGTGAGTAATGGTTACAGCTGGAGCATCTATTACTCATGGTCATTGTACTGGACTGACAACTGGTGGTCAACTTATAACCCCCAGCTGAACTGAGTAATCGTGGTACTGGGTGTGGGAGGCCCACCTGGGGACTGTTGCCAGCAGCATAAGAGGCAGAGCTGGAGAAGGAGAAGGAGGCTGTTGGGAGCAAAGAAAGGCTGTTGGAGCCAGTAGAAGCTGTAAGGAGCTGTTGGTTCTCTTGGAGGAGCTCGTGATGCTGGCTTTCCTGATGAACTCGGCTGTTTTCATCCTGTGAGGAGCCCAGGACGTTTTTGGAACTGAGAATGGCTTTGATTCACTTTGGGGGAACTCTGGTCCTCACTTTGAGCTTTGCTTCCTGGCTCCAGAGGGAAAGATTGGACATTTCTCAGTCTTCTGGAGAAGCTTGTCACATTGGCTTTCCTGATGAGAACTCGACTGTCCTGATCATCGGAGGAGCTCGGGACCTCACTGTTGCTGACGATGGCGTGTTACTTTTCAGGGGAGCTCTGGTTCTTGCTTTGAGCCTCGCTTTCTGGCTCCAGTGCAGATCCCTCATCCTGGTGGCACAGACTTCCTAGATTCCACCACTGACCTTTAGGCCTTCCCAGCGCAGATCGGTGAAACAGGCCTGCATGAGACATTGTTGTGGGCTCTGGGCCTCCAGTTGGATTTGTGGGAGGCATTGTTATGGGCTCTAGGTCTTCAGCTGGACTCGTGTAGGGCATTGCCGTGGGATCCAGGCTTTCAGCTGGATTCTTTGGTCTATAGTGTGTGGGCAGATTTTCTGCACTCTCTTGTGTATCATTCTTTGGGTGACTGTTCTAAATAACCTTATAAAATATGTGTCCTGTACTGTATTGTTCCCCTTACAATAGGCCCCAAACCACGACAGTCATTGTCACCCAGACTCATTCATGAGTTTGGAAGCCAGTCCCTGGCCGCCATGTGTTGGGCAGCTCTCTGCACCACACCCTTCTGCCATTTTTTTTCCACCTTGGAGTTAGCGAACCAGGGACTGAACCCTCTGAAACCTTCAGTCAAGTGCATTCCCTCCTTTAATGTGTGGGTGTCCTGTATTTTGTCCCGGGGACAGGGAAGTAACTGTTACCGTGTGCTTACACCACAGCAGTGAGCACTGGATCATTCTGCGGTCCTGCACGCCTTCGACTTCCTTGAGTGGCTGCAGGTTCAAAGTTGAAGGCCTACTAAGTGACTTTCCCATGATTTGTATCTTCCAAGGACTCCTGTGTGGGAGGTGTAGTCCTCAGGGTGGCGGTGTTGAGAAGGTACGGATTATTAATACTGTTGTCGAGATGGAGCTGGGGATTGAACCCAGCGCTTTGCACATGCCAGGCCTGTGCTTTCCCGGGGACCTACATCGTCCGGTCCTTGAGGGTGGGAGTTCCAGAGGTGCAGAAGACCAGGATTTGACTAGGTCCCTGGCTGCGTGTGTTTGCAAGGGCTTTTGATAGTTCTCCTGGCACCCCGGTGACTTCTCACGAGAGGAATTCGTATTAAAGCCCAGTCTGAACCCTTGGATTGGTTCCTGCCTTCTAGTCTGGCAAAGGGATCTTTTTGGTTTGCACACACTCCCGCCATCATTGCTTTGTGGTTTCCTGCCTGGCAGCGTTACCTCTCCCTGCCCCATACAGTCTCACCAGGGTGGCACCATCGGCTCTGAAGCTCTCACCGAAGCCATGCTGACACCCTTCAAGTTCCAGAATTGTGATCTAAGGAAACTTGTTTTCTTTTAAGTAGCCTGTAACAGGTGTTTTGCTAGCAGTACCCTGAAATGGACTCATCCCTTGGTGGTGGTGGTGTGTGTGTGCGTGTGTGTGTGCCTATGGGATCATTTCCACACTGCTACCTGCTTTTGTTGGTCTTCGCCATTTGGATGTGGCTTCCCCACTCATACAGGAAAGCATCTATGCCAGTTGGTCCTTGAATAAAATGTGGCAAACGGGGCATCTCAGCATATTCTGGGAGGAGCTGTTTAAGCACCTTCAGTAGGTGAAGGATGGAGTCACATTAATGGCCCAGAACCACTGACCCCCCGCTAAGAGATGATTCAACACACACCGCAGTCATACTCCGAGATGGTGCCTGATCCTTTGGCTGCTGCCACGGCGTGTTTCTGAGACCAGGGATGAGCTGCCTTGAGCTTCCGGGGGAACATAAATCCACTGCACATCATCTTATTTATGAGGTGATTTTATTCTCCTCTTTCTGAGGTCATTTCACTGTGGTTTATGGAGGCCCCCGGGGCAGTCATAAGGTCACAGCTGCCGGATACAATCGGAGTTTGTCCAGAAGATTAGTTTAGAGATTAAGCAGCAGTAGTGTCCATTCCCTGGGGCTTTCTTTTCATATTTTGAACGGATTTCTATGACCTAAGCTATCTTCTGAGTGTTATAGCTGTCACTGGGAAAGAAACTCTCGGATCTGGTCTAATATTACGGTGTGCAGCACATGTAGACACAGTAACAAAACCATATTGGCATAACTAACACCTTAAATGAAACCAAAGCAAAAAAAAAAAGAAAATCAAGTTGGCACTATTCTAATGTTTTCACAAATATTTTCACTGTGAGGCTTCAGAGGAGAGAGCTGGATTCTTCTAACTGCTGCTGCATCCAACCTGTTGCCATGTATTATTTCTTTTGAAGGACTTCCCGATTTGATGCAGCTATGTAGTTGCAAAAACAGGGGAGTGTTTTAGTAGCTTCTGGATGAAACTGTGGATTATCTTTGGCACTACCCCAAGCCCCAACCAATGGTACTATTTAATGGCTCTTTGAAGTATGGCAGTTGAAGTGGATTGACAACTGGTGGTCAACTTATAACCCCCAGCTGAACTGAGTAAGCGTGGTGCCGGGTGTGGGAGGCCCACCTGGGGACTGCTGCCAGCAGCATAAGAGGCAGACCTGGAGAAGAAGTTGGACTGTTGGGAGCAGAGAAAGGCTGTTGGGAGCTGGTAGAAGCTGTAAGGAGCTGTTGGTTCTGTTGGAAGAGCTCGTCATGCTGGCTTTCCTGATGAACTTAGCTGTTTTCATCCTCCGAGGAGCACAGGTCCTTGTTGCTACTGAGAATGGCTTTGGTTCACTTTGCGGGAGCCCTGGCCCTCACTCTGAGCATCGCTTCCTGGCATCGGAGGGGAAGATGGTGCACTGCTGATCTCCTGGAGACGCTTGTTGTGTTTGGTTTCCTAATCGGAATTCAGTTGTCTTCACCAGTGGAGGAGCTTGGGACCTCACTGTTGCTGAGCATGACTGTGATACCTTTCGGGGGAGCGCTGGTTCTTATTTTGAGCATCGCTTCCTGGCACCAGTGTAGATCTCTCAGCCTGCTGGCACAGATCCTTCATCCCGCTGGCACAGACTTTGTAGATTCCACCGCTGACCTTTCAGCCTTCCCACTGCACACCTGTGATACAGCCCTGCATGAGACATTGTTATGGGCTCTGGGCCTCCAGATGGACTCATGGGAGGCATTTTATGGGCTCTAGGTCTTCAGCTGGACTCGTGCAGGACATTATCATGGGATCCAGGCCCTCAGCTGGATTCCTTGGGCTTAGTGTGTGGGCAGATTTCCTGCACTCTCTTGTATATGATTCTTCGGGTGACTATTATGAATAATCTTATAGAATATGTGTCTGGTATTATATTGTCCTCCCTTGCAAAATAATTGCCAGACTATCACAGAAGTTAATGTCACTGCCAATGAAAATTTCTCATTCTGTAAGACCATAGAGACTTATTATTGAATCAAGAGCTAAGCAGCTCTTGACCTGGGATTTGGAAAAAATATAAATATGCATCTCCTTTTTTCTGAAACCAACCTGAGTTTTGTGCACAAAAACCACCCCCACCGTATCTCAACGTCTGCCTGGTGCCCACTGAAATCTCCTTAACTACAATTATTTAGGTGACCTAAATTACAGTGACAGACAGACGTGTCTGTAGCAGACAGATAAATGCTTTTACACGGATGGCTCAACTGAAATTCAGATTTTTTCCTGACCATGGGCTTTTCCCCCTTGACAGTATTAGTATTTGGGACTGGATAATTCCTCGATGTGGATGGTTGTGCTCTGCATTGCTGGGTGATGTTGAACACCATCCCTAACCTCTTCCTACCAAATGCAAATAGAGAATAGAAGGGCTCAGAGTCATGGGGCTTTCAGTTCGTGGTTGTTTGGCCCTGCTGCCTTTGGCCATGTGGGGAGGAGACACGGTGCCAGGAGTGTGTGCCGGAGAGTGGAGTCCCAATATCCTCTTCAAGGTCACACCCCAGTGACCTGACTTCCTCCCACGTGACTTCACCTCCTAAACGTCCCACCAGCTCTTGAGGGAACCAAGCTGGAGACCAGGTCTCCATCACATGGACCTTTGGGGAAGGTTCCTCTTCCAAATTTTTCCAACTTCTGTACACATTCACAGCAGCATTCATTTGTGTTATGATTTAATATGTGGTGCCCCCCAAAGACTCAGATACGAAGGTCTTGACCTCCCGGGCAGCAAGATTCGAGGGTGGAGGCTCCAGAGGTGATTGGATCATAAAGGATCTGCCTGTATTGATGGATTAACCCAGTGATGTGTTCATAGCTCAACAGTCCATTAGTGGGTGGGACTTACTTGGATGAAGTAGACCACTTGGCATTGACGTGGAGTGCTGTAGTGTATCTGGTTACTGGCTCCTTGCTCTTAGGCTGTTTGTCTCTCTCTCCTTCCTGGCTGCCATGATGTGAGCATTTTCCTTCTCTGTGCCCCTCTGCCATGATGCTCCTGCCTTGGAGCAGCTAACCATGGACTGCACCCTCTGCAGCCATGAGCTCAAATAAATCTTTCTTGTTTCTCTTTTTCTTTTCTTTCTTCCTTCCTTCTTTCCTTCCTTTCTTTTTTATCTTTTTGAGACAGGATCTCACTCTGCAGTTTGGGCTGGCCTTGAGCTCATTTTGCAACCCAGGCTGGCCTTGAATGCACAACAATCTTCCTGCCTCAGCCTCCCGATCTTTCTCCTTTCCATTGTATATATCAGGCATTTTATTTCTGTCAGCACAAGCTGACTAATAAAGTTTGCAACAGCCAAAAGCCAGAAACAACACAATCACCCACGAACAGATGGAGAGAGAAACAGAATGTTCTCCATCCGTACAATAGACTATTACTCAGTCTTAAGAAAGAAGGGGATCTTGACATTTAGTCAGTACCCCATGGACTGACCTTGAATATGTAATGTTTAGTGAAAGAAGCCAGACACAAAAAAAAGACCTAGTATAGGATGCATCGATAAGAATTACAAATAAAAAGCAAATCTGCACAGGACGTGGATGAGAGACTTCTAAGAGCTGGAAAGGAGGAGGAAGGGAGTAACATCTAAAGGGTGTGATTGTTTTTCTGAGGTGATGGGCATGTTCTGGAATGAGACAGAGGTGATATTTGCACAGCACCACATGTGTTAGCACATCACATTGTTCAAAATCAAGTTTTTAAAATATTAACAATTGAAAAGTTAACACGAACATGGGGAAGATCTGTTATGTGCATCTCGCAACAACTAAGCAACCACCATAGAATTCGAAAGTGACCTGAGCTCTTCCTAAACACCAGGCTCCATCACAGCAGTGCTGACCCTCGGGAGCTGTTCAGCCCCTACAGTGCCCCTTTCGGGTGCACGCTTTCATTGGCCTGATTTTGTAAGTGAGGGGAAGCTGCTGAGACATGAAGCAGCCCAGTGTCCCCGGGTGGGAAATGGTGACGCTGGAATTGGAACCAGGCACCATCCCTCTTCCCAGGTGACATTCCCGCCCAAACACAAAGAGAAGAGGGCCATGGCTGTGAGCCACAGATTGGGCCTTAGTGACCTCAGAAACAGGGTTGGGCTTCCCAGGAGTCACCTCGGGAAAATGGCTACCAATGGGGAACATCCTGGGCCCAGAAGGATACCAGCAGTGCAGATGGCAGAATGTTCTAGAATGAAGGGTGGGATGGTGTTCTGCCACGGTGAGCCAGCACCCCAATGAAGGATGAGGGATTAGGGGGATTCTGTGGGAGGTGGCATGAGCAGAGAGAGATGTGGAACGTGGTAGGTGCTGGCCTTTCCTCATGGGTGGGAAAGAAATTTCCAGAAGGTCATGGCGAAGCCTGTTTCTTGTGAGGTACTTAGAAGAGGAATTTCCCACAGTGGAAGAGAATTTCTAAGGGCATCTTCATTTTTTTCCCCTCTCACTTACTCACTTATTTTCTATTCCCTCACTTCTCTTTCTGTTGCTCCCCGGAAGGGACAGGCATCCTCAAATTCTGGATACCTCAGATGTCCTCTCCTCACCTCAGACCTAAGTCAGCTCCAAGCCAGGGTGGGGAGAGTGAAGTCTGATCTTTGCTCTTGTACTCCTGTTGGAAACCAGACCAAGTCATTCTCCACCAGTGCCTCACCTCTCCCATCTGGACACTCTCAGGATGATTCTGACAATCAATCAGAAGGGAAAACTGACCTAAGAAAAATTACTGTGGGATCCAGCATAGACTGGTATGATTTTTAACTTTTCTGAACTTGAGTGGATTGGTAGCCCCAGCGCAGATTAGTAAAGCACCCTTCTGAGTGTGTCTGGATGGGTCATGGAGGCATGACCTTGGGGACTGTATCTGATTTCTCAGCCCTTTTTTCTGGCATTATTCTCATGCTCTGCTTCCCAACCACCATGATGTGAGCATCTTTCATGCTCCACACCCGTCCACCATGATGTTCCTGCCTTGAAGCAGCCGACTGTGGACTGCACCCTCTGAGATAATTAGCCTACTGAAACCTCTCCTCTCCTAAGTTGTAAGTGTCAGGTATGTCCCAGCAGTGCCAAAACTTACCAACAGAAACAACTGTCCTTATGACTGGGATATGCTGCACATGTGCAGGGATGAGTTTGGTGGGCTGCTCACATGGAGTTCTATTCCTGCCTACACACTGGATTCGTGCAGTTGGGAAATGACTGCTTTATGAAACATGTTCTTGAGAACTCTCTGCGATCATCTACAGAAAGTATGTTTGGAAATACGAATTTTTTACCTATGAATGTTTGTAGACCAGGGTTTTGCAAGGTCAACACGGAACGTTTGGGGCTGAATCCATCTCATTGTGTGGCTGGTGAGTGTACTATAGTGAATGCTGAGCAACACCCCTGGTCTTTATAAAGTCAGCACCAGGAGCACAGCTGCCATGATGCCCCGCAAATCTGTAGATACTGACAGATGTCCTTGGAGAGGGAAAATTATTCCCAACTGAGAAGCGTATGTGTGAGAGATAGGTGGACAGATTCGTAGATAGATAGATAGATAGATAGATAGATAGATAGATAGATAGATAGACAGATACGGTAGGTATATAGATAGATACATATGCATAGACAGATATGACACATAAGCTGTTAGATAGATTATATATAGGTTATGATAGATGATAGATAACAGGTAATAGAAATAGATTTATAGATAGGTGATACATAGAAGATACGTTGATCATCAGTGTAGATTGAGAGGTAGATCATAGGTAGACAGGTGGAATAGACAAATGGATGGATGGATTGTATAGATGGGTGGATGGATGGATGGATAAATGATTGGACAGGTGTACATGCATGGATGGGTGGATGGATTGTAAAGATGGGTGGATGGATGGATGGATAAATGATTGGACAGGTGTACATGCATGGATGGGTGGATGGGTGGATGGATGGATGGGTTGTGTAGAGGGGTGGGTGGATGGATAAATGATTGGACAGGTGTACATGGATGGATAGGACACATTAGGGAAATAGATGAATAGAGAAGAGGTAGATATATAAGTTGGACTAGGTAGCCAAGTAAATAGGCGGGTCATAGATAGATCATAGATAGATAGATAAATAGATGTGGTAGGTGGACAGAATGTGTACAGAGATCATATACATAGATATACATAAGCAGATGATACATAATAAGTGACAGGGTGCACGTTCTGCTGTTTCCTGCCGGCTTCCAGGAGATCCACCCACAGGGTCTTTCCTGTGCTCATCCCAGCCTAAATTTTACGTGGCCCTCATTAACTGAAGCATACACAGCAGGGTCCTCATTTCTCCTGGGGAAGAAAATGAAGCACTTTTCCCGCTGATGAACATGTCGCATTTTCATGAGAATTTTGCATGTTACAGCTGCTCCATTAGAGGAAGCCAGGTGGTCCAAAGCATTTGCTCCAGCTCCCCGCTGCAGGCCTTGAATTCCGCTAAGTTCTCTTCAAGACTAAAACATAGAGTTGGGGAGAAAGCAAGAAGAAACGTGGGGTGTGCCTACAAGGGCTCGTTTTTCATTTTAACTTTGTATGCATCTGTGTTTGCAGTACATGCCGATTATATCCCTCACGGGGAGTGAGTGTGTGCACAGAACACATGTTAGTTCAAAATCTCTTTTCTGTCCGTCCTTCCTTCCCCCATCTCTTGATCCCATTCCCATTTGAGATCTATCTCCCTACATTCTATTCATCTGTTTTATTTTGCTCTTTATTTACTTTGCCTTCCTCATGCAAGAGAAGACATGTGATAGTTGAGCTTGTGTCTGATTTATCTCCGTTAACGTCAGTCTCAAGTTGCACCCATTTTCCTACAGATGACTCCAGTTCATCCTTCTTCATGGCAGAGTAGTACCCCACTGTGACAGATACCACATTTTTCTTTATCCATTTGTCTGTTGGTCAACAAAAAGGCTGCTTCCAAGATGTGGCTATTGTGAACTGTGCTGCTATAAACATGGGTGTGCATGGATCACTGCGATGTGATGTCTTTAACTCCTTCTGGAAGGTACCCAGAGGGGAATAACTGGATCAAGTGGAATTTCCAATTTTAACTTTTTGAGGAATCTCCATACTGACTTTCCTGAGCGCATTAAAAATCCCCTCTCCAATAACAACTAAAAAACTGAGGTCCCAATCAGTCACAGATCCAGCTGTCTCTAAAACCTTTGCAAACTTCAGTAGCTTCTAGGTGTGTACACATGACATGCTAGCGTGATGATCGTGCTAACACCATTCAGCCTTTTCCAGACCTTTATTACGGTGCTCACAGAGACTATCGCCTCCCTAAATACTGCCGTCATTTCCTCTCACGAATCCAGCACTCTGTCTGGCGTGGGGCACCCACAGTTGGAATGGGGTAGGTTACTCTTTTCTTAGCTACCCCGAAGGCGAGGGAAAGGACCATGCTATGTCTTGGATTCAGAGATTCCCACTCATCCTTCCCTCAAGAAAGCGCCGTCACACCCGGGCGTCCTGGCTTCGGATGTGAACTTGGGATTTAGTCTCTACGCTATAAAATGCATTTGGCTCTTGGCACCTACAGCTTTACTAACACCTGACACGAAGTTTGGAGGAGAAATTGCATCTCTGCTGAACATGCTCAGACTTTTTCATGGAGTTAGCCGCTAATCAGTACGGTGCGGCATATATTCACAGAGCATCTGCCGGGTATTATATATCATGCATTATCCAGACAGCACAGAATTTGTGTGGGAGAGTAGGCCTAGGTTCTGTGCTGTACAACAGAATTTTATGTGAGGGACTTGACCTGCTTGGAACTTTAGTTTAGCATCCTGTGGCCAATCACTCAGTGAGATTAGGGACAACTGCATCTCCCTTAGGAACCAAAGGGCAGAATTCTAAGTTCTTGGCATTCCGGGAGGTGTATGTCTTCTCATCCGAACTTATCCACATCTACCGATGGCTTTTAGATACTGACGTCTTTCACAGCAAGGAAAATAAAATGCCGACCCAGTACAGCATGAACCTGGCTTTAGGTTCTCCTGGATCCAGAACTCTTCAGTCTGCGGAGTGAGGGGAATGTTTATCATCTTTAAATGAAATGTTTTATTTTGCTGTGGTAGTAAATTTTTCTTCTTGCTTTTCTTTCAGTTTATATTTACTCAGACCTTCCTCTTACATTCTGTCAGAATTGCTCTTTGGAGCATCCTTAGGTTTTTGTACCCAAGCCCTTACAAAGCGCATCATGTGCTGCAATTAGTGTTTTTTATTGCTTTGCCTTTTAACAAATATGTTTGACTCCTTCCTTCTTCCTGTTTCCTGTCTTGTGTCTCTCTGGGCTCCTGTGTTATTTTCTCATTCTGTGACTTTTGCTGAGATTCTTTGTTCTGGAATACCCATACCCATTGTCCTCTGATTCCCTGGACACTGCGGTTGTCTGAGTTGAGTCTTTCATAATGTGAAACAAAGCAGCCTGCACTAGAGTGGGGCAGGGTGGGAAATGAAACCAGAATCACGGGCTGTGCTCTCTGACC
>NW_004955499.1:1403229-1441699 GCF_000276665.1 Chinchilla lanigera | reverse complement strand
CATCCATCTCCTCCTCCTCCTCCATCTCCTCCTCCATCTCCTCCTCCATCTCCTCCTCCTCCATCTCCTCCTCCATCTCCTCCTCCATCTCCTCCTCCTCCATCTCCTCCTCCATCTCCTCCTCCATCTCCTCTTCCTCCATCTCCTCCTCCATCTCCTCCTTCTCCATCTCCTCCTCCATCTCCTCCTCCATCTCCTCCTCCTTGTCCTCCTTTTCTCTTTGTGCACTGGGCCAGTCAGCAGCATGTGGCCAAGGTGCTGAAGTACTTTGCCCTACACAACCACAGCCTTGTGAGTGGCGTATAAAAAGCTCAGGGCAAGGAGTTTGTTTCTGAACTGTCTTCATGTCCCCTTCCGAATAGCCATTCTCCTTCCAAACTAGAAGCCTTCAAAAACTAGAACTGCAGTCTTTTCCTGAACTAGTACTCTGCCTGTTTTGTGTGCCGTAGAAAGCATTCCCAGAGCACAAATGATTCATGAGAAAATGTCTGTAGTAGGATTTACCCTACAGGCTTTTTGAACTAGTGAAACTTTGTGTCTTCGTCCGACGACACACATTTCCCGACTTCTCTGAGCTTCTCATTTTTCAGCATTATACGGCTTGGGAGGTAAAGGAAGGCACCATCTGAATCACCTCAGTGCCTTCAGAGTCTCGGTGGCGCCGGAAGTCCTTTCTGCAGGTCTTCCTGCCTGATCTGATGGCTTTACGGCCATGTCAGTGGTTCTCAAGTCTTGAGCGGTCTCACAGAAGCCTCAATATTTCAGAAAAACATGCCTGGTTTTAGGAGGAACTGCGTTGAGCGGCCTAAGCTGAATCGCTGCTGTTAGTTCCGATACTAGTCTGCAGAGCTGTGAATCTACAGATCTGGTTGATACGATCAGGCTGAGACCCACCTAGAACCAGACCAGACCGTCTAACATGAGAGGGGTCTTTATTGGTGGGGAGAGCGACATGGCGGGCTGCCCAGCGGACTAGGACAGCCCTGAGCTGAGCCAAGCGTGGGGATTTTAAGCTGTCTGTGGGCCAGAACATTTTCTGGGAGTGGGTGTCTGTGGGTGAAAACAGCCCGATTGGGGTGGGTTGTTCGTAAGAGTTGAACGTCTGGTTCTGCCAAGGCGGGTGAGGGTGAGGTTGGCTTTTGTCGAGGGGACCTGGAGGGGAACAGGTGAAGAGGAATGTTTTTATTAACTGCTTAATAAAAGAGCTTAAATCCCTCACGGGGGCGGGGGTTCCCTTGTGACTTATCACTGGCGGCCACACGGGAGACGTACTCTGATGAGTTTCTCTAGGAACTCACTGTCACAGAATACTAGGAGGTGATTCGTTGGCCATCGATGATGCTGGGTCGATCCCACTGCACCAAAAGTCCTGGAGCATCAGATACCCCTGCTTGGCATTGCAGTGGAATTCGCTGAGACTGAGTCCAGGTGATTCAACCCCGGGAGCTCTGCAAGGCAGGAGAGGTTTTGTAACCTCTGATTCCTCAGACACCGCAGGTTTTTGCAGGGAACCTCGTAGGAGTTTTAGTTTGCACACACTGCACTTCCTAATCACTGTTCGCTGAGTCATTCCTGAGATCTGAGGAAGGAACCAGGTGTCATCTGCTCCCCTCTCTGCCCACAAAGCCGTGCATTGGTTTTCAGCACCTCGTGATACTTATCTGCCCGCACCATCGTATTGTCTTTCAGGGTTTTCTCCGGAGTTTGACCAGAGCTCGTTGCGCAGGTAGAATCAGAGCTGGGATTGTGCTCTCCTGAGGGTGCTTTTAGAGGATGTGAACGCACAGCTGTTTATTGCAAGAGGAGGATTTCGCACGTGGATCTTGACAGAAAAGACAGAGGAGAACAAAGGGTGCAGAAGAAAGAGCCTGGTGTGTGGTCAAACAATGCTAATTCCTCTTGCAGTGATCCGTAAGGTCCCTTGCTATGGACTGCCCACAGCTTCAGTGTGTCCCCCAAGCGGTAAGCGCAGCAGCGTTTGGGAAGCGCTGGAGTTTTACAAGGTAGGTGGAGCCTCCTAGGAAGCAATTGGGTCATCGCGAGACTCACTCTTGCAATAGACGAATGTAGGTCTCAGAGGATCTTGATTGTTCTCACAAAAACAGCTTGTCATAAAAAGAGCAAGCCTGGCCTCCAAGCTCTCCTGCTTTCCGTTTGGCCATGTGGTTCCACCATGATGTTCTCCACCATGTTGCAGTACACCCAAGAGGCCCTCACCAGAGACGAACAGGTGCTGATGTCTTGCTCTTAGACCTTCAGAACTCTGAGCTAAGTAAACCACTTTCCTGTGGAAAGTAGCTGGTTTGTGGGATTTTTGTAATAGTGAAGCAAAATAGACCACCACACCCGTAGATCGTTGTCCTCTTGCAGGAGAAGCTGCACTGTTACATTCCTGTCCCTCTGTTACATTCTGTCCCTCATCCAAGGAAGGGTGGACGTCTGGTCTCGTGGCTGTCACCAGGTGGACGGAGCTCCCAACACTGAAGCCATGGACCTCTGTCCTGTGGGATCAGACACCTCTTTGGTGGTGTAACAAGTCCTGGCTGATCCCAAAGTGTAGTTTAAAGATAAGTGGACAGGACGTTGACACTGGCCTTTCACTGAATGGTGTTTCTTGCATTTCGTCCCATTCCTTTTCTCTGCATTCAAGTATGTCCAACTTCCTAACCCTCCCATCACCAGCCCCGCCCCCCAGTAATTCCAGCTAGTGATGATGATGGTGGTATGGGCTGGTGTGGAAGCCGCTCACCTTCTAGGAGCCAGGAAGCAGCGAGAGACAGAGACAGAGAGACGGAGAGACAGAGACAGGGAGGAGGGCTTGGGGATCACACACACTGCCACTTCTTCATGCTGGCTTTTCATTTTGGTTTCACTTCCTCCTGCCTAACATCTGTGTATACCTCTTTTCTTTCTTTGAGAGCTCTGCTCCCTGTGCACGTGTTTGAGCCCTTACTTTATTTTTCTTCAAAGGAATGTGAATGTGAAGAGGCCACTGTCTCCTGCCCCGGAGATGTTTAATTGAAGATACGCTTTGTTCTCTTGCAGGTCTCCTCATTTCCTCTTCCCTTCTCTGACGGTTCATCTTGATCCTCAGCCTGATTGTCGTCTGAGCTGCCAGGGGGATTTGGGAAGCATGTGTCTTCATATTGTGGGCGGGTTATGGGGCTGTGGCCTTGGTGATTGTATTTGGTCCTTGGCCCCTTCTGTTCCTCTTTCTTATTCTTTGTGCTTCGTGGTTTCCCTGAGTTGAGGTGTCCTTTCCCGGTGTCCTTCTCGCTCCTCATTCACACTGTTCTGCAGTGATGGGTCTCCCTTGGAACCAGCTAACCATGGACTGAACCCTCTGGAACCGTGACTCAAATTAAACCTCTCCTCCTCTTAAATTTTTTATGTCGGAGTTATTGTCCCAGTAGTGGGGAGTTGACCAGTATGCCTGCTATGTTTGCCTTTGATACCAACACGCTGTCTTCTCCTCACATGCACATGTGTGGTCCCAGAAGAGGGCCCAGATTGGGTTTCTACCTGGACCTTGGCTTATATTGGGAGTAACGGGGGAGGTCTTAGTGTGTTTTCCATCACTGTAGCAAAATATATAAGGCTGATGAAGGTATAGAGACAAGCAATTTATTCACTCACAGTTCTGGAGATTCAAGAGCGTGCTACCAGCTTCTTCTTGGCTCTGGTGCGGGTGCTTCTCAGGGCATCTCATGATGTGTGAGCTCAAGGCAAGAGTGTGCACAAGAGGGTGAGCTCACATCGCAAGACAGGAAGCTCAGTACTAGAAAAGGAGTTTTCCCTTCTGTCTTGCTTACTTTTCTCTTGTGGCTGAGACAAAATACCTGACACCCAAAATTAAGGAAGGAAAGATTTATTTAGCTCAGTCTGTGGAGGTTTCACTGCATACTTGGCTGGCTCCAAGGCAGAGTGGCACATGGCAGAGGGCAACAGTTCATGGCAGCAGAAGATGGCAAAAGTAGCAAGAGCAAAAGGGAGGAACAGTGGCAAGCAGCCTCTTTCCCTCCCTTACATTGTATGCAATCTACCTGCCCCAGGGCAGGTGTAGAGCTCACGTGCATCATTCTAACATTGGACCATGAATCAATCATAAACGCTAAAAGCCTGCCCCATGACTGCATGTGGCTTTGGGGGGACACCCAGACACAAACCATAACACCTTCCAAGGGCGTCACCTTCATGACCATTGCACTGGATCTCAAATCCCCACACACAACTCCAAGCTTCCAACACATTACTGCTTGAGGAACGGGATCAGACTACATCCACACCAAAGCAGGCGGGTCCCATCAGTTCTGCCAGGATCTATGAACCTGGAGGGATTAACTGGGGAGCAGCAACTCCCTTCATTACACCAGTGGGGAAAGGAATATCACCAGGCGATCTTCTGGTCCAACGAGAGCAAAGACTTTGGAAGCTCACAGTCCAGCTGGGAACAGAAGCCACTGCTCTCTATATGGTATGCCCAGGGCTGGACACTGCAGAGGGACACCGGGAAAGCAGAACTTAATACAGGGAAGATTCTCAGGTCATTAGATCCCTACTGAAAAGAGAGAGAAATGGGGGAAACGTCAGAGTCAAGTCATTGTTGAGCAAGATTCATTATTCAGCTTGAGGAGGTTTTGCAAAGGCCGTGGGAGGGCCTGGAGCTATTTTGGGGAGACCAAGCTTGACAGCAGCTCCAGGACAGCTGGCAGGAGGGGAGGCCGGGGAATCAGGTGGGTGGAAAATGCACTGATTTGTACAGAAAGTAGTGCCAGGCTGGACAGAGGGGGTGGAGGAATAGAGTCCTGGGCACAAGATGGGCATATATTACATACTGGAGGGCTCATTGCACATTTACGGATGGTGTTCCTAAAAGAATTAACAGCTGGGAGGCGATGGGGCATTAACAAGGATTTGGAGCTCTTCCAGATGGGGCCTCCTGGCTGTGAGCTCAGAGCCTGTGGGGGAAACGCCTGGCGCTGCTGCTTGAACTAGAAACGGTGTCATCAAGTAGGTGTATTTCAGCTGAAATTTGGAGCGCGCAGAGAATCCTTAGGTCTACAAAAAAGCCAGGGTCTCCTGTCTGAGAGTTCACCCCAAATTTACCGATACCCTATAGAATAAGGATGCCACAGGATATTGTGCCACTATGATGGTGTGCCACGGAACCGTCAGACCATGTGGATGAGTCAGGCCCCTCCGTTGGAGTAGAATGAATATGCAGTGTGTATATTCAGAAAGGGCGGGACTGAAGCACACTGTTCATCTGAAAATGCAGGGCGGCAGGTCCCCAGGTCTGCGGGACACAAGATCAGGCTGGAAACCCACAGGGGAGATCTTATAGGAGGAGCCTAAAGCCTTCTGGAAGAAGAATCCGTTCATGCTCACAGGGGGTCGGTCTTTGTTCTAGAGAAATCTTCAACTGGTTAGACCAGCCCCACCCGTGTGGTAGAAGATAAGGTGCTTCACTCAGTGCCCACTGATTCGAATGTTTAGCTCACCTCTGTCAACCTCAGCAGGAAGAGGTGAAAGAAAGGTTGAGCAGATGTTAAGGGGCTGGGAAACAGGCAGATGGACCATTTATGGCTCTGCAGTGGTCAGGTAGAACACGAGGAGGGTGGGATTAAAGACACAGAGTTCACCAACAAGGACTGAGGCAGTCACACACATGTATCAGAATGATCACACTGGAGGTGGTGGTGAGAACTAAGATGAATATTGCACTGGTTTCCCTTGGCTATCCTCGCACATTCCCATGAGATTAGTGGTGTAAATGACGGACATTTATTATCTCATAGTGCTAGAGGCCAGTAATTTGAAGTCAGTCTGACCGATCGGAAATCAAACTGTTGGCCGGGCCAGGTGCCTGCTGTGGACTCCGTGGGAGAGCTTCCTGTCGCTTCCACCTCCTGGGGAATCCTGGCACCTCTTGGTTTCTGCCTGCATCACTACAGTCTCTGCTTTTGTCACAGCTGTTTTTCTGTTCTGTATTCGAATCTCCTTTGCTTGTTTCTTGTAAGTACCCAGGTGAGGGTATTTTTGGCCAACAAGGGTAACACAGGGATGTTTATCTGAACTTGTCTAACTTAATCACATCAGGGAAAACTTTACCATGGGCCTTGACCTTCCCAGGCTGTTCTAACAAAACACTATAGACTGAGTGAGTTCTCAGCAACAGACAGTGATGGCTCCTAGTGCTGGAGGCTGAAGCCCAAGGTCCAGCACGGCAGAGCCTGTGTCTGGTGACACTGCTTCCTGGGTCACAGATGGCGCCTTCTCGCTGTGTCCTCACATGGTGGAGGGAGCAAAGAGCTCTCTGGGGTCTTTGTGATGAGGACTCAGATCCCATCTCTGAGGCTCCACTCTCATGACTTCACCATCTCAAAGAACTCCTGGGGCTGGGGATTTAGCTCAGCGGCAAAAGCACCTGCCTGGCAAGTGCAAGGTCGTGAGTTCAGTTCCTGGTACCAGAGAAAAACCAAAAAAAACAAAAAACAAAAAACAAAAAAAGAACTCCTACTTCAGGACACCATGACTTTGTGGGTAAATCAGCTCAGGTCACCATACACAATCCCACAACCCAGATACTGACACACAGCAGAGCTCGGTGGCCCAGTCCTGGATGCTGAGGTCCACTGCTCTAGTCCCTCCCTGTCTTAGTTCATCAGGACTGCCACATGCAGTCCTACAGCCCAGGTTCTGAAACACAGCAGAGCTCGGTGGCCCAGTCCTGGAGGCTGAGGTCCACTGTTCTAGTCTGTCCCTATCTTAATCCATTGGGGCTGCCATATGCAATCCCACAGCCCGGGCGCTGACACACAGCAGAGCTTTGTGGCCCACTCCTGGAGGCTGAAGCTTAAGGTCCAGGCATGGCAGAGCCCGTGTCTTGTGAAGCTGCTTCCTGGGTCACTGATGGCGCCTTCTCACTGTATCCTCATGTGGTGGAAGGGGTGGGAGCTCTCTGTGGTCTCTTTTGTTTTCTTTTTAAATAAACTAATAGTTTTTGACTTTTAACTGACACAAAGTAAATGTGCAGTGTGACACAATTACAGCGTGACAGTTCACTACATGTAGATGGTATTTAATGAGCTGCTCATGGTTCTGGCATCTGTACCCGCTCTTTGTCAGGAAAATTGAAAATCCTCCCTAGTACTGGTAGCTAATTTGCAGTATTCAGTTACGTGTTGTCAACCTGTTACGGTACTGTGCCGTAAACGGTAGAAGCTGCTCTCCTCATCCATTGCACGCCTGTCCTTCTTACTCATGTTTGCTTCCTCCTTCCCTGTCTCCATCCTTTCAGCCTCTGCCATCTGCTGTTCTATTCTCTCTTCATATGTAGTCAAGCTTTTAGTCTCCACACGTAAGTGAGAGCATATAATATTTGTCTCGGTGCCTGCATTATTGCGCTAAGTGTCTCACCCTTTGATGGATGAAATGTCCATGTCCCATCCATTTTGCTCTAAATGACTGGGTTGTGTTCTTTTTGATGGTCAAATACTATTCCAGTGAGTAAGTAGAAACTATTTTCCTCATCCATAGGGTTGTTGACGAATGTCTATTCCGTAGGTTGGTACCATTCCATGTCTGCCATGAGTCATAGTACAGTAAACATAGGAGTGCGAGAAACTCTTCAGCATACCGATTTCATTTCACGTGGATATATATTCAGTTAGTTGAATTACTAACAAGGAACTTCAGTGCTTCGTTTCTGAGGAATTTCCGTATTGTTTTGCATGACAGTTTACATTTCCTCTAACAGCGTATAAGAAATCCCCTCGCTCCACACCCTGGTGGGATCTCTGTTATAAGAATGTTTTATGGGTTACGTTTTGATGTTTCCCCAAAACTCTCATGCCCTCTTAGGTGTGGATTTGGAAAGGTGATTGCATTTCAGGGCTGTTAAGAGTGATGTTAGCAGGTGAGATCTGTCTGTCTGGAAGAGGTGGTCCATCTCACTCCCCAGTCCTCCCTTCTCTCTCTGCTTCCTAACTGTGTTGGTTACTTTTCTCTTGTTGCTGAGACAAAATACCCAATACCCAAGGTTAAAGAAGGACAGTTTTATTCAGCTCACAGTTTGTGGACATTTCAGTCCATACTCAGCTGGCTCCAAGGCAGAGTGGCACACGGCAGAGGGCAACAGTTCATGCTGGTGGAAAATAGCAAAAACAGCAACAGCAAAAAGGGAGGAGCTACAGCAGAGAGCAAGGCTCTTTCCCTCCCTTACATTGTGTGCAAACTGTCCGCCCCAGGGCAGGTGTAGCACTCACACCCATAATCTCAGCATTGGATCATGGATCAATCAAAAGCTCTAGAAGCCCGCCCCATGACTCCATGAGGCTTTGGGGGGACATCCAGACAGAAACCATAGCACTGACCATCCAGATGTGAGCAGATCTCCTCTTCCCAAGCCCTTCTTCTATGCCTCTGACCACACAAGGAGTGAAATTGCTGAAAAATCAATCCAAAATAATTCCTTCTTCCTTTAATTTGTTGTTGTCATCAAGGACTTATCCCAGGGATGACCAAGTGACTCAGGCAGACGCTAATCCCACTCGTGAGGCTCCCCCCTCCTGACCTCATCACTTTCCAGATCCCCCATGACCTCATCCTCTATGCTGGGGGCAAGGAACTCAAAGTTGGAGCTTTGCAGGGAAGTGGACATTTAGTCCACTGCGTAACATAGGATCACCCACAGGTTACAGGGATTCGGTGTGACCACTTACCTTGAGAGGTCATAATCAGCCCCCTCTGAGGTCAGGACAGAGAATGACAAGACTTGAGGAGGAGTCTAGAGTAACAGTGAGCCGGGTGTGGTAGCACATGCCTGTAATCCCAGCACCTGGGAGGCTGAGGCAGGAGGATCATTGTGAGTTCAAGACCAGCCTGGGCTACAAAGTGAGCTCAAGACCAAACTGAACTGCATAGCGAGACCCTGTCTCAAAAAGAGAAAAAAAATAAAGTAACAGTGAGAGCAAACTATAAGAGCCTTCTACAAAGTCGGAAGGAAGCAGGAAGGGAGTAAGAGAAGAGGTTCCTTGGCGCTTGCTGTGGAAGACAGTGGATCTGAGCCCATCACAGAGGAGATGCACGATTCTGATTCCTGTGGTTCGATGAATCAGTCATGGTCTTCTCCAGCCCAAGAGAGAAGCTGTCGAAGCAGAGCTCAGTGTGAGGTTACATTGTGCAAGACACTAGCAGCAGGAGCAGCTGGCTAAGAAGGGAGGGAGTGGGCTTTGAACAAGGTACGGCCTTGTAGGCCACTCCCCAAGACCCACCTTCTCCCATCAGGCCGTACTTCCTCATGGTGTACTGAAATATGAACTCATCCATGGCCAATCTACTGATGAGCACAACGCCCCGTAACCCAGTCACCTTCCAGAGCCTCAGCTCTGCAGATTTAATCCATGGCATTCTTGAGAAGCATTATTGCACCGAATTCTTACATCTTCAGGTTACGCCTAGTGGGACAGACTTGGAGATTTGAAGGAAAGAAGTCGGGACAAAGTCAAACGTGACATAGTTTACAAGTTGGAAGAATACAGCCTTGTGGGACCGGAGCACGGGGCTGTAGCTCATTTTTTTTTCTCTGTTGGGGTCAGACGGGTGGGAGTTATGTAAACGACGACTGGGGGGAAGGATGTAGCCATGGCCAGCTGCTCCATGTTGGGCTGGCTCAGGCATCCGAGTTTCCGGGAGGGGACCGACAGCTCATGCGCTTGTCACCCGGGCAGTGCATGCAATCGCTATTTTTGTTCTCCGGGAGTTGGAAGCAAAGCCAGGCTGTACCCAAAGGCAAACAGGAGCCAGCCAGATGGGCCTGCTGGGCACCACCAGATGCTTGGTCACCCTCCTGCCCAGGAGCTAGAAATAGAAACGTCCCTGGGCCAACTGGTGAAAGTTTCATGGCCGGGGAGAGAGGACTGTGGGACAGGAGGGTGTGTGATTGAGTGCTGGGTTGCACCAAGGTTGTAGAGACAGACTAGGACGGTAGCCCAAGAGGGTCATTAGGCTCTGATGTGTTGTTGGAGGAACCTTACAGCAGCGTTTGTTTTCTGTATCTTTGTCTTCCAAGAAGCCACCTGTGCTTATGAGCTCAGCCATTTTGAGGGTGCCTAGCATTGCAGGAGACCCACACCTGACCTCCATGCCCACAAATGTGAGCTCTTAACACTTGTGAGATGCGTTCCATCCGGCTCCTTTTGTTTCTTTCAGTCCTGGTGGTGGGTTAAGTGTTGGGCCCTCAAAGACAGGTGCATTCAGAACTTGTGACTGGAACCGCATTTGGAAGTCGGATCTTCCTGTCTTCGATTAGGGTGATGCCTGTGTTCAGTTCTGTTGCCGTATGAATCACAGAAAAAGAGACGCAGACACAGAGGAGAAGCCCCATGGAGACAGAGGCAAAGACTGGAGGAATGGGGCTGCAGCCCAGGGCCGCCTGGAGCCCCAGGAGGAGGCAGAGGCAGGAGGGTCTCCCCTTGGACAGCAGAGAACCCCACCGCCTTGGCACAACTTGGTCTCAGACTTCTGGGGTACAGAGCTAGGAAGTGATGAATTCTTCCTGTAGTAATAAATTTCCTTAGGGCAGAAGCCTGAAAAGAACAATAGGACTTTATCCTCTCCGAGCCAGCAGACCTGTTGGAAGACCAGAATCTTCCCAAACCATGAGCCAAGACGAACCTTTACTCTTACACCGCAGTCAGGTATTTTGTCCTAGCCCAGGATAGCTGATCTACACCAGTGGTTGAGCCATGGTGTATCCTGCAAGCACTCACACCGTGGAGACGCGATCTTCCGTGAAGTTGTGTCCAAGTGGTGGTATCTCCGGCAGATGTGGCCTTGGAGAAGTTCGTAGGTCAGCAGGAGACACTGTCCTTGTGAAGAGCAATGCTGGTCTTGCAAAATGCATTAATCTTTGTGTTAGCATGCTGTCATGAAGCAGCACCAGTCCACAGACTTCCTTTCCTCTTTCTCCACCATATTGTGAGGCAGCCTGACTGTCCTCACAGACTGAGCGGATGGGACCATCCAGTCTTGGTCTCCTGCTCTCCGCAACTGCGACTCAAGTCAACTCCCTTTCTTTATAAACATGCAGCACTGGGCATTTTGTCATAGCAACAGAAGACATACTCATTTCACAGTCTTTTAAGGACCAGAATACCAGTCCAAATCGAGAGCACGTGGTGGTCCTCAGCAACATGGATTTGGAAGTCTGTAAGGGTGATGGATTCTATCTTACTCCATGCCCATTGTAGATGGTTGCAGATGGAACACTCAGAATTCCTATCAGTGTCAGCTGCCTGCCTTGGGGTGTCATCTTGTCTGGTAACTCTTTATACCCAGTTTTCGTGTATGAGCATCCTGGGAGAACTTGCTAGAAATCCCACATAGCAGGTCCCATGGGCCCCATACTTAGAGAATGAGATGCTCTAGAATGTGGTCACCCAATTTGAATTTCAGTGAGCTTGGCTTGAGGTGGCCAGAGGATCCCATCTTGTGAGTCATCTAGAATCCCTTAGGAAGGACAGATGTCTGTGAAATAGTCTCCCATAGCTTTGTGAGCATGGAGCCTTACGATGTAGTGCACATGTACTTCAGGGTGGTGAAATGCAAAAAGCTAAACTGGGTGCCTCATGTATGAGTTGACTTCACACGACTCTAATGGAATATCTAAAGCTGCATAACTTGTAAAGAAAAGAGGTCTAGTTGCTCAGAGTTCTGGAAGCCTGAGGGCATGGTGCTGATGTGGGAGCAGGTGTCACACAGCAGGGCAGGCAGTTGTAGCACGGCAACCGTCTCTTAACACCTCGCTGTCCTGAAGACTGCCTCAGGCTCTGTTGCTCCTTAGGACCATACAGTCCTCTGAAAACCGTCTTTGGAAGGTGACTGGGTCATGACAACCTGGAGTTTGTCCGCTGATGGGTTCAGAATTCGGCGGCATTCTTGGGAGCTCAGGGAGATGCGGAGGGCAGTACCTAGCTGGAAGGAATGGGTCACTGTGATATCCTTCTACCTCCTGCCTCCCTGTCTGCCGTGCTCATCACAGGTCTAAATGCAACCGAATCAGCTGCCTGTGGACTGAAACTTTTTTTTTTTTTTTTTTTTTTTTTTTTGGTTTTTCTCCGGTACCGGGAACCGAACTCACGACCTTGCGCTTGCCAGGCAGGCGCTTTGCCGCTGAGCTAAATCCCCAGCCCCATGTGGACTGAAACTTGATGGACAGTTTTGGAAGCTAGAAGTCTTAAGTCTGGGTGATCCCGTGACCCCAAGGAAACCATTTTTCTTGGAAGTTGTTTCTCACAGATATTTGGTCCCAGCGATGAAAACGTGGTGGGAAAACCTCCCCGCCTGCACGGCGCCACACTGAGCATGAGGCGTCCAGCAGATTGGCAGGACTCCCTCAAGCCGTAGTGTCCTAGAAAAGAGAATCCCATGGTTTTTTCCATCCCTCTCCCCCACCCCCTGCCTGCTCTGGCAAGAAGACCTGTTTTTGTTTACTCAAAGGCAATTAACCTTGTTGCTAGATAAATGGTACCACAGACGCCTGACGTAAAAACGACGCGCTTCCCAAAACAAAATGCTTTTTATGAAGCAAACTGGCAGAAGACTCAATGGAAAGGAGAATATGTCTGCGTCTCCGTGCCTCTGCGCATCAAACGCCCAGCTGCGGTGCAGTACGGGAGACACAGGTGCGCAGCAGCAGCAGCAGCGTGGAGCACACAGACAAACGCTCCTGGGAGAAAGGAAAGGAAAAACCAGCGCGATGTTAAAAACATTCTGTTCCGTGACTCACATCCCCAGGGCTCAGGCAGGAACCTGCAGACTCCAAAACTTCCACCGCGGCTACCTGAATAAATGAAAAATGGGAACATCGCCTTACCAGAGATAATTCAACAAGGCTGGGAGCGGGGGGGAGCTACTTGCCCATGCAGAAGATGACAGAATTAAATACTCATGGACGGAATGACTCCGTTTCAAAACAGGGCAGCGAATTAACTTTTGAAAAATTAAAAGTCGAAGCAAAGAATATGTATTTTTTAACCAAAGGTCCAAAGGCAAATTGAAGTCCTTGTCTGGAAGGATGTAAATGCAAATGCAGGTCTCCTTGGGGCTAATGGAGGTGCTAGCCTGGTGCCTAGCAGGGATTATGGTGGTCTAGGGTGTTCCAGAAATGCTAAGCACCCTTCTTTTAATTTTTTTTAAAACTCTAATAGTGTCTTTTTTATGAGTATGTGCTTGTAGTTTACAGTCATTACTTTTGTCTTGGGGAATTTACATGTATACACTGCCTCCGAGTCATTCTTACTTCCTCTTCTTTTTTTTTTTTTTTTTAATTCCTCTTCTTATCCTGGACCTCCTGTCTCCACCATCCCGAGATTTTATCCACAAAGTCTATTTCTCATCCTCCATCTTTTATTTTCCTCTTTATTTTTGCTCACTTTTTATTCTTTATCAGCCCACATTTTCAGTACGTACTGATGACTTTCCTCATGGAGAGTCGATGTATTGACAGAACAGAGCCTTGTTCTTTTTTACCCCCTTTCCCTCCCTCTGTCCTTCTATTTCTTGATCCCCTTTTCATCTGAGAAAGATCTGTCTCCCTACTTTGTATCACCTCCCTTGTATTTTGCTGTTTATTTATGCTTCGGGTTTCTCAGAGATGAGTAACCATGTGATCTTTATGCTTGTGTATCTGAGTTACTTCACTTACCACTGTGGCCTCAAGGTACATCCATTTTCCTACAGATGACTCAAGCTTATGCTTCTTCATGGCTGGGTAGTACTCTACTGTGTAAATGAATAATCTTGCTCAAGAAAGGTCTAATATTCATCCTGGACCCTTGGGAAGCAGCTTCTGATTCCTTGAAGTATCTTGTGCAATGATAGTATCTCTGTTAACTTGGGTCCACGGGTCACTCCAGAGAGTCTGCGTCACTTTGGGATTTGGACTCTCTGGCCCACGTGGTATTGCTGTGAACTCAGGAATTGAGACTGGTGTCCACCATGCATGGTCAGCCATGCTTAGATGACCAACCCCCAGGAGCAGCCCTGGATGCCGAGGCTTGGGGGCCTTCCTCAGTTGACATGAACTGTTGATAAAAGAATTAAGTGCTATGCAGAACTCCACACTGGGACAAGACACTGGAATTTCATCTCTCACAATCTTTTTAAATGTCCAATGAGCCAGGCATTGGTGGTGCATGCCTGTTATCCCAGCACTGCGGGAGGCTGAGGCAGGAGGGTGGCAAGTTTGAATCCTACTTGGGAAACTTAGCAACTTAGAGAGACCCTGTCTCAGAATAAAAAACAAGAAAGGGCTGTGGTTGGATCCCAGCACTAACACCCCGAGTTCAATCCCAGGTACCACCCACCACCCACCCCACCCCCCCACACACATACTGCACAAACTTTTCAAAGAATTTAGTTAATGTGAAGCTCCACAGGAAAGCTGAGAAAAGATGTGGCTGTGACTCTGTTTCTTTTTTAGGACAATAAATAAATATAGCAAGTAAACAGCAGAAAGAGGTAACAAATGAACAGTGAATTAATTGTCTGTTACCTTCTTCTGTGTGGTATCATTTGCTTTACTCATTTCCGACAAAGCAAGTTGAAAGCAAATCTGTCTGTTCTTATTGCCTTGGTTCCAACTTTGCTAAAGTGAGATGTTTTTGTTTTCGTTTTGTGTGGTAGTTAAAATGGATCCCACTGCAGAATATGCACTGAATAAACATAAGGCCATAATTGCAAGAACACTGATGTGCAAAACCACCTTCTTGTGAGTTCTTTGTTTCTTGTTGCTCTGAAACATGCTGTCGTTGTATAGCTCGGGCTGGCCTTCAGCTCACTTAGTTTCCCAAATTGGTCTCAAACCCATGATCCTCCTGTCTCAGCCTCCCAAGTTGCCAGGGCTACAGGTGTGCACCCAGGTACCTGGTTTGTTCTTGTGATATTGAATGGTTGCTTTCCCGTCTGAGTCCTACAGAAAGTTAAGCCCCTCGTGTGCCATTTGTAATTTGCAGGGACCTTTGCCTCATCTGGAAGAAACCTGAGCACTCAGTATTGAGAAATGAGTGGATGGGAAATGTAGATGTCTTTCCTGGTTCATAAACTCGCCCTTGACAGGTGCCTGTGGAGGCCCTGGGGCTGCATTGGGCCACATAGCTGTTATTCAATGGAAAACAGAACTCGTAGTTCTTTTCCCTCAACTTTACGTTAGTGTGCACTTGTGACAGAGAGTACAGACATTTGTCATAGGGAATTTGGTACATAAACACGTCTCATCTTGCTTCTTCTCACTTCGTTTGTCTTCCTCCTCCCTAAATTTGCTTTGCATCCTTTCAAAGAACCAAGCCATGGATGTTTTGCCTTATTGTTTAGTCTCTATTTCATTACTTTCTGCTGCGGTCTTTATAATTTCTTCCTTCCAGTTTGCTTTACATTTGGGTCATTCTTGTCTTTCTAGAACCTTGAGATACATCCTGAGGACATTTTCTTACGATCTGCCCATTCTTCTGTGTGAGCATTTACAGCTCTAAACCTCCCTCATAGAAGGGCTTTCCTTGTGTCCTCCAGGGCATCTTAAGAAGTGTCTCATTGCTTGCTTGATTCTGTGACCCTTTGATTGCTCCAGAGTATGTTGCTTAATTTCCATGTGTTTGCATAATTTGCGTGGTTTTGTTTTCCGTCATTTGATTTTATTTGATTCTGTGAGCTTTGCAAAAAAATCCCTTCCCTGATTTCTTCTGCCATCTACTGATTACTGGACAATGTTTAATTTAATTTCCATCTGTTTGCAGAGTTTCTCTGGCTTTTCTGCTATTGATTTCTCTTTTAAACTTTCTGTTATTAGTCCATGCTTGCAGTGCATAGCGTTCAGATTCCTTGTGTGGAGTGGGTGTGTGTGCTTGACACATGTTAAGGTCTTTTTTCAACTCCCTCCCCTCCCCACCCTCCCTCTCCTTCCATGTGCTGGTCTCCTTCGCATTTAAGAAAGATCTATCTCCTTACTTCCTATTATCTATCTTTTAATTTGCCCTTTATTCATAATTTTGGTTTCTGATATTAGAGATACCATGCAATACTGAAGCTTGTGTGACTGATTTATTTTGCTTTAACATTACAATCTGAAGATGCATCCATTTTCCTACAAATGACACAAGTATATCCCTCTTCGTGGCAGAATAGTACTCCATTGAATGTAAAGTAGTACTCCATTGCATGCATTTTTCTTACCCATTCATCTGTTAATGGAGGTGGATACTCTTTCCAAGGTTTGGCTATTATGAATTGTGTGACTGTAAACATGGGTGTACATGGAACACTGTAATATGATATCTTTAACACTTTGAGGAGGATGCATAGATTGGGAATAGCTGGGTTAGATGGAATTCCATGTTTTTGATGGGTTTCCCACCTAAATAAAAGTTCTTCTAAGTCATGATAGTGGGCGAGCCAATATGGCGTGGGCCACAGGCAGCCATGTGCGAAGCCCCACCTGTCTCCTCCCTGACCAAGTTACCACTTCCTACTTCCTTTTTACAACATTCTGTTTCCCTTTTCCCACCCCCTGCCCAATCACTATCTGCCACGTCACACAGACTGCCCCCTAAACCCCACCCCCAGCCTGGCCCTATATAGCCATTGTTCTCCTGGCCAGGCCCTCAGGAGGTCCTTGCCTCTCTCTTCCTGTCCGTGGCCTTCCTGGGCCCACAATGAAGGCAGTTTTTACTTTGCTTTGTGTTTTATTTGTGCCAAAAAAACCTAACAGTTTTTCCTCGCCCCTTTTCCCTAACGATTACAGAATCACAAGTCATCGCACTGCTTTCACACCGGGCGTGGTCTCTTAAGTCACGTGGAGATGATTTAGAGTGTCCCAGAGGCGAGCATAGGGTTTTTGTTTGTTTGTTTGTTTGTTTGCGAGCGTAGGTTAAATATGCACATGTGCTGGTTCACAGAAGGCACTTGGGCATCTGTGAGTTTGGTATCCCTGGTGTGGTTCTAGAACGCATCTCCCAAGGATAGCCAGGGTCATCCATGTGGAGTTCTTCCTTGTCTGCTCTTGTGTGGACCTTGGGACATTTTTGCCTGATCTGTCTGCCTAGGGACTCCGTAACAAGCCAGCACACGCTGTCGCCCAGCCCAGCGGACTTGGCCAATCAGCAACCTAATGTCAGAAGCCCTGTGCAAACACCGTGCTTTGGCGTGTCTCTCCCCCGCTCTCAGGTTTCTCCCGCGGCTCTTCCTCTCCTTTGGTCTTGTTATTTTCTCCCCCGCCTTTGGCAAGAACACGGTGACCTTGCCGTGAAATTCCTTCCCAGTCTCTGCAGCCAGTGCTCTGTCTTCCTAGGTAATAAGAAACCGGAATTGGTGAAACCCATAAGCTGTTATTAAAGACTTAGTAATGGCAAGATTGCTTATGTGAAAAACTTTCCCGGGCTTGTCTCACACAGCGCCAGAGCGGTGGGTGCCAGCGACAGTCCCGTAGCAGAGGTGAGGACACGCAGACGAAAGACTGTCATGGGCACAGTGAGCCGGGGAGGGGACCTGGGCGCCAGCGTTCTGGGGGTGCCTTCCCTCTGCGGAGCCGGGCAGCCCCCTGACATCACCACCCCAGCCTCCTCCTCTTCTCCTCCTCCTTTGCCTCCACCCTGTCCTTCTTTCCCTCCACCTAATCCTTCTTGTCCTGGTCGTCCTCCTACTCCCCCTCTTCTATTCTCTTCCTTCACCTTCTCTCCATCCCCACTTCCTCTTCTTCCTCTGTTTCTGTCCTCTTCCTCCTCCTCATTCTTCTCCATTTCTTCCTGTTCCTCTTCATCCTCCTCTTCTCTTGTCCTGTTCCTCCTGCTCCTCCTCCTCTCCTCAGCACCCTCCCCCTTCCCCACATCTGTTGGGACCACCCCAGTACTGGCTTAGCTCGCTCCTCAGGAGTGTCTCCTGCTTGTCCCTCCTGTGCCTTTTGTGTGCACTCCAGGGTTGTGCACCCATGACCTTGCTAAGACCATCTTCCCTGTGAGGGAGTAGGGACTGGGAACCCGTGGCTGAGAGGTCCTTACCTTACTGAGCATGGTTTTCTCCCCTGACCATTTTTTTGGTACTGGGAATTGAACTCAGAACCTTGCACTTGCCAGGCAGGCGCTTGTGCTGCTGAGCTATATCCATGGCCCTTCTTTCCCTTTTATATGTCTGAGTTAAGCGTATGGACTTGTCCCAGTGGGCTTCAGAAAAGGCAACCCAGGGCAACTGAAAACTCAAAACAGCTTCCTTGGGGGTTTCTGGGGGGAAGGTCTGGTCAGAGTCATTTTTCTGTAACCAGCATGTAAAAGGAGGAGAGATTTAACTGGGCTCTTGGCTTCTGAGGTTGCAGTCCATGATCCGCTGGCTCCAAGGCAGCCATAGCATGGGACAGGAGCATGGTGGAGGAAGTTGCTCACCCCACAGCACTCAGAAAGCAGACAGGGGGGCATCCAGGGGCAAAACATGCCCTTTCTGGTCAAACCCCCAGGGACCAATTTTTCCAATCAAGCTCCACTTCCTTACAGCAGACAAGCTCATCAGTAGATTAATTCACAATGAGTCCAGGGCCCCCATGATTTAACTATCTGCTAAAAAAATCATGTCTGAATATACGAGACTTACTGTAGTTCTTGTGAGATGCCGGATACACTATGCATCCCTGTCTTTTGGTGTGATCTCTCCCTCTCGCATACATGGCCAGCACTGTGATGCCGTCCCTTCCAACTGCCTTAACCGTAGCTGGCCCCTAATGCTTAGAAGATGCATCTGAAGATGCATCCGTTTTCCTACAAATGACTCAAGTGTATCCTTCTTCATGGGAGAGTAATACTCCATAGTGTGTAAATATATTTTTCTTATCCATTCATCTGTTAATGAACATGTATGCTTGTTTCCAAGATTTGGCTATTATGAATTGTAGAACTGTGAGCTCAACAAATCCCTCTTCTTTATAAATTACCAAGCTATAACAAGTTCTTTTGGTACAACAATAGAAAACAGACTGACATGCTTAGGCGGTTCTGCACAGGTGATGATTTCATGAATGTCCACTCTTGAAAGTTTGTCATCACAGTTCAGGATGAGTGGGAGCTCATCAAGTTACCCATGGCCTTAGACCACAGCCATGTTCATGAAGGCCTGTGAAGTGGAGTTCTGGTGTCCTCACTGCCACCACCAGCATGTTGTTGGAAGGAGCTCAGTTTTGAGAAATTCCAGTCTGCCTCAGTGCTACTTGAGGAAAAGAATAGTAGGATACCTATATGGTGCCTGGACCACAATATCCAGTAGCATCATGGGAATTCCTCTTCAGAGGTACCTCCTCCAGGAAACTTCCTCTGGATTCCCTCAACAGAACTTCTGTTTGAGCCGCCGTATGCAATCAGCAGTATCCAGTCATGGCCCTCGTGTAGATTGTGGTCATTAGCTATTGGTGATCTGGTAGTGCCAGCACCCATGGGCAACCACACGGTATTACTTATTGTGTTACCCATTTTCTGTTAGTGTAGTGTAATGAAAGGCTGCGTATGTTATAAAGACAAGGGCCTAATTTAGCCCAGAAGTCCGGAATTCCAACAGCACTGTGCCTACATCAGTTCTGATGGGGATCTGCAGGTGGACTGTGTCCCAAGGTGAGCCTGTGTTGGAGACCATTACAAAGGGGCTCTGAGCAGGATTTAATATTAACCAATTGGCTTTTCATGTTCACTTGTGAACCTGTCCAAGGCCTAGGCTCCTTATCTGGAAATGGTGGACTCATAGTAAGCGAACCTCTGTGAGTCACTCATCCCTACTAGAACCTGTAATGGTGGATGAAGCCAGAAAGCCTCAAAGAACAAGATCGAGCAAGGACACCTGGGTCAGATCTCAACTAGATGAAGACTGTAGCCTCAGGCATCTCATTCTTCAGTGGACTGACTTCATACCTTCCTTAGAGAAGTCCTTGAGTGGTTCTGCCCTTCTTGAGTACTCCCCTCCCTTCTTCTGATAACCAAATAAATACGGGCCACCCAGAGAAGTGTTGCTCTTCGCCCTGAGAGAACCTGGAATTCTGTGAGAGGGCTCTGATCCTCCTGGAGCCCTGAAATCATTCCATTCGCCTGTTTTTATTTAGCCTTTGTCATACATTCATTCAGGAGATTGTGGACCTGATCAGCCTGCAATGACTAAGGGATATTATTAACCCCATAAGACTGGAACGGGAGGACAGCTCACATATAGGAACCCAAGAAGCACCGTACAGGGAGGAGCCTACAAGCACCTTTCCTGACACCCTGACTCTTAAATGTTCCTAATTTCCTTGTTGGACAGTAAGGGGAAAAAAGCAGAGAATGGATTTCTCCAGTGTGTCCCATCCCTGGATGGAACCAGTCGCCTGTCTATCAATAAGTGGATTGTATTCTTCCAACAAAGCCTCTGCATTTTGGTCCCCGTGTTTGGGGAAACTGCATGAATGCGAGGCGCGTGGTCTGAGCACTGCCGCTGTACATAAGTGCTGTGTGTAGTTGAGGTCTCTCCTCTGTTCGCCGGTTGGGAGCTTGGCTCTCGGGGTGCCATTCTGAACTGTGATAGTCAGATTCCATTCAGAGGCTTGCAAAGACGAGTCTCCCGTCCTTTCCTCTCGTGCTCTAACAACAAATTCTTGGTATTCTTCCAGGAGGGCTTTTGCATTTTTATGCCCAGGAGCTCACAGAGCCCCACAGAGAGATTTTGCGTGTCAAAATTCATTTTGGTAGGATTGGTTCTCACCTAAACCCACTGAAACGCGGGGAGACATCAGGCAGCGTTTATTCTGCATTCAGATCTCTGTCAAGTGCACACTTGAAACTCTGCAGCGGAGGCGGACGAGGCAGCACCTGCTCACACCGTCCGAGCTGGACTCCGGGAGGACCCTCCGTGCATCTTCCTTAGCTGTGAATTAGAAACAGGTGCAGACAGGATGGGCCTGATCGCGCCGGGCGAGCCATGGCATGCATGCCGACAGCCTGCTACCCCGGGGATCTGTGCTCCCAAACCTGAGAACCCAGCATCAGCACTTCATAGTGCTGGGCGGCATCTCTGAACCCTTCATCTTGACTGGTATTGGGTTAAATAACCCTTCGTTATCGCGGGCTGATCAGGCCCGAAATCTCCCAAATGAGTGGACAGTAAAGGCTTAAATAAATGAGACAATGGAAATGATGTCAGGGCTCTGGGAGGGACTAACTCTCTTACAGCTTCGGCATTCTCTGGGTTTAGACAAAGACTGTTCTGAGCGGCCCCGTATTTATTTGGTTTTCAAACAAAGGAGGCGGATACTCATGAAAATGTGGGAATTTGGGCAGGACTTTTTCAAGTAATACATTATGCTAATTTAGGAGAACTAGTTATCTGCAGGAAGGCCTTTACCGCAGGAGTGAGATGCCTGCAGCTGCAGTCTCCTCTAGTTAATGGGGGTTGAGCCAGACGTCCTCAGCTGTGGCCTTATCTTGTCCTTTGAGGCGTCACAGCTCTGCAGGCCAATACAGGCCTCAGCAGTGACCAGCGACTCACAGAGGTTCACTTACTATGAGTCCACTGCCCATGATCAGACAAGGTGCCTAAGCTTCAGACAACTCACAAGTAAACACGGAAAGTCAATTGGTTAATATTAAATCCAGCTCAGAGCCACTTTGTAGTGGTCTCCAAGAGACCAGCAGCAGGGATTTCAAATCAGGGGCGGTGCCTGGACTGTGTCAGCCAGACAGAGCTTCAGAGCAGCCTCAGGACCCTGTGTGCGGACCCTGGCTGTGTTTGCATCATGGCCATAACCTGGGGAAGCCAAAGTGCATCTTCACGCTGCACTGCTGTGGTTAAATGCGGTGAGTACCCAAAAGGTGCCTGGGATGAACACTCCGTCTCCAAGGTGGCGAATTTTATACCTGTGCCTTTTGGATACTAATTAGTCCTACTACTATATGGAGGAGTTTCTAGCTGAGGATGCTCTTAAGAACTGCAACCTGACTGGAGGAGAAAAAATATAAGATTAAAAGACAGTGAAGTGCAGAAGAAAAGTCCACCGTCGAAAACAAAACCACTTCTGCTTGTTGACGTCGTGTGCTCTTTGGAGAGACGTCGTAGGCTGGATGCACAGATTCTGCCAAATCTTCCTGTGTTCTTTACGACAACTGGTGGAAGCCGTGTAGATCCCTGCAGGGGCACAAGGTCATGGTCGTTACTGCACACATGCGGCCACCTCACTGCGCCTACGAGTAGCATGCCCTTGCGGGCGCAGGCCAAGGGAGATGGCGAGAGATTCACCTGAGGCTGAGGCAGGAGCTGTCCTCCTTCACGACTCACACCACAGCTTAAGAGAAAGAAGCAGGTAGGAGCAAGGACTCAAGGTGGTTCACCTCCCTCACAAAAGTCCTTCGAGTACAGCCAAGAACGACCGGGCATCGGCATTTACCCGGTGAGGGGATGGTTCAGCCAGAACAGGAAACAAGAGCAGTTTTCCTACTGTTACATTATGTGGAAATGCTGAGTCCTGTTACTGAAACGGTCCTCTAATCTCTACATTCAAGAGATAAACTGGAGCATCTTCCAAAAGCCTGACCATGTGCGGTGGCTTGCAAGTGCCCTGTAAATCTCCTATTGGTTTTTAATCTCCACTCTGCACTTCCTAGTGGAACATTGAAGAAGTTATTGGGTGACGGCAGCTCTGGCTTCATGCACAGATTAAGCCATCCACGGATTAGTAAGTGAGCGAGCTGCTTCATGAATGGATTGATTCATTCATGCTTTAGTGGCTTAGCGGGCTGACACGTGAACACTTTAATCGATTCAAAATTAATGGGTTATTGCAACGGCGGGTCTTGAAGGTGAGCTTTTCCCAGTGTTCTTGCCCTGTCTTGCCGAGCGACTCTCTGGAAACCTGTAGGGAACCCCAACCAGCAAGAAATGTCTAAGCAGTTTCACTCCCTTCACGTTGGACTACCCAGCCTCCAAGCTGTGGGATGTAGACTTGCTTTCTCTGCAAATGACCCACGATCTGGAATTACAGGAAATGGACTAAGACCCTGTGGTAAACAAAAGCAGCCTGAAAAAGGAGATGAATTCTGCAGTTCCCATGGTGCCCAAAGATTTTCAAAACTCCTGAGGTTTTTAGGATGCTTCCTTGCCTCCTGCATCTCAGAACACGTGAACGTAACTCACACAGCAAGCTGACATAGTTAGGGGTTCTCAAACTCTCTGTTTATTCGGGAAGTTTATGTAAAAGAGGAATGAAAACATCATTATAAGGTGAAATGTTTACAGAAAGTTAAGACTGCAGTGCAGACACTATTTTCTAGAAGAAAATGAGGTTGTCTTACACAGCCTTCCCCTTCCTGGGACAAAATTACCTCACACCTGCAGCTTGGAAGAGCAGAGGTTTATATGGCTCGCGGTAGCAGAGGGTGCAGCCCATGGTCAGCTGGTTCCAAGGCAGGAACATCATGGCGGATGGGCGTGGAGGAGGAAAGATGGTCACATCATGGTGACTGAGATGCACAGAGAAAGACAGAGGTGGGTGGGGGATGGACACAGAGACAGAGACAGACAGACAAACACCAGGGAGACTCTCCCAGGTCATATCCCCAGGACCCACCTCTTTCAAATAAGCCCCTCTCCTAACAGCACCGTGGGTGGATTTATGCACTGAAGAATATAACACTCATAATGTAATCATCTTCCAACAGCCCCACGTCTGAACACATGAGAAATTGTGGGACATTCTCCACCCAAACCCTAACGGTGGACCTGTAGTAAAGACATAATTCCTCAGAAGAAACTGGAGACACAAGCAGAGACTCTCCGGCTGCCTTCGAGAAAGCAGATGTCCATGGGGCAAGGAGCAGAAGGTGCTTCTAGAAGCAGAGAGAAAGAAAACAGACCTTCATCCCACAAGCAGGAGGACCTGAATTTCATGTGCAAATTAAACAGGCATAAAAAAGATCCCAAGGTACTAATACCATGCTCAGCACTGTCTAGCATCTTACTTCTGTCTTGGGGAGACCTTGTGGAATCCAGGTAGCCCACTCACACCCGGATGTCTAACTTACAGACATGTGGGATCATACATGGAGGTTGTTATAAGCCAGTGAGATGGGGGGACACTTGTTATGCAGCAGAGCTAGCTAATACACATGGTTCTCCTAGCAGATCTCTGTGGAAAGACTTAAAGAGAGCCCTGTAGGAATGTGGGCATCTGTATTTACAAACTTCAAGGCCCTGAATGCTGTTGTCCAATCCAAATAATCCTGCTACCTTCTCACAGGAAAGTTGAACTCGAGGGACAGAGCAGGTGAAGCACCTTAGTAAGTGAGTGTTCCCCTCCTAGGAGTAGTACACTCTCACAGGGGCGCCTGCTTAGAGCAGCCGTCCTCTGAAGCCCACCTTGGGGATATGTTTTCTCTTTGTTTTTTTCTCTTAGTACCTTCAGTAGACAAGTAGCAACACAACTCAGGGTGCCTACGCCAAGGTTGGGGTGGGGAGTTCGTGACAGATTTCTTTCACCCCCTTTCCCACCTTGGTCCTTGAAGCCTTGTCCTTCATACATTCAAATTTGATTAGGAAAGAGAGCTCCATCTCAGAAATTAAGCTTTAAACGACATCCAGGATTTCCCACTACAAGATCTTCAGGGTTCTACTAAATCCCTTTTGATGTGGTAATACTTAAACAGAGAGTGCTGAGCCTGCAGGAGTTAGGAAAGTGTGACTTTTTTGGGGGTGGGCTGAGGCTTAGTTCTCACCCACTCTTGTGGGTGGATAATGGATAGAAGATCCCAGTTGGGCCATTTACCTCTTTGGAAGAAAAAAGAAAACCATTCTAAAGCTTTAGTGAAGTCTTTGTTTCCATAGCAACATCAAGATTGACATATACCTGCCTGGTTAGATAAGAATAAACAAAGCCATTTTTTCTCTTTAATTTTAAACTGTTCTAAGGACTTGTGCTTCTGGCCTTGGGAAAATTCAATGTGTATGTTTTCATTTTTTTTTTCATATGTCTACTGTACTTTTACTTCCTGGAATAGGGTTAGGTGGAGCTCCATGAATAGGACAAACAGGGAGGCTTCCCCAAATAGCATACCTCAGTTTATCTGCCTGTATCAGTTATGCTCCCAGAGCTGGAAGACAGTGCCTGACCCTGACACTTACACGTGAGAGAGAGGGGTTCATTAACCTCCTGGTTGCAGAGGGTTCAGTCCATGGTTGGCTGATCTAAGGCAAAGGCATCATGGTGGGTACTGTGGTAGGGACATGCTCACATCATGGCAGCTGGGGAGCTGGAACAGAATCAAGAGGAAAGGGCCAGGGACCAGATGTAATGCCCAGTGTCACCCCGCCATGACCCTCCCAGACCTACCCAGCAGTGTGCTTTATTAATCATCCCCTTGTAAGTGACATAAAACCAGCCCAAGCCCAACACATCGCCTGGCAGGATGAGGTGACCAGAACCTTAGTTCCTTGGACATTGACAGCAACAGGCTGGGTTCTTGTGTTGTGTTGTCCAAGGCCAATACGTGAACACGTGACTTTCAAAATGAAATCCACCCTCTGGTGTAGAGTTACAGCCATCAGGGAGAGAGAAAGTAGTGCACCGTTTTTCAGATCTTTCTGTCCTTTAATAGTCCTGTGTTCGTTATTCTGTTACTGGGCTGTGTTAGAGATACACCCCGAGACTGAGACTTTCGATCAGGTAGGTCACCTGTGTGCAGTGGGTGTTTAGGGGAGGTGTCCAAACGGGCCAGATGTGTCCACATCGCTTTGGTCCTGACACCTGGTTATCCTGAGCACAGATTCTGCAAACAGTGTGGTTTTTCCAGCTGGTGCCACACTCTGCAGCAGCTCTGGAGTCCTCCTTCCTGAGGGTCTTCAGCTCCACTGTCCTGGCTGCCTCGATGTCCTGAATAGACTCGACACATTGACCTTTTCTGGTCATTTTGACCTTGGGGAGGTGCTGGAAATCGCCCAGTGCTAGATCCGGTGACCAAGGTGGATGAGGACGCAGCGTCTTGTTTTTGTTGGACAGAAATTGCTGTGAATGTTTGAGCAATGTCAGGCGATCGGAGAATATGCTGAATGCTCACCTTTAAAAAGTATTAAGCGAAAGACACATTTTCATGAAGCCACCTCCAGATACACCCCACTGCTTCCAACACACCCCACGGTTCTTGACAACGTGTCTTTTACTGAATAAGTTTATTTTTACAAAATTCAAACCCTCCGTGTAGCGTTGTTCTACCAGTGTCAGTGTCTTACAGGCAGGCATGCGAGTGTGTAGTAGAGATGGAAAGGCGTCATGCTACACAGAATGGAGACGCAAACGTGCAGCTGTTTGAGGAATGTCTCCCTGTGTGCCATGGATATCACTTTCTCTTCTCTCTTCCTGTCTTTTTGTCTCTTGGTACTTCTTCATGTTTCATTCGTTCTCCTCCCTTCTTCCCTCCTCTTTCTTTCCTTCTTTCCTTCCTTCCTTCCTTCCTTTCCTTCTTCCTTCCTTCCTTCCTTCCTTCCTTCCTTCCTTCCTTCCTTTCCTTCTTCCTTCCTTCCTTCTTTTCCTTCTTTCTTCCTTCCTTCCTTCCTTCCTTTCCTTCTTCCTTCCTTCCTTCCTTCCTTCATTTCTTGGTCTCTGTCTGTCCACCTCTGTCAACCCTCTCTGACACAGAAAATCCTCTTTCTCGAATCCCTTTGTTCTTCGGTCTCAGGAACAGATGTGCCTGGGCGTCACCCACAGAAACCTCAGTAGGATCACTGAATACACACAGGACCGCTCGATGCTACCTCAGTTCCACCCAAGTCCTTTAAACAGAGAAACACGAGGGCTCGTGAGAGGCAGGCACCGATGGCCGTTCCTTCCCGCTTCTGGAAAAACTCCAGAAGCTTGGGAATACTACTCCTCTTTCCCTCTGGGAGGAAACAAAGATCAAAGAGCACTGCCAGCTGCACCCTGCCCATGCGTCCACCAAGTGATGGACCAGCCGGCCACCCTAGGGATCTGGCTGGGAACTCCGCTGGCCACGTGGGTCGGGGAGAGCTTGTGCCTGTCCTGCATGAGACCCCAGGTTCCCCCCGCAGCAGCAGCAAACAAATAGACATTAGACTTTGCTTCTGCAACTGCCTGTATTCCCACAGTGCAGGAGACCTGTCCACTGGCCACACCTTTGCCACGAGTGACACCTGATTCCCAGGGTGCGTGGTGCTTGTCCGTGAGGGGCAGAGATGGCGTGGGTCCTGCAGGTCCCAGGAACCTGCCCGGGGCCGTCTTGTGAAGTGGGGATAGTTGGAAGTCGGGGCACAGTCAGCCGACCCCCATCCACGCTGGCAGTGCCTCCTGGTCTTCTGCGGGTCCTGGTTATCCTACAGTGTCCACACCCAGCAGCAAATAGAAAAGAAGCCCGGATTTTCCAAACCCTCAGCAGCACTGGCTATGCAGTTTTCTCAGCTGTTCTCACAGAGGTGTCCAGCCCATGCCAACACGGGTGCAGGGACTACAGGCAGCAGTGCTATCAGCTATTACACTGCAGCCTCCAGAGATTCTAAGTGGTGCACGCCTGTAATTCCAGCACTCGGGAGGCTGAGGCAGGAAGATTGTTGCAAGTTCGAGGCCAGCCTGGGCTACAAAGTGAGCTCAAGGCCAGCCTGAACTCTATAGCTAGACTGTCTCAAAAACACACAAAAAAAAGATAGAAAACTTAATTTAAACATCCCTCACACGAAGGAAGATGCCTCTGAGGTGGCAAGTGCCCTGCGGGTCACCTGCAGTTTTTTTCTTCCAGGTTTATTCTGATGAAAGATCCCTAATGATTGATATTTTTTCCTTCTGATTTTCTCAGGCGCAGAAGTGCATGCATGTGACCAGTCAAGAGATTTGTATTTTTCCCTCCCTTTTTATTTTACACAGTTTTTTTTTATTTGTACTTTTTGTAGCAGAATAATGCAAACTTTTGCTTTTGTTATTTAAAATTTATTTTCGTATATTAAATAATTTTTAAAAATTTACATAGTCAGTGCAAACTTGATGAAGTGAATAAGGTCAGCCTCCTGCTTGAAAGCCTTTCCTTCTGTGTGTAGGTGCTCCTGCAGAGGGAACCCAGGCCTTTCACACTAAGCTGTGCCCTTAGCCCTTTTTTTAATTGTAATTTGAGACAGGGTCTTCCAAGGCTTCTAAGATGCCCAGGCTGGGCTGAAACTTGCAACCGTCCTGCCTCAGCCTCCCAGAGTGCTGACATGACAGGCATCCATCACCACCCCCGGCTTCTGAATGTCATTATTTTCATTTTTTTAATGTCTCTTATTATGGGTTGCTCTGATTAGACCTAATTTTTGATTAGATGTCACTAATCAGCCTTTCCTCAGGAAGTAGCCTTTCCACGGGTTTTACATTTTGTTATAAATTTAGCATAATACCACCATAGCAAGAACTAGAAATGTATTACTGTAAATATTTCATCATGCAATAAACTGTATTCAGTCTGTAAATTTGCATTTTCAGCCTTTTAAAATATATTATTCACAATTTCCTCCAAGTCTAACCTACCTTCATTTCTTCCTTCCTTCCTTCCTTCATTCATTCATTCCTCCCTCCCTCCCTCTCTTCCTCTTTCTACCTATTTCTTCATGCTTATGAGATTTTTTCAAAGTATGCTTTAACCTTACAGTATTCATTGGACCCTGCCTGCATTGTGTCTGCTCGCCTGGGTTGATGAATTCCTACTGCTTTTTACTTGTAAACTCTACTTCTACTGCATGTCTGTCTGCCTGTCTATCTGTCTGTCTACTTTTAGTTTGACCTGGGATCTTGCTAAGTAGCCCAGGATGGGCTCAAACTCGCAACCTTCCTGCCTCAGCTTCCCGAGTAGCTGGGTTGACAAGCATGTGCCACGGTGGTCAGGTTAGACCTTAAGATCTTCTTCCATTTTTTCTTTCTTTGTACAAGCCGGTTGCTGTCTTCTGAGGGAGGAAGCTGCCTGTTTCCAGCACAAGCAAATGACAAATGTCTGAGGGGATAGATACGTGCATTCTCCTGCTCTGATCATCTCCCGCCCTACGCAAACTTCGAAATACCACACACAATTGTTTTGCATCAGTTAAAAAGTTACACATATATTTAGAAAACCAGCTTGGGTTTTGTGCCAACTCCAGCAGTTCAGAGCTCACCGGCCCTGTGTCTGCCACAGTCTGCTCTGTGATGCTAACAATTTGGGCGTCAAGGAGGAAGGAGGCTGGACATGTGAGTGGGTGCCTATGATCCTAACACCCTAGGAGGCTGAGGCAGGAGAATTGCAAGTTGAAGCTCAGCCTGGGCAGCTGGGCAAGACTATCTCAAAATGAAAACAAAAAGGGCTGGTGATGTAGCTTACTGCAAAGGCCCTGGGTTCAGTGCCCAGCAGTGCAGGAAAGGAAAAAGATTTGGGCTGCAATCACATCTAACAATTGCAGCAAACTCTTCCGACCTCAGCGACCACCCAGCTGTCTCCTGGGATTTCCCCTCGGATTCTGATCCAGGGACACCTGGTCTACCTCGTACTTCTGGAATCTCTGCCTCAGGGACCCAGCTTTGCACGCTTGACCCTCTAGAGAGACACTCAAAGCACATGCAAAGCAGAGCAGCCAGGATGAGCTCTGTTGTCCGGCAGATGTTCCACGCTTGATATGCAGAAGTGGCTCCCCATGGCTGTTCCCTGGCCCCATCTTACCCCTCCCCTCCTACTAGCCCTGCTTTTACTGGTGCAGCTTCTGAAAAGGTGAAGAAAATCAATGCCTACTGATGCAGTGGACAGAGAAGGGACCTGGAACCTCCTGGCACCTTATGCTACTTAGAATCTTCTGAGGTACCATTTCCGGTTGGTTATAAACATATTTCCCCCGGGAAAAGGAGGGGAAACACCCTCCAAGTCTTTTAAAATCTAGTGACGTTGGATTTCTGTGAGACAGTGTGTGGTTTTACCAGTTCTGCTATTGTCAGTTGCACTTGCGTGTTGTGCCTCTTGATCCTGGTCGTGAACTGGACTGGATCAGGACGTTCCTGGAATGGTGATGACACTGTGAGTTTATTAATGGCAACCATGGCTTAGCTAGTTAATGGGCTCGTAGCTAAATGGGCTATAAGGAGGTGAGGTAAAGTTGGAGGAAGAGAGTCAGGGATGTGGTGTTGTGATCTCTCTGTTCCCGTCCACTTCCTGTCTGACTGTGCCTCTACTTCCTGGCCAACAACAGTCTTGCTCATCCCCTACCAACCGGAGACGGTACCTCAGAAGGTTCTAAGTACCATAAGATACCAGGAGGTTCTTGGTCTCTTCTCTGTCTGCTGCATCAGTAGGCATTGATTTCTTTCATCTTTTCAGAAGCTGCACCAATAAAAATAGGGCTGGAAGGAGAGGGAGGGGGAAGAGGGGCCATGACATGCACCCGTGTCTTCCACCGCACCTGTCCATCCACCATGTTGTTTCTGCCTTGGACCCAGCCACCCATGGAGTGAATCCTCCTAAATCGTGAGCCAAAATAAACCTGTCCTCCTTTAATTCGCAAGTGTCATGTATTTGGTGCCAGCCGCGGGAAGCTGAGTGATACATTAGCATAAGGAGGGTTTCCCATTTCCTGTATCCCCACAGGCATGTTCCTGGGAAAGACGACAGCATGTCAGAGATTCCCCTCCAGATGGTACCCGGCTCCAGAACAGCACTTCCACACCCTTGGTGGTAAACTCCTGCTCCCCGAGTCTGCCGCAGGCTGCATCAGCTGTACCTATGGTGGAAAAGATTTCCTGGAAAAGCGCATTTAAAAATCAAGCGAAACCGAAGCTTCCAGTGTTGCTTTTCTAAAACAAAATCATCAGATTGAGCAAACATACGACTGTCACTGTTTTCTGCTTAGATTTTGAAACATTCGCTCTGTGCTTCTGAATTTATCTCATCACACACAGCTCTCGGATTGCAGCCCGTTTCTTGATCACATACCAGGCATCTGCCACGTGACATGGTCTTGGTTCCTTAAGGGAAACGTGGGTTATGTACACTGTCCTTCTCCCTGATGCCCGAGTGACTTGACACGTGACAGTTTTCTCTCTATGCCAAAGAAAACTGAGGGAGTAGATCATCTTACAAGTGTGTTGTCCTTAGGTTAGTTCAGTGCTCTTTTATGTCGAAGTTGAAATTCAGACGCTGCTAACGTTTTTGAGTTTTGCTTATGTTTATCTTATATATAACATTGTTGGGATTTTCATTGGATCTCTCTCTTCTCTTTCTCTCTCTCTATCTCTGTCATCTCTCTCTCCTTTCTCTGTGTCTGTCTCTGTCTCTCTGTCTCTCTCTGTCACCTCCCCTCTGTGTCTCTGTCTCTCCTCATCTCTCTGTGTCTCTCTCTGTCTCTGTCTCTGTCTGTCTCTCTCTCTCTGTCTTTTTCAGACAGGGTTTCAATATACACTTCAGGCTGGCCTCAAACTCACAGTGATCCTCTTGCCTCAGACTCCCAACTGCTGAGATTATAGGCTTGCACCACCACGTCCAGCCTGAAACTCTTTTAACCATTTCTACTTTGTGGAAAATTCCATTTCACCATTTTCATTGGCATAAAATAACAGAACTTCTTTGCACTAATATGCTTCTGATTTTCCCACTTTGAATTTCCTCCTGTGCCATGTTTTCTCCCCAGATATTTTCCTAAATAACAAGGCTGTTGCTATTAAGGAATGAAATGAAATGTGGGCTGTCCTTTTGGTGTTGATGGTGACCTTAACACTCATGAGTTGAAAGCTTGGCCGTCAATGTGGAAAGTAGAGTTCGCCAACTGACAAGGATGTGTTATGGTTTATTTCATTATTATTTTTCTTTTTTTGGTACCAGGAACTGAACTTAGGACCTTGCACTTGCTAGACAGGCGCTTGCGCCCCTGAGGTATATCCCCGGCCTGAATAATGTGTTATGGTTTAGAGCTAAAATGTCCCCCAAAAGTGTCATGTGTTTGGAAGACAGTTGGATCATGGGGGTGCTATATTTGTCTATTGGTCAGCCCAATGATGAGTTAGTGTACTGTTAGAAGGCGGGGCCTGGTTGGAGGTGGTCCCTAGGGTGTGGCCTGGAAGGTGAGTTCTTGTCCCCAGCTCCTCCCTTCTCTCTCTGCTTCCTGGTCACCATGATGTGAGCATCTTTCCTCCTCCATGCCCGTCCACCATGATGCTCCTGCCTTGGAGCAGCTGACCATGGACTGCACCCTCTGCAACCATGAGCCTAAGTAACCTTTCCTCCTTTATTTAAATTGTGGGTGTTATTTATTTTGTCCCAGTGATAGAAAGTCTGACCAGTTACAATGGGAACCAGGAGATTATTCACAGTATTCAAAAAAGAATCAAAATGGAGGTGTGTGTGCATGTGTGTGTGTGTGTGTGTGTGTGTGTGTGTGTCCCTTCTACTCTAGTATTAGAAAATGAAGAGTACAACATTTTGATTTGTCGTTTAACTACCTGGTAGCAGTTCATGCAGTCTGTTTCCTGATGCCAGCCCAAAGTACCTGAACCCAAGCAAAGCATCACGTCCGCCGACTGTCAGATTATGAGTTCAAGTTTCTAACACAGGAGCTTTTGTCCTGTGTGATGAAAAGACAGCACAAGGGGCATCCCACCCCCTCTCCCTTGTTCTTTCTATTGGCTACAAGCAGGTGGCAGGTCTTTACTCTCTAGAAAGACAGCCAACTATTCAGGGGTGGGTGGCAGTCCCTGGGAATCACCCTGATGCATACTTCCTTCCCTGGGCCCTCGTGACGTTTGTAACCCAGCGCTATTCCCTAATGGGACGGAAGCTCACCTACGGAACACTCAGCCCCTGCGGCCGGTCGGACTGTAACCAGGTGTTCTGATCCTTTTCCAGTGGAGTTTTTATACTGCAACCTGGCTTCCATGAAGTCCATCCGGCAGTTCGTGAAGAATTTCAAGATGAAGAGACTCCCGCTCCATGTGCTCGTCAATAATGGTGAGTTCTGTCTGCTGAGACCCGTATGAGACAGAGATCGATTTGGGGGCAAGTGTGAAAACTCCCGGTAAAAACACTGCCAGCCAGGAGTTAATTTGGATGCAAACAGGAGCTCTGGTTCTGCAGGGGTTTCTGAAACCAGACATCCGTGTTGGAGCAGTGATGAGCTCTAGTTGCATTTTCGTTCGAGGATGAGCTCTAGTTCTTCAGAACGGCTCCAAACCAGCTGTTACCTTCCGTGCGCACTAGAACTTCCTCACTTACTTGTTTGGTGACATACTTCCGTGCTTTCCCAAGATTGGATTCCCAGTCTTGGGAACAGATGTCAGGAGTACCGGTCCCTTTTCTGAGCACTTGTCTATTTCAAAGACTCACTGGTTTGTGTCATAGAAATTATCCCCTGCAGCGCACTGCTTTGAAGTGACGGTGAGATAATTACTCTTGACTTCTGCTGGGTGGGCGGTCAGCGCCCCACCACCGCCACGCTTGGACAGCAGCACCTACGCTGTGTCCCATTCATCCGCCCCGCCCCTCGCCCATGTGCGCATCTCATTTCCTGACCTATTCGCTACCAGAGTCCCCAGCCTGGAACACGTGACCCCTTGGGGGACATTTCAGGTCTGAGTCACCGCCAGTGACGTGCAGTCATGGCCCTCTCCACACTGAATAAAAATGCACAGCCTGAGCTGCAGGCACTGTGCTCCGAAACATTTTCCTTTCCGCAAGAACAGGCTCAGAGACCAAACGGTGATCTCTGGAGAGGAAATAAATAGTCCAATTAAAACAATGCGTACAGCAGACAAAAATAGTAAACCTGTAAGCACTGCAGCTTCCCTCCAAGTCCGTGGAACGTTTGTCAAGCGACTCTTTCTTTTCTGTGGCGGGGAAATAGCTATGCAGTGACTCAGTCTGATTACTCAACATAATTGCTTGCTTCCCTCGTGAAGGACACACACTAATTTCCCCACACAGATATCTTTAGCTTCATGGATTCTGCAAGGGGCTGGTGAGGTCCCAGATTCCCAGCTCGCAGGGCTGAGGACTCGGGCATCTCCCTGGGGACGCTGTGCATCTGTCCATCTGCCCACAGCTCCTGAGATCTGCTCGCTGTTTGCTGTTTTTCATCGCTGTCTTAATCTCTTCTTCCTTTTTTTTTTTTCCTTTCCTGTCACATTAAGGCTATTAGCATGCAAAAAACAAGTGCTCACCCTTACAGACTTCTCCTCCACACACACGTTGAATTAGAAATTCTCACTGTAGGGCCGGGGGGGTAGCTCAGTGGCACGGTGCCTTGCTTGGCATGCGCAACGTCCTGAGTTTGATTCCCGGTACCAAAAAAAGAAATTCTCAACATATACTTTAAAGGACAGAACTGAGCCATCCAGTCACAGACAATCTGACCTGTAGGCTGTATCGATGTCTGCAATTCCGTGCCGGTGATAAGCACATCTTGTCCACAAAGCTGTAGACAGCACCATTTCCAGTACGTGAAACGTCATGTGTTATGCACACAGAAGGGTCCCTTGGAATGCATCGTCCTCATTACAATTCATCTGTCTTCTCAGGGAGTTTTAATAATAATGTAATAACTATTCTGTTGTTTTTTTTTTTGGTTTTTTTTGAGACTGGGTCTCGCTATGCAGTTCAGGCTGACCTTGAGCTCACTTTGTAGCCCAGGCTGGTCTCAAACTCACAACGATCCTCCTGCCTCAGCCTCCCAAGTACTGGGATTACAAGTATGCACCACCATGCTGGGCTAATTATTCTGTCTTAATTTCACAGTCCCTCAGTAGCCATAGTTTAACATACTGAAGTGAATGATTTCCCACTTCATGGCTGTTTAGTATTCCTTTCCCAAACTCTTGACTGTTGGCTTGCTTTTAAGACCATCCATTAGCATAAGTGAGTAGAATTACAATATTATAAATCACCAAAGTGGAGCTGAGGTAGAAGCACCATGCTGTCTGTTTGTCTGTGCCTTTTACGTTCTTGCTATGCGTAGCACCCCAGGAATTAGTAATTGGACGCTTTCTCACAGAGTAATGAGAGGGTACAAATAACTGCCCGAAAGTATAAAGCAGAATTTGACACCCTCTCTGGGACTTTTACGTAGTCTTCTGATCCAGCTATTTGAGACAGGGTCTTGTGCGTAACTCAGGCTGCTCTCAAATTCACAGCGATCCTCCTGCCTCAGCCTACCAAGCGCTGGGCTGACAGGCGTGCACCACCACACCTGACTCTGCTTCAACTTTTCAGCTACTAAGAAGTAGACACATTTGTAATGTCGAATGTGATAACTTTCTCTAACATTCCTTGCTCTGTTCCGAAACGAGCATTTGGGGAGAAATAGGTATACTGATTGCCTTTTTCTATAGAATGGATGTAGCTCTATCAAGACTGCAGCAACAATCCAGGCTTCCCTGTGAAATTCAGCCCACAGTCACCCTCCACCTGCCCTGCTGTGATGACCGTGGTGTCCCCAGGGGACGGCGGTGTACGCTTTCTCTGCAGATTGTAAGCCAAGCGCACAGCCGTCAGATCAAGCTCTGGCAAGCTGGGCGAGGAGAATGAAAAGCTGGGGTGTCTTTTTCTTCTGAAGGTCCTATACTTTTTGCTGTGGTTGTTTGTAAGTCCACGTTTACAGTACGCGATGGTCCCATACACAGGGCTTCCAGATATCACAACGCGGACATCTGTGGAGGAGATCATTCTGTGTGCCACTGGGATCAGAATCTAGACGTCTGAAGATCACTTCTCTGTCTGTCGCATGGGAATTAGGACACGACATCTTTGGGGACATTGTTCTATTTTTTTTCTTGTTTTGAGACAGGGTCTCACTATGCATTTCAGGCTGGTCTTGAACTCATTATGTAGCCCAGGGTGGCCTCTAACCCTTATAATCTCCTGCCTCAGCCTCCTGAGTGCTGGGATTGCAGGTGTGTGCCAACACACCCAGCTCTGGGGACATTATTTGCTCTAGAACTTTGGGATTTGGACCTGGACATCTTGCAGACATCTCAGGGACATTATTTTGGCTTCACATGGGGATTGTGATGGGGACATCATTCTGTCTGCCCGGTGGGGATCAGGGTGTGCACATCTCTGGGAGAGCAGTGTTCATCTCATCTTTCCCGCCTCCTCTGTCCTGCCTCTCCTTCACAAGCAGGAAAAATACAACCGCAAGAGCCCTTGCCCTCTGAGAAATCACACCCTGGCAAAGGAAGCAAGCACTGTACAAATAATTATTCTGTGAAATGTCGCACCGTAGAAAATGCAGCCTGCGATGTGACAATGCAGTCCTGTAAAATACAGCGAAGATTATATCCTAGGTATGGTACGCATGGAAATTTCCCAGCCTGTACCCTTTGGAACGCCATTTCCAGGAAATAGAATAGAAGCCCATTTGTTAAGGATGATTTCACAGAATGACACTGTGTCCTGTTCTCCTCTGGTGTGTTTTTTTTTTTCTCTGTCTTTCAAGAGCTCAGCCAGGTTGTGGCTCTGCTTGGAGCCAGGGAGGCCCCTGGGGCTGTTTGAACACAGCAGTGCGCAGTACTTATCCTGGGGTCGCACTGGGGGGAAGGAGCCCAGTTGTGGAAGTAAGAGTCACCCTGGGTTCTGGGAGGAACGTGTCCAAAGGGAGCCAGGCCTTGCTGCAGGTGTGATGCTTCCTGTGTCAGTTACTGTCGCACTGCTGAGAGAAAGCACCCAAAGCCACCGTTTATTTGGATCCAGTCAGAAGCATCATGGCAGATGGATGTGGAGGAGCAGAGACGCTCCCTGAGGCCGTGGGTGGTAAAGGCCACCGTGCGCTTGAGTCTGATTTGTCCCTCAGCTCCAACAATCTGTTCTTCCCCGTTTCCTGGGTGTCCCCGTGTGTTAGGGAAATCTTCCATCACTGGGACAGCACACTCAACACCCACACTTTAAAGCAGAGAGTTTTAATGTGGCTCATGGTTGCAGACGGTGCAATCCACGGTCGGATGCTCCAAGGCAGGAGCATCATGGCTGACGGTCATAGAAGAAGGAAGATTCTCACATCATGGTGGCCGGAAGGCAGAGAGAGGAGGGACGAGCTGGAGACAAGAACTCACCCTTCCACATTACACCACGGTGATGGCCTCCAACCAGGCCCCACCTCCTATGGTACATTCTGCTATGGATTCATCCATTGCCTTAGGCACTTTGTTGTTTCTGAGACACAGTACTTGACACCCACCACCCAGAGGAGAGGGTTAATGAGGCTCATGGTTGCAGAAAGTGCAGTCCATGGTTGGCTGCTCTTAAGGCAAGAACATCATGGCGGATGGGTGTGAAGGAGGAAAGATGCTCACATCATGGTGGCTGGGAAGCAGAGAGAGAAGGGAGGAGCTGGGGGCAAGAACTCACCCTTCCAGGTCACAGCCCAGTGACCACCTCCAACCAGGTCCCGCCTCCTACAGCACATTCAGCCAGGAGCTCGTCCATGATGGATCCACTGAGGAGCACAGCGCCCCGTGATCCGGTCACCTTCTAAGCACCAGAGACCTTTGGGTGACATGGTAAATGTATACCACAGCAGTAGGCTTCTACAGTCCACCGTTCATACTCCCCAAGACAGTTAGAATACACAGTGGATACACCTAGTAAGGCAGAGTCAGCACCCTCTCTTGGCAGGACTTCCTGTTTTCCCAGCAGACCAAGCACATGCATGGATCCCAGGGGAAGCCGTGGGCTTGGGAAGACCATTCCCTGGCACCGAGGAAGGCTGCAGAGCTGCAGGAACAAGGTTTCCCAGGCCTCCTGGTAATCAGCAGGGCACACCAGGATGGCGCATCAGCAGCAGCCCGGGGTGCTGGAGCTGGGTCAGGCTCGCCTTGGTCTGCAGGAAGCAAAGGGTTGTCTCAGTTGTCACATTTTCCAGTTTGTGCACCAGGACTGTCCCTTATTGTGTTGGAACGGAGACTCCCAGCGTCGGGTGTATGAGGCAGGGGCTGGTGTCCGTGGATGTGAGTGGGTGTCTCCCCTACGCTGCACCTCACAGAGGGGCCCTGTATGTTCTTCAGCTTTCTGTCGCTGTAAAAATAGACCTGAGAAAATCAGCTTGGAAGGAAGTGTATTTTACCTCATGATTTCAGAGTTGTTGGTCCATGGTCACCTGTCTGCATTGCCTTGGAGAGGAGGTAGGACCGTCACAGCAGGGTGGAGCAGATCTCACACTGTGGCAGCCAGGAAGGAAGGAGGAGGAGGACCAGGTGGAAGACACCAGATTCCCACAATCCCCTTCAAGGCCACACCCCCAGTGACCTCACTTCCTCCCCTAGGCTCCACCTTTTAAAGGTCCCATCATCTTTAAACCCAGCAGCTCCACAAGTGGAGACCAAGCTTTCCACAGTGAGCCTCTGGGAAATATTCAAGATCCAAACGATAACACTTGACATTGATATTCTTCGTGTCCAAGAAGGTTATAAACCGTCTGGAGAGTTTCTGAAAATGATATTCCCTGGGAGATGGGCTTG
>NW_004955499.1:1400326-1403078 GCF_000276665.1 Chinchilla lanigera | reverse complement strand
GGTCTGCCTGGATCCTGTTCACCAGTCATATGCATGAAGTCCATGGGTGATGGTTCCTCCTGGGTGACTTTTAACACATGAGGCAGGCTAGGTTCTGTGCTCTTCTGGTTTATTTTTTCTTTATTTATTTTTTCTTTATTTCTTCTGGTTTATTTTTTCTTTGTTCTGAAAGAGAGCTATCAAGGTTTTGCAAACAGTTAACATATCAGACATGAAATATTGTTTTCCTTTGCTCAGATACCTAAACCAGATGCCCGATTTCTTCTGTCTAGCCTCTCTGACAAAATCAGGGATGATTTAGTGAACACAGGAGTCATCTGAAGTAGACCTCATGGAGCGCCGTCTCATTATTTACATCTGACATACAACACAGTTTTACTGTCCCATTCCTTGTGTTTGGAAATCGAAGGACTTTTTTGTCTTTTTGAGGCAGGCTCTCGCTATGCAGTTCAGGCTGACCTTGCGCTCACTTTGTAGCCCAGGCTGGTCTCAAACTCACAACGATCCTCCTGCCTCAGCCTCCTGAGTGCTGGGATTACAGGCTTGCACCAGCACACTCAGGCTATGAAGGACTTTTAATAGCCATCCAGGATTTAAGTTTTACCTCTGCCAGACATTGCTCTGTAATTCTAATGGATGGATTCGTAAGATAAAGAAAAACTTGAAGATTTTCTCTACCCAGGCAAAAGTATCTGTCAATGTTAATGCTGAAAAATAGCAACTGTGCTTCTGCAGCTGTGTCCTTAGTGACCCAGGTTTTGGGGTACACAATTCCTTTTTGTTCCTTCACTAATTCCCATACTATGTTAACGGGGTATCAGGAAGACTCGGGAGTTTGTAAAGGAAGGAGCCTCTCACCAGATACTACAGCGCATGCCTGTAATCTCAGTACTCTATGAGGCTGAGGCAGGAAGATCTCAAGTTTAAAGCAGCCTGGACAATTTAGTGACCGAGGGAGACCCCTGTCTCAAAATTTCAAAAAATAAAAAAGGGCTGGGAGTGTAGCTCAGTATGAAGGTCCCAGGGTCAATCTCCTGTACAAAAAATAATAATAGAAGAAAGGAGGGGGAGGAAGGAAGGAGAGAGGGAGGGAGGGAGGGAGGGAAGAAGGAAGGAAGGAAGGAAGGAAGGAAGGAAGGAAGGAAGGAAGGAAGGAAGGAAGAGGAAAGGAAGAAAGGGAGAAGGAGGGAGGGAGGAAGGGATGAAAGGAAAGAAGGAAGTGCAGGCTCCTTCAGGATGGGGTTTTGCAACACTGCAGGATTGCAGATTGCAGCATTTGAGGGGTTGCCCAGTGGCCAAGCCCAGCCTGAGCCTGCAGCAGGTCTGGGGTTCCATCCCCAGCACTGCAAGAATAACTAAAAGGCAAAGAAGTAGAATAAAATTGAACACTACAGAAACCGAGCCGGAATGCGGCTGGCAGTGGAAGAATTGCCCCCTGCATTTCCTGGTGGGTGGAGCCACATCTGCAGCCCTTTGTATGTATTTTGAGACAAGGTGTCACTAAGTAATGAAATTGCCCAGCCTGGGCTCCAACTTGAGATCTTCCTGCCTCAGCCTCCTGGGTGCTGGGATGACAGGTGGGCACCCCACGCCACAGCCCTCTGCATGGGTCTTTCCAAATGTAGTCTCTTGAGAGTCGGTGCCATCTGTCCATCCTGCGTCCCCGTATTGCCTGTCCCTCTGTGCAGGAGGACGCTCCTGGGTGTGCTGGGTAGCCATGCTTGGGGACATTGTTCTGTCTGCACACGGGGACAGGACAGGGACATCTTTGGGACATTATTCTGTGTCCACATGGGGATGGGATGGGGACATCTTGGGGACATGATTCTGTCTCTACAGGGGGGCGGGACATGGACATCTTGGGGACGTTATTTTGTCTCCACATGGGGCAAGATGAGGACATCTTGGGATGTTGTTCTGTTTCCTGCTTGCATAGGAAGCTGGGCAGCAAGACAGGGCTCCTGGTTCTCCTCTTACGCCAGGCGGTCTCCACCTTTCGGTCGTGTGTCTCTCTCTGTGTCTCTTTGTCTTTGTCTCTGTCTTTCTGTCTCTCCTTGTCTCTGTCTCTCTGACACTCTGTCTCTCCATCTCTGTCCATCTCTGTCCCTCTGACTCTCTGTGTCTCTGTCTCTGTCTCTCTCTGTCTCTCCCTCTCTCTCTGAGTCTGTCTCTTTCTGTCTCTTTCTCTCCTCGTCTCTTTCCTCCGTCCATCACCTCCTGTGCAAGGCTCCCTCTGTGCTGGGTGTTGTTATCCTGGGTCACTTAGGGAGAACCGAGAAGGTGAAGATGCGGTGTGTGTTCAGTACTGGAACCATTTCCTTCTCTGCATACTTTTGATCTGCAGTTGGTGGGATCTGTGTATGCCTAACACACGAATGCCTGGAGATGGCATAGCCTTAAAGATATGCACATATGTACATCTGGTGTCATAAAAATAGGGAAAATGTAGGAATTTTACAAAGTGTGTTTTAGTAAAAGATGCGTTGCCACAAATTCTCCTCAGGATCCTCCCGGCTTTGCACACACTCATCCCGCCATCCTGGCCACTTCCTGCAGCAGCTCTGGAGTCCTCTTTCCTGAGGGTCTGTCCCAGGTGTGATAATAAAAACAGTGACGGCTACTGCCCAGCTCTATCCAGAGCAATGGCAGCTCATAAACACACCGTGCTGTGTCCTTGTCCAACGTAGCCACCATATCTGGCAACCTGCGACTTCTGCCTTACCCTGAAGGTCAGACAGCCTAGGAAAGGTCA
>NW_004955499.1:1380911-1398296 GCF_000276665.1 Chinchilla lanigera | reverse complement strand
TCCTCCTGCCTCAGCCTCCTGAGTGCTGGGATTACAGGCGTGCACCACCACACAAGGCGCTTGCTGTTGTAATTTCTAAAAACATTTCACACATTGACCTTATCCACCCATCACACCTCCTGTTCCCAGGCACTCTGGCCTGCCCAGGATGGACACACAGTGAATTTCCTAGACATATAATCAGTGAGGCTGGACCCTCATCAAAAAGACACGGGCCCAAGAGTGAGCCTGCGTCACTGAGCAGGGCTCAGGTCTTGTGGGTCCGGGAGGTCAAACGCATAAAGTGGAGAAGGTGCTTTCGTGATTATGTAGCAACAACGGCAGTCTGTGGGGCTGGGCTCCCGTGGAGGTGACAACGCACACGTAGATCAGTCTCTCTCTCTCTCTCTCTCTGTGTGTCTCTGTCTCTGCCTGTCTCTGTCTCTGTATCTTTCTATCTCTCTCTGTCTCTGTCTCTATTTTTCTGTGTCTGTCCCTCTATCTCTGTCTCTGTCTCTCTGTTTCTGTCCCTCTGTATCTCTATCTCTCTCTGTCTCTGTCTCTCTGTGTGTCTCTCCCTTCCTTCCTTCCTTCCTCCTTTCCTCCCTTCCTCCCTTCCTTCCTTCCTTCCTTCTCTTCTTTTTATTTGCAGTACTGGTGGTGGTTGAACCCAGAACCTTTATACTGATTTACTGATCTTTTTAAAGTTTTTTATTTCAAGATGGGAATCACACGCATTAGCTGTATTTCCCAGCTTGTAACTCTCCTGCCTCAGCCTCCCAGAGTGCTGGATGACAGACGTGCACCACCACAGCCAGCTGGGCTTCTTGGACCTCTCAGTTTTTCATTGGTTGAATTCTCTGAGGAGGACAGGGTGCCTTACCAAGACGAGGTTCCCAGTTGCAGCCTATTCTAGAGTCTCTGAGGATGCTTCTCTGATTTACGGGACAAGATGATTCTTATTTCAGCTGATCCGGAAAATTAAGTCTCCAGAGATCGCCTGTAGTTGGCTTGGACCATTCATGCCCCATCTCTCTTGTGGTGCTGCTATGGTCACTAACGAAGTCAAGGTCAAGAGCAGGAGAGGAATATATTGACCTCCTGGTAGCACATCCCACCATGTGCAAATCAGGAAACTGAGACCTGTGATGGTGAGAGTCAAGCCAGGTGTGGTGACGCACACCTATATCCCCAGCAGTCAAGAGGCTGAGGCAGGAGGATTGCTGTGAGTGTGAGGCCTGTCTGGGCTACGTACCGAGTCCCAGGCCAGCCTGGGCTTCACAGCGAGACTCTGTCTCAAAATAAACGTGAGCAGTCATCCAAAACTAGACACCACCCCCTTGTGTGTGTGTGTGTGTGTCTCCCATCCCTGAAATCGATCCACCCTGGAATCCACCACCTCACCCCTTCTGACCGTCCCTGGAATTCTTCCTCCCCAGCTGGAGTGATGATGGTACCTCAGCGAAAGACCGAGGATGGATTTGAAGAACACTTTGGTCTCAACTACTTGGGGCACTTCCTGCTCACCAGCCTCCTCCTGGACAGCCTGAAGGAGTCCGGATCCCCAGGTCGCAGCTCCAGAGTGGTCACCGTCTCCTCTGCCACGCATTACGTGGGCGAGCTCAACCTGGAAGACCTGCAGAGCAGGTGGGCTGCAACCTGGGGCGCTCCTGGCGGTACTCCGGGAGCCAAAGGTGTCCCAGCTTCTGTGTATCCTCTGGGTGCCTTTGCGAGCTATACGCGGTGCTCAGGAACCCCAAAGACTGTGTGGGTCACCTGCTGTTCGGTCCCTGTCCACAGGCAGGGGTCAGACATAGAGAATGGCAACAGTGTTTAAACCTGCTCCTCCCGCCCTGTTGAAAACACCACTGACTGCATTGATCATTTTGCTGTCACAAGGACAGAATGGTCAGCATCTGCCCCTTAAAAGATGAGAGGTTTCTCGTGCGCATTTGTCTGGTGGGTTCAGTCCATGGCTGCCGACTCCACGGCAGAAACAATATAGTGGGGGAAAGGAAGCAGAACAGACAGGAAAGAACTCAGAGAGAGACACACACTTTGAGATCACGCCCATGGGGACCACCTCTCCCGGCCAGGCTGCTCCACCTAACAGCACATTCACAAGGAACTCATCCACGGAATCATCCACTGATGACCTCCACGGTCATCTTCCAGAAGCCCCACCCTTGAACTCCTAAGGCTTGTGGGGGCATCGCAGGTGTGATCCATGACACCACCAAATCCACGTGCTCTGACAGCCAGAGCATTGTCCTCTAATCAGCAGATCTCTTTGTGAGATTCCTTCTAATCCCTCACCTGTGTTTTAAATGTTTTAAATATTCCTTCCAAACTCCCTGTGTCGGAGTTTTAATCCCCCCATTCATATGTTGATGGTTTTAGATGGTCACGTGACCCAGTGAGCATGGGGCCCTCCGATGACGTTAGTGGATTTATGAGAAGAGGAAGTGAGACCCAAGCTAGCACGCTTGCTCTGCTCCTCTATAGAATGCCTCATGCCACGTCAAGATGGAGCAGGAAGGCCCTGACCACGTGCCGAGGTCATGCCCTTGGCCTTCCGGGCTCCAGAACTGCGAGCTAAATAAAGCATTTTCTATTAATTCCCCAGTCAGGTGTTACAGCAACACAGAATGAAATAAGACATGTGCCTTAAGTGTAAAAGACATCATTCCATGTGAATAGGTGTCTACGTCCAGCCCTTGGTGGCTGACAGAGAACAGACCCTGGTGTCCTGAGGCCTGCATGCAGAATTCCACTGCAGTAGTCTCTCCCTATCTGACTCCATCGGGGCCACCATATGCAATCCCACAGCCCGGGGGCTGACACACAGCAGAGCTTGGTGGCCCAGTCCTGGAGGCTGAGGTCCACTGCGCTGGTCTCTCCCTATCTTAGTCCATGGGGCCGCCATATGCAATCCCACAGCCTGGGCGCTGACACACAGCAGAGCTCGGTGGCCCAGTCCTGGAGGCTGAGGTCCACTGTGCTGGTCTCTCCCTATCTTAGTCCATGGGGGCCGCCATATGCAATCCCACAGCCCAGGCGCTGACACACAGCAGAGCTCGGTGGCCCAGTCCTGGAGGCTGAGGTCCACTGTGCTGGTCTCTCCCTATCTTAGTCCATCGGGGCCACCACATGCAATTCCATAGGACAGGCAGCTGATAGCAGATTTTGGTCTTCCCAAGGCCACACTCCCTCTGGAGGATGCAGGGGAGACCCTCCTGCCTCTGCCTCCTCCTGAGGCTCCAGGCATTCCTGGGCTATAGCCCATCGCTCCAGTCTCTGCCTCTGTCTTCATGCGGCTTCTCCTCTGTGTCTGCGTCTCTTCTGCCTCTCACGAGGAGGCTGCTGTTGGATGCAGGGTGACCCTGACCACAATGGCCTTGTCTCCACATGCTGCACTCCTTCCCTCTGCGGAGACCCGGTTTCCAGTGAGGTCCCGTCCCCGAGGCCAAGGTCAGGACTTCCACCCTCTCTCTTGAGAAGTACAATTAAACCCCCAGTGTTTGTCTCCCTCCGTTCTGTTTCCTCCCCAGTTTGATTGTGTGAAATTAATCCTGATGACAGTCATTTATCTGAGCCACTTTACATTTATGCTGATTGCTCTGCTGGAAGTGAAGAGCCTGCGTTTTGTGCAGCAAACTCCAGCTCTGGGATGGCCGTCAATTTTCTCTGGGTCTGGCACAAACTCCTCCCAAATAGGGTTTCCTTTCACAGTCTGCGGACTTGGTTACCGCTTAAAAGCCGGGATATTTTAAGCATATACTGTCCTAGGCTCATGACAACAAAATCCCGTAGCTTGAGCTGTGTAGACTGCAGACGCTTCCCTCCCAGGCCTGAGCCTGATGGCCAGGCATGGGCAACACCAGCTCCTCCTGGGCAGGGAGATGCTGACTGCTCCCCATGTCCAACACTCAGGTCCTCTATGTGTGTCTGTGTCCTCCTGTCCTCTGCTCCACTGAAACTGGTCCTGCTCAATTAAGGACCGCCTTCCTTCTACAAAGGTCCTGTCTTCCAACACATTTCGTTCTCAAGTTATAATGTTTTGATTTATCGTATTAGGACATTAAAATGGTACGGAAACCACACACGTTTGTTTGGGTTTAGACCTGGAAGCTTCCCCAGAAGTCTCCTGTGTCTCTTTTTCTGTTTCCCATGAAGGCACCACTATTGGATTCAGGCCCACGCTGGCGCAAGATGGCCTTGTGTCTATATCCTCAGAAGTGAGGCTTTATAAAGACGATTCAGTCTTGCCGGCGGTATACTCAGTCTTCCCCCTCCCTTAACTCACACTGGCATCTCTTTCACAATGGCCGGCTCCTCCCTTCTCTCTCTGCTTCCCGGCCAGCATTGGGTGAGCAGCTGTCCTCTGCCACGCCAGTCCGCCATGTTATTTCCACCATGGACTGAACCCTCTGAGACCGTAAACCCAAGTGAACATCTCCTCCTTCGCTTATGGGTGTCAGGGGGTGTGCCCCTGCAGCAAGCAACCTGACTGGCATGCATTCAGTATACAGCATACTTAGAATTTGTTTTCCTTTTTTTGGTATCAGAAATTGAACTCAGGACCTTGCACTCACCAGGCAGGCGCTTCTGCAGCTGAGCTACATCCCCAGCCCTGTACTTAGAATTTTCAGCTCCATCTTTTCCTAGGCTTGTGACATGCAGAATAATACTATATCCTGGTGCTTGAACTTGGGGAGTCTCCATTCATTCAGGGCCTGTATTCTGTTGGGGATGTAACCCACACTCTTCAACATGCTTTGCTGTTATTCTCCATTTCCTGGGCTGTGTGTGTATCACATGCATTTTTCACTTAGGATAGTCGTATATTGCAGTGAGTTTCTTGAGCTATCGTCCCAATGCAAGACAAGGGCCCACTGGGTAACCTTGGACATTCACTCCAAGGTCCTCATTTAGTTCATGAGGACCTCAAGATGTGAATGGAGGGGTCGCCCATTCCAAATCTCACCAGGAAGTTACCACGCACACAACTTCCTGATGGAGGTTTGAAGCATCTCCACCAGGGTGTTGACATGCAGGGGCAGCCTTGGGTCCCGCAAAATAGCAGCGGACATTTCACCTAGTCAGCTGCCCCACAAACCTCCCCGTAGCTGGCAGAGTGCCCCCAGCGCCCCAGCCAGCCCCCTGTGAACTCTTACTGTTTTATTTCAGTATGTTTTCATGTTTCACTCCTTCTCCTGCCTGTGTGGAGCTGCAGGCAGGTGTGTTGACCCAGTGAGAATGTCTTAGGAATTACTTCGAGAGACATTTCTTGGGAATCGCCTTGGTTTGAATGTCTCCAGCAAAAGTTACCTGGAATGGAAACACTCTTGTGAGCTGTTAAGAGGTAGAATCCGGTGGAACGTTGAGTAGGCGATGATGATTCAGCCGTCCTGCATGAATTAACCCACCCTGGATTCATGGGTATGTGGTTTCTTTCCAAACGTGTTTGTCAGCAAGGCTCTGTCTTCTGGATGTGCACATTTCCGTGATGCTGTGCACCCCATAGACTGTGAGGGGGTCCCCACCAGCCAGTAAGACTTCACCATAGACCTTCATCCTTGAGCCTGCAGAACCGGGAGCTTTATGGCCTTGATTCTTTGCAAATCACCTGGTCTGTGGATTTCCACTATAGCAACAGAAAATACTGTCAGAGGGAGACTGTCTGGCTGGCTTCTCTCTTGGGAAACATTTGTGAAACGTTCCTCAAAACACAGCGAGTCTCTGTTGCCGTGAGGCCCCGTTCCACTCCCTGGGCTCTTTCTTCTTTCTGCCTAGCATCTATTTGCGGCAGGATCAAGCGCTGCATGCCTAACCTGCAGATCGCCACCTTCATTTCCTCGGCACTGACATCCAATATTTTTAAATCCAGGGACACGAGCAGGTGCCAAAATCCATCACATCTCTAATGTGTCCAGAAAAGCACTGTCTCTATTAACATCGCATTTGTTATGCGAAAAGGTTGCAAGGTGAATGTTCCGATGTGTGTTATTTTCGGAGTAATTGTTAAAAAGCTGGGCACAACCTTGGGAGCCAGGGAAGAGAGTCTCAGAAAGATGTCACAAATGTCACACTAATTACCATTTGATCACAACGCCTGAAGGACTCGGATGCCCCTAGGTCATTCAGTAAGAGAGTGTTAAGGTGTGTGTTTTAGTTGGCTGTGGTTAAACTCTGCAGCCCTGAGTTTAACTTGCAGTAGAGGGGTCTTCCTTGCTGCAGAGGGAGTATGTTTCTGCATGTGGTGTCCAAGGACAGGACACAACTGCCTAAGAATGTCGCCCACGTTGAATGATGTTCATGGCAGGAAATAGGTACCACATAGAGGGCATCGCGGATGTTATGCCCTTGATCTGACCTTGGAAGGATCGGGCATTCCTAAGCCAGCATTCCTGACGCGCCCCGAAGATGTTGTATTAGTCTTCTAGGGCTGCCATAGCAAAGTCCAGCTGCCTGGTCCGCTTCATCTGCAGAAGCTTCCCGACCTGCAACCCAGAAGCTGAGGCCGAGGGCCGGGTGTGGGCGGTGCCAGCTCTTCCCGAGGCCGTGCTCCTGGGTTTGGAGATTACGTGCCCTCCCTGTGCCTTCACACTCCCATCCCTCTGTGTGTGTCTCTGTCTTCCCGTCCTCTGCTCAGAAGGACCCAGGGCTGTGCTTTTGAAGGTCATATCTCTTCTCTCAGCTCTTTCCCTTCTCTCTGTGCTTCCTGACCGCCCTGACACGAGCATCCTTCCTCCCGCACACCCGTCAGCCGTGATATTCCTGCCTGGAAGCAGTTGACCATAGACTGCACCCTCCGAAATCACGAGCTCCACCAAACTTCTGCTTTATGTTGTGTCTATCAGATATTTTGTGCCAGCAACAGAACGCTAAGACAGACCTTCATGTCACTTTGTTAAAGATTAACAGGGAAAAACGATAGAAGTAAGAGAAGTGAATCAGGCCTCAAAAGATGAAAAATGCTCTCAGGAGATGGGTCCCCAAGGGTCTAACCTGGAAGTGTGTATTATTGTTTCCTTTGTTTTTGTTGGGAAGATGTATTTTTGTCTCCACCTCCTCCCTTCTCTCTGCTTCCTGGCCGCCATGATGGGAGCATCTTTTCTCCCCCACGCCTGTCCACTGTGATGCTCCCATGGACTGCACCCTCTGCAACCATTATGTAACCATTATGTCAAATGCCCCTTTCCTCTGAATTGTGTACGTGAAATATTTTGTCCTACCCGTAGAAAGTTCACCAGTTCACTGGGTTAAAACTTCAGCCCATAGCATGAATCCAGATTTCTTTCCTGTGAGGGTGGAATGTGGATCAGCCAGCACCTTCAGTGCTGCCCCAGGCCCGGTCCTAGGCAGGCAGGTGGCGAGAGGGCAGCTGGAGACCTGCAGCTGTGTGATAGTAAGTGCAGAAGAGTCCCTGTCTCAGGGTGCACGCAGAGCTCTGTGTCTACATCTTCCTGTCCTTTCCTCCCGATGCCCGGGTTCCACACACAGCAGGAAGTCGTAATGTGGCAGACGAGGTCATAGACGGGTACAGAATGCTTTTCTGTATCCCTGAGGAAGCTCACAAGTGGAAAACAGCCCTGCCTGTGGGAAACACCCCTACTCGTCAGAAATTTCCCACCTCAGCAGCACCAAGGTGGCCTGATGGGTTCCTCTTGAGAGGGTGAGATGCCGGCGCGTTAGTACCTCGGTGCCTGCAGCATTTTGCGGGGATGTTAAAGTTGTCGGCTATGCGACCGGAACATCCAACAGGACCATCTCAAGGCCAAAGTAAGCTTAATTTTAAAACAACAAGAACGCTTATCAGTTATGTTTATGGATGAGCTCTCTGTACATTTGAGTACATTGAGATAACCTTGCTAATTTCATAGGCATAGGTAACATTTCATTTAATCTTTCCAGAAATATCACCAGGCAGATTCTGTGTGTGTATGTCAGTGTGCAGACAGGATGGGTGGAGTACAATCCAATACCAGGATTGGCCAAGGGGCTGGCACAGCTTTGATGTATATAAATTCCTCATCTAAATGCTAATATTTAAACCCAGAGACCACAATCAGTGCTGGCACACTGTACTTTACGAGACTCACTGTGACAGGCGTGAAGACAGAGACACACACTGCAGGGATGGGGCCACAGCCCAAGACCACCTGTAGCAACAGTAGGATGAGTGACATGTGTTCCTTGAGTCCTGCTGCAGGAAATGTGCAGAAACTCATGTCACGCACACTGCACATGTTTATGGGGCAGGCGCAAGTGTCCCGTGCTTTCACAGTTTCACCCTTTTCCCTCGGGGGAATTGGTGCATGCGCACAACAGAGCTTCCTTCCTTTTCTCATTCCCTTTCCCTTCTTCTCCCTCTCCGCCACCTCCAACTCTTGGTCCCTTCCCATTTGAGAAAGATCTGTCTCCTTGTTTCCTGTTACCTGTCTTTAATATGCTCTTTGTTTATACTTTTACTCTCGCATAGAAGAGAAAGCATGCTATATTGAAGCTTGCATGTCAGATTTATTTCACTTAATGTTACGGTCTCAAGATGCCTCAATTTCCGTACACCTGACCCAAGTTTATCCTTCTTCATAGCTGCATAGTACTCTACAGTATGTAAACATGGTGTTTTCTTTATCCATTCATCCACTGATGGACATGCAGGCTGCTTGCAAAATTTAGCTCTTATGACTTGCGCTACTACAAACACAGGTGTGCATGGGTCACTGTGATGTAAGGTGTTTAACTCTTTCAGGAAGATACTAGAAGGGGAACAGCTGGGTTGAATGGAATTTCTAGTCTTAGTTTTCTGTGGAATATCCACGTTGATTTCCACAGGGGCTGTCCCAGTTTACCTTCTTACTGACAGTACGGGAGGGTTGCTTTTCCTCTGCAGCCTCAGCAGGATTTGTTATTGTTTGATTTCCTGGTGACACAAATACCTTTAAATACAAATCAAAATGCAGTGATACTGGGGCCGAGGGATGTGTCTCAGGGACATATCTCAGTATCAGAGCATTGCAGAGCATCCACAGGACGCTGGGTTCAATTGTAGGACCTCAAAAAAAAAAAAAAAAAAAAGAATTAATACCAGAGACGATAAATACAGATTCCAAAAAAGAAATAACACAGGACGGGATGTGTGCCTGCATATACACGTACTATTTCTGAAATGGAAACTTTAGATCATGCAAAAATCTCCACATTTCTTGAGAAAGAACTGTGAGCAGTGCTCATATATGCACCTCGAAACCTGCAACGCCCCCTCCTCTGTCTTAGTCTAAATTTTCCTGTATGTATCCCAATCCCAAGCCTTTCATTCTAGCAATTTATGTTTTCAATCTTTACTGAAGCCAGGCGTGGTGGCGCCTGCCTGTCATCCCAGCTCTCAGGAGGCTGAGGCAGGAGTATTGCCTTGAGTTTGAGGCCAGCCTGAGCTATGTAGTGAGTTCTGGGATAGCCTCTACTGCCTAGTGAGACCCTGTCTCAAAAAAAACAAAACATAAAGAAATTTTAAAGCTAGTGTTCTTTACCTAAGTGAATGATGTGGGAGGTTGCCGCCACAGCGTGAAAGGAGGAATTTTTAGCAGCGATGTCGGCTCCGCCCAATCCTGCAGGGTGAGCTCGGCTTCACAGCTGCCGCAGGCCCTGCAGGAGACTTTGGACGCTTGCGGAAACTGCAAAGGCACGCGGGTTAAAGCCCGCCGCAGCTTCGTGAGCGGAACCGTTGATTCCTGGCTTCCACCTGATATAAACATCGCCGGTAATTAGCGCTAATTGCCAAGATTGATCTGCTGCCGAGGAAAATTAGCCCGCTTGTAGAGGCATAAATCACAATATTGCAGTGCTGTCCAGAAACCCAAGTGTCTGGGAATACTGCCGAAACTGGTCTCTCCAGCCAGCGCCCCCAGGATTTCCCCCGGGAGAATAAATTCCAGGGGGAGCAGGTGATCCGGAGCACGCGGCTCACCCACAGAGGAATGGGCCGGTGAAAACATAAGTTATATTGTGGGTACTGGGCTTTCAAAAAGATGTGTGCCTTATTCAGGGCAGTTTTTCAAATTCGCCAAAACATAGTCTGCACGTTCAGCGGTCTCACTTTGTGTTGATTTGTGGAAGCACCCAGGGAAATAAATCCACGAAGCGGGAATGCAAATTATACGCAGGAAAACAGAAATCCCCAAACATACATTGCTAGTAACTTGATTTATAGGAACGTTGATGGAAAGTGATTGTACACGTCCATCACGTTCCACCGTTAGCCGGAGGTACGAAATCAGAAGTGCTGGCTCTTTGGAAAATGAAAGAGGCGGAACTTTTGAAGACAAAGACACAGGAAGGAACTTCCTACACAGCACCGAGACTCGACGAATCAGATCACAGAGCTTCTGCTCAGCAAGACAGATAGATAGGAGGATGGGTAGGTAGGTACAGATAAATGATGGATGGACAGATAGATGTAGTAAACACATGGGTAGATGCATGGATAGATAAATATAAATAAAAGATAGATGATAGACAGACACATAGATGTATCTGTCATAAATCATTTGTCTTCTTACCTATTGAAATCCAGCTCTGCTACAATTTAATGTGCAGTTGATTTTACCTTTCTATTGTAATGCTTCTCCATTTTATATCTAGAATCTTTTGGAGGGCGATTACCTCTTAGATTCTCTAACCAGAAACACATATATTACATTTAAACACAATTATCTACCTTTTATTTTTACTCCTGAAAGATAAAGCCCACTGTATTATTCTGTCTCTCTTTGTTTTCCACACACCTTCAAATTAGTCTGTAATGGTCTATGTCAGTCAATCAGGATTTACTGAAAGTTTAAACATTGGTCCGGGCGTGGTGGCACACGCCTATAATTTTAGCACTCGGGAGGCTGAGGCAGGAGGATCGCCGTGAGTTCAAGTCCAGCCTGTGCTATGCGGCAACATCGCACTTGAAAACAAGGAAGCAAAAGAAAAGTAAAGATGTATCCAGGCACGTTAGTGGGGCATGGCTGTGATCCTAGCTCCTATATGTCTGTGTGTTAGGACTTTGGCTGTGCTTTTCTGACACCATTTATTGCAGAAGTAATTCATTGCAAAGAGCACTGGAGAACCAGGCTGTGGAGACAGTGAGTGAGTTTTCTCCTCTTGGCTTTCCCCTCTGCACCCCGCTTCACCTGACCTTCTTTCCTCTCGGCTGGGGAACAACCCCTTTGATGCTGGAGCAAACAGGCTGTGTTTGCAGACCTCGGCGGCAGATCCTGCTTGTTCCTGGCTTTTCATTTCATTCCATTTCATTTCGCTGGCTGTGCGGCTGTGTTTTCATTCTAAATCCTCCTACAATCATCTCTACGCTCACAGCATTTTCCCTCATCTCCTGCAGAGAAATGTGTAGTATTTTTAAAGGACTTTGGTTCTCTCTGTGCTCCGCCGTACTGTATAAAACCGTAATTATAGAACCCGTTGGTGTACCCTGAGCAGCCTGCGTTTGTACGATTCACTTTCTTCTTTTTAAAGTAACATTTCTCCCCCAGCCTCCATCCACCCTAGTGACTCAGGTTTAAAATCTCCCACGGGATGTTTAAAGGGCCCTTGGCAGCGGGAAAAAGCTCAAAGCTTAACCAGACCCGATAATAATACCCAGTCCCCAGCATCCTCTCCCCTGGGTCCAGCAGGATAAAGGATATACCTAAAAAAGCTATCTTAGGTCCTTCGCCTCCTTACGTATGGTTATTCCTAGGTCTGAGTCTGTTTGTGTTTGTCTTTGCTACTGAATCGTATTATCTTCCTGGTTCCCTTCTCAGCATGTACATTACTAGTGCATATTGAAAGTTACCTGCTGGGGGCTGCGGCGCACACCTGTCCTCCCAGCACTCTGGGAGGCTGAGGCAGGAGGATCTCCGTTTGGAGCCCAAGCTGGGCAACTTAGCGGCTCGGCAAGACCCCGTCTCAAAGTAAAAAAGTGGGTGCTGGGATTGGAGCTCAGTGGAAAGGCCCTGGATTCCATCCCCATTAGCACAAAAAATAGAAGGTGAAAGAAAGAAGCCATGTTTGCAGATTGATTTTGTATTCTGGTAAGGTGCTGAGGTTGCTTGTGACTCTTAGTGGGTTTTCTCTGTATATAAAACTTTGCCATCTGCGAACAGAAGTCGTCTGAGTCCTCCCTTTGCTACTGGTGGGCTTTTTCTTTCTTCCCATTGTGCCATCACTCTGGCTGAAGTCTGGAGGAGTGTTAAGGGGAACTGTTCAGTGTGGGCATCCCTGGTTCGTTTCTTTGTTTGGTTGGTTTTGTCTTTGTCTTTTTTGAGACAGGCTTTCACTGTGCAGTTCAGACTGGCCTTGAGCTTGCTTTGTAGCCCACGCTGGCCTCGAACTCATGGTGGTCCTCCTGCCTCAGCCTCCTGAGTGCTGGGATTACACATGTGCACCACCACACCCAGCTCATTTCTGACCTGGAAGGAAAGTACTCCCTGTTCAGTGTGGGCTTGGCTGTGGGTTTGTCCTCTCTACCCTTTGTTATGTGAATGTTTGATCCCATTTTCATGCATGCTGGCTTTTATTGAACGCTTTCCCTGCACCTACTGAGCTGATCGTACTGTTCTTTTTATCCTCGGTTCTGTGTTTGTGAGGTTTGGGGACAGATTATGTTCAGTGTACCACGTGTGTATGTATGGAACTGTGACGGGGACCCCATTAATTGGTACAATGAGTGCATGTTAGTAATTCAGTCCACGCTGGGCTGCTGCCAGTGGAGCATCATGGCGGATGGGCGTGGGGGAGGAAAGACGCTCACATCATGGTGGACAGGAGTAGGGGAGGAAAGACGCTCACATCATGGTGGTTGTAAGCAGAGAGAGAAGGGAGGAGCTGGGGACAAGAACTCGCCCTTCCAGGTCACACCCTGGTGACTGCGTCCAACCAGGCCCCGCCTCCTACAGCACATTCTGCTATGGATTCATCCACTATCTTAGGCACTTTGGTGTTGCTGAGACACAATACTTGACACCCACCACCCAGAGGAGAGGGTTAATTAGGCTCGCGGTTGCAGAGGGTGCAGTCCATGGCCGGCTGCTCCAAGGCAGGAGCATCATGGTGGACGGGCATGGAGGAGAAAAGACGCTCACATCATGGCAGCCGGGAAGCAGAGAGAGAAGGAAGGAGCCGGGGACAAGAGCTCACCCTTCCAGGTCACACTGCAGTGACCACCTCCAGTCTAGTCCTGTTTCCTAAAGCCATGTTCATCCAGGAGCTCATCCACAGGAGAGTCCACTGCTGAGCACAGCGCTCCGTGACCTGGTCACCTTCCACACACAGGAGACTTTGCCGACATCTCAGATCTAAACTGAAGCAGTGTTGCAACTTGACCTCTGGCCAACCTTGTTTCTTGTCAGAATCTCTCCGCCCGGTGGATGTATATCCAGTCTTTCTACCTCACACTTCTGGCCGTGGAGTTACGTCTCAATTTTGGGCACATGGGTGGGCACACGCTCCTCCACAAAGGGACCCTTCCTTATCCTCCACTTTCCTGCCACCACCAACCCTGAATTACTGGACCTGAGTGTCAGTTTCCCTCCTAAAGCTAGTGGACTCCAGGCCAAAGTTTGGGTCTGGCCCATGGCCTTTCCTAGGAAGTGGATTTCTTATTCCAGCCAGGTGGAGAACTGGAAGTGTGTGGAATTGAGGAAGGACCCCAGGCCAAAAAGATTGTGCTTGTCAGTTTTCATCTGAATTTTATTAAACAACAGCATGAGCTACGCCTACAGGTTGCTTTTAGTTTGTTAAGCATATCACAGGCCAGCAATTCCAGCACTCTGGGAGGCTGAGGTAGGAGGACCACAAGTTCCACCACAACCTGGACCAATTAGCAACTCAGGGAGACCTTGTGCCCACATTAAAAGGGCTGGGGAGGTAGCTCAGTGCAAAGGCCTTGGGTTCAGTACCCAGGACCACCCAACAAACCAACAGATAAAGAAATGAAGCATTTATACCTAGGAATTGTGCTTTGGGCCCAAAACAGTGCTCAGCAATTCCAAAGAAGCCTAACTCAGTGGAAGGCCTCTATCCCCATACAGTTAAATTAGAAGTTTATAATATAAAAAGGCTTCAGAAGACCCCACGCAAGGAGAAATTGCACGAGAAACTACAGAAGTTTGCACCAGAGTTGAGTGCAAGATTGAGTCAAACTCAACTCTAGAGAGAAGAATTGTCAATGAGGTGACTTTCCTTTGGAAATGGAGAGAGTGGGACTGCAGGCCAGGACATCCTGGCAGAAGCTAGGTTGTGCGTGAGGTGTGCAGAGAACAAAGCAAAACTCAGGGTGCTTCGTGAAGATGGAGGTACCGGTGAGAAGGATTCGGAGAAGTAGGATGTTGGCTCTTTGCTTTCTGGGGCTTAGGAGCTGTGATTGTGCTTTGAGCTCTCGGCCCTATTTGCGATGGACATGACCATGGTGTTGCTGTTTCCACGGGTGTTGTGGTTCTGATCCAGAGTGTCCCCTATGGGCCTTGTGCACTCATAAGTGGACCTTTCAGGAAGGGATCAAATCATCAGGGTGTTATAGCTGACTTGCTGTTAGGAGACAGAACCTGGTCACAAGAGGGAGCCACTGTGGTGTGGCCCCGAAAGGTTCATCTCACTTTCCAGCTCCTTCTGCTTCCCGGCTGCCATGATGTGAGTGTCTTTCCTCCCGCATGCCCATCCACCGTGATGTTCCTGCCTGGAGCAGCCGACCATGGACTGCACCCTCTGCAACCGTGAGCCTAATTAACCCTCTCCTATGGGTTGTGGGTGTCAAATACTGTGTCTCAGCAACACCAAAGTGCCTAAGGTCGTGGATGAACCCATAGCAGAATGTGCTGTAGGAGGCGGGGCTTGGTTGGAGGTGGTCACTGGGTGTGACCTGGAAGCGCGAGTTCTTGTCCCCACTCCTCCTCTCTCTCTGCTTCCTGGCCTCCATGATGTGAGCGTCTTTCCTCCTCCACGCCCGTCCGCCATGATGCTCCTGCCTTGGAGCAGCCAAGCATGAACTGGAACCATTTAAATTGTGGGTGCTGGGGACTGTGTCTTGATAACAAGAAAGTGCCCAGCACGATGAGCACTGTCCATCTCTGCGTGAGGACAGGACACGGAGCCGTGGGTGCGGGTGGGAGGGCATTTGGGCACAGACACAGCGGCATTCTCACATCCTCTCCCGTATTTCCTTCAGCTCCTGCTACTCACCGCATGGAGCCTACGCCCGGAGCAAGCTGGCCCTGGTCATGTTCTCCTACCACCTCCAGAGGCTGCTGGAAGCCCAGGGCTGCCACGTGACCGCTAACGTGGTGGACCCCGGGGTGGTCAACACGGACCTGTACAAGCACGTATTCTGGGGCACGCGTCTGGTCCAGCGGATCCTAGGCTGGTTGCTCTTCAAGGTAAGACTCACGGTTGCTTCCTTGTGTCCGCCGTGGTCAATCACAGCGATATGCGATCACATAATTGGGAATAAGCATATTACATGGTTGAGAGAAGAATCCAAGAGAGAAGACATCGCGTATGCAGGGAAGGACTTCTTGTTTTGCTCTGATGGAGGAATTCAATTTTTTTATTGAGCACAGGAGGTTGGGGGCTCATCTACTATCGATGAGGCTCCCGAGGCAAGTGTTTGGTGGATGTGGGGGTGCTGTGTTCCCAAAACCCTGAGTCATGCTGGCAATGACCTAACCTGTCTTGGATAAATACAGCACCATGACAGATTAACAGGGGAACAGTGACCGATTGCTTTGAATGGAGGAAGCTTTACGTGACCCAGGAGCCTGCGCAGACGACCCAGAGGCTGTGCTTGCCTGTACTTGTGTTTCTCTGGGTTCTCTGCCTAACCTCCGAGGAAGACAAGCAGGCTCTCTCTATTTCTGCAGTTTTCTCAGATTTCTCCCGCTTGAAATATTTAAGGGTAACATGTCCTGACCCCCAGGAAGGGCCTCGACAGGATAGGACAGGAACCGGCCGATGTGCAGGAGACAGGATGCCACCAACTGGTCTTGCTGTGTTCCGCCTCACGGGAGCGCAGTCCTTGGGGGGCCAAGATCACCCAGCTGCACGGCTGTTGTGTGTGCAGCTTTTCACTTAGGTAACATGCCAACTGGGCAAATTGGAGTTACGCTTACATTTAGACACTGAGGGTGTCAGCAGCTTGTAACGGTCCTATGATCATCGGAGCAAAAATTAACTCTTTGAGTCTGTGGGAGGAGGTTTAATTTAAATGTGGCAGCTGTTTTTTCTTTTATGCTCTGTAAGTCCCCATGCGTTCTCTGATAGGTGTCTTCCTCGGCGTTCTATAGGGTTTAGGTGTCAATTTTGCCCTTTCTGTTATAGACACAGCTGTCCAAAATTGCAGTGTGTGGTTGCAACAAATAAATTATTTGAAAGTCAGTAATGAAACTGGCACGCCCATGCATGCGCCTTCCTTGTGCCTCTAAATGTAGTTTCCGTCTTCCCCAAAGAGCCGACCTCCGTCCCAGTGGATTCCTCGGGTCTCGCTCTGGTTCTCGGTCTGAATCTGTCTCGCATGGACGCAGTGCTGAGTGTCCTCTGCCTCTTGCGATGCTCACAGAAGGAAGATGCTGGCTCCCTTGCTCTGTGTGTGGTTTCTTCCAGCTGTCTTTGCAGATACACAGAATAGAAGCTTAAATCACAAGGATTCATCTCCTCCTACTCGTGGAGCCCAGGAGGCTGAGACTGAGGTGTCCCAGGCTGCATTCTCTCAACATGCTCCCGGGGAGACCCTCCCGCCTCTGCCTCCTCCACAGACTCCAAGGGAGACCCTCCTGCCTCTGCCTCCTCCCGGGAGACCAGGTGGCCCTGGGCTGTGGCCCCATCACTCCAGTGTCTGTCTCTGTCTTTATGCGGCTTCACCTCCATCTGGTGTCTTCTTGTGTTTTTGCATTTCTCTTTCTTTCCTTTTTAGTACTGGTTGTTGATGCCATAGCCTGGTACGTACTTGGCAAGGGCTGCACCCCTTGCCACAGCATTAAAGGAACACCTCAAGGGAAATAAATCCTCCATCATTAGGTGGCCCCAGTGCTCTTACTGTCTACTGACACAAATACTCAATGTTTTCCTTCCACCACGCAAACATGTGTTATTAATTGCACACTAGAACTTATTACGTACTACTTAACATAGCACGCCTATTTTACTTTTAAAAGACATAGAGTGTCCTTGTTCAATTTTAGTCCAAAAAATATGGACGAAGCTGTGCTCCTGACTGGGCCCCTGTATTTATAAATAAAGTTTTATTGGCACACAGCCATAGCCATTCATGCACGTATTCCCCATTCACTGAGATTGACGTATTACCCATTCATTGATGTATAGCTGTTTATGGACATACCCATTCATTGCTATACTACCATTCAGTGA
>NW_004955499.1:1366295-1379807 GCF_000276665.1 Chinchilla lanigera | reverse complement strand
TCTTGTCCTATAAAGTCAGGGTCTTCTTTTAGCTGTGACAGAGACCACACAAACTCACTGCCTTTCTCTCCCCCCACCAGACCCTTGCTGCCTCTGCCTTAGAGAGACGTGATTCGTTTCTTTGCTGCGGCTCTTTATGCTGGTCTCTTGCTTTGGTTAATTCCCTAGACCGGAGTGATCCCACACTTTCAGCAGAGTCCTCACCCGATTATCCTGAAATAGGCAGTGGAGTCAGTTTTCTCATTTGCCGCTGAGCATTTTTGTGGCGACGGTTATTCAAGACCGTATATTCCCTTTCTGTGCTGTCCGTCTTAGCTGTGGACACTAAAGTGTTGAAGATTTGTTGGAAGGAAAAATTGGGCTGGGGATGTAGCTCAGTGGCACAGAGCCCGCCTGGCAGACGTGAGGTCATGAGTTCGATTCCTAGTACAAAAAAACGTGGGCAAGCCTTTTCTTCTATTTCCTTCCATCTGCTGCGCTGTCATCAAATTATGGAGAAAAGTATTTGCTTTTCAAAATTGGGACCGTTTGTCTCTAAACTTTCTCTGGATTGGGGAGTTTGTGGAAGAGCAATTCTGAGTCGGTTTCTGAAATTTCTTTGCTGCTTGTTGTGGCCGGGTTCAGATTTTTCTCCGTCTTCCCCGGGTCAGTTTTGACAGCTTTTCTCCCGAGATAATTGCACGTTTCGTGAAGTTGTGGACTTAATGAGCATGCCTACCAGTTCTCTTCTCTCTCGGTCTGTGTTTGCGACGTGCTGTTGATTTCAGATGAGACCTGTAATGAAATGAGTTGCCCTCTGATTTCTTGCTGGAGCTCAATTAGCTACTTTTCTTCCCAATTTACTCCCATTTCAACCCATATTTTCTGAATTCTTGAGCAAAAAACCTTTCAAAATACTTTACCCACTCCCAAACATCAACTCCTTTTACCAGCAAAACATGAACACTCTCCCGCCTGCCTTGCGCTAAACCCACCTCCCTCCCGGAATCCTTACAATGGCTTCAACTTTTCAGCCTGCCGTTGGTTGACTTTTTTCTTCTCTGTCTTTAATATTCAAACATCAAGGTGGGGGCTTCAGCCCCATACGTCATGTTCCAAGCGTTTGACCATCAGCCACAAATCTGGATTGAAAAGAACCACAGAGCATCGACCGGGGTACCACACCTTTAAAAATTAGACACAGAATTATGCAAATTTTAAATTACATAGTAGAAGAATATTCACTGGCGTGGGAATGAACTGAGAAGCTTTAAAGTTAGAAGCGTTTAAGACAGCAGGAAAGTGGGATTCTGTCTTTATAATAATTGTGTGAGTGTGTGTGTGTGCGTGTGTGATTTATCTGTGTGAGTGTGTCGCATATCAAGGACAGGCAGCTGGTCCCTGGTGGAACCCATGTAACCTGCAGGTCTTTGTGTACCTTTATATCCTAGAGAGCCTTGCCTTATATCCTTCTGCAACATCGATTCTCTGCCTCATCATCCAACTCAGGCTTGATTCCAAATTCAAGGTCACCTGCCCTGAACAGGCATTCGCTACCTGGAGAAAAAAAAAAAAAAAAAAAAAAAACAGGAGGCTTAGCCGTTTGTGAAGGGAAGGTGAGCGTGATTTGTTCTCTCTGCAAACACATCGTGACCACCCACGTGTTTATGCCCTCTGGCCGCAGCCTGAGTGGGCATTAACCTTCGCAGGGGGAACCACGTGGCTCTTTCTCTGGGAGGGATTTGCAGCTTCCTCCACCAGACCCAGTGATGACACAAGAAATAAGCACCTCTCAGCTGCCGGAGCAGTGCCCGGGGACGCCAGCCCTGCCCGCAGCCCCAACCCCTCAAGCCTGACTGCTTCCCTGAGAAAGGGCGATTTCCGTGGCAGCCTGTTTGTACAGGCTCAATGCAGACCAGCCTGGGTCTGCCTGAAATCCTGTTGTCCGATCTGCAGTTAAGGAGGATAGGTTTGCAGTGTAGACGGTGCCCGCGTCTCCTGCGGTTTTCTGTTGCTGATTATACAACGACCCAGACATCGTCATCTCAGTGAACGAAAATCAGGAGGTTTATGTCAGCTCGCCAGCTCGCGACTCTGTTCCAAAGTGGGCATGTTCTGGGGGTGACACCCTTTCAAGGTGACCTGGGAATCGTGGGTGAGACACAGGATGAGTGTGTGAAGGTGTGAGCCTGGTGTCTCTCTCTGAGACACACCAGGATTGCATGACCTTGATGTATTTATCTAACAGAATCACATCGCACACCCGGGTGAAGTCCACCTGCTTACCTAGGGATGTAAACAGCAGGGCGTGTTTTCAGAGGGGAAAAACCTTACTGGACCCATGGCAGCCCTCGTCTTAATAAAACAGATGGCTGCGTGTGGCCGCTTCCTTGACCCTGCGTGTACATCAGCCTGGTGCTCTCTGAAGAGGGGCCCTTTAGATGATTGCGTGTCTGATTGATGTGCTCGAGCATGACAGCTTTCATTAATCAGATGGAGGGCACACACCCAAGGAGCTTTCGACCCTGCTTCAACACCATCAGCTTGCCCTTCTGCCCTGGGTTATTCCCAGCAGCATGGAGAGGTGGGACACTCACACCCTAAGAACCAGAGCAGCCTCCGATGGCCTTCCACCCTGGCCGCAGCGCCATCCATTACCCTTGATCTCCTTTGCAGCAGATTTTTTGGCAGAAATACGACCCTTTGTTCTACTGTTACCCGCCCCCTCCCCCTGCGCGCGTTAGTGAGGTCTCTGTAGAGGGACAGGATCAATCAAAGGTATATGTGTACCAGGGCGTGGTGGTGCATGCCTGTAATCCCAGCAATCAGGAGGCTGAGGCAGGAGGATCGTTGCGAGTTCCACACCAGCCTGGGCTCCAAAGTGAGGTCAAGGCCAGCCTGAACTGCATCGCGAGACCCTGTCTCAAAAAGAGAAAAAAAAATATATATATGGTGTATGTGTCATCAGGCAAGAGCATTTATTCAGCCGGTTCACAGGATGAAAGCCAAGAGTCCACCATGGCTGCTCACGGGGGAGCGAAAGGATCCGGGAGCTGCTTGGTCCCAGACAGACTCTGCAGAACAAACCGGCTCTAGAATGAAGCGTCAGTTCCACGTTGAAGGCCCGGAAGCTCCTGAGAAAGTCCCCCGTGTGAGCTTGCATGGGACGGGTAAAGATACTGGAGACCCAGAGACAGAGGTCCCAAGGCAATGGCAGCAAAGGCGCAGGGGCCCGGGAAGAACAGAGCTCTTTCAAAATGGTGACACTTCCGCCTCCTTTTCCTTTTCATTCCCTCCAGGCTGTAAACCTATTGGTTGGTACAGCCACATCCGGGGTGGGTCTCCCCCCCTGAGTTGGCCGGCCTACATGCCAGTCATCCACAGACTCACCCAGAACTGGGCTTTATCATCTGCTAGGTAGTTCTTAACAGGAGGCAGGCTGAAACATCAATAATGGTGACATCCAAGAACGCTGTTCCCACAGATACCTGGAAGCTTGCTCCTACCTTTCATTTAGGACTGGACAGAAATATCACCTCCACATGACCACCTACTGGCCCTGTTAGCAGACCTCATTCTTAGTCAGGGGTCATCTCACCAAGTGGCCTGATTTTTTTTTAATTGACACAAAATCTTACGGGTTTCTAGTGCACAGTTCCGGGGAATGACATAGATTCCTGGTGTTGCATAACCACGGCCGTCATCCACCTACAGGACTCTTTGTTTTTCCAAACTATTCTCGTTAAAAAATAATGTCCACTTCCTTTGCTTTCCCCAAACTCGGGAATGCGGCCATCTTTTTTCTGTCTCTTTGGATTGGATGATTCTCGTATCAGTGACATAGTGCAATATTTGTTATTTGTGTCTAGATTACTTCACTGACCATAATATACTCACAGTTCACCCATGCTATGAGCAAGCATCAGGATGCCTTCCTTTTTCAAGCCTGAGTTATATTCCATTATGTGAATAACCCACAAGTTCTTTATCGTTCCTCTGTGGCTGGACGGTTGAGTTGGTTCCTCCTCCTGGCTATGGTGTGTGGTGTTGCTTTGCTTCAAATATACATGTTCTGATTTCTCTTGGAGTTGCTGCTTTTTATTGTTTAGATTATATTTCTATAAGTGGAATTGCTAGCTCCAAAAGGTTGTTTTTGTCTGTGTTAACTAGCTTGTCATCTCCATGGAAACAAAGACTTTGCTTCTTCTATTTATTCTGCATTCTTATAATCTTGTCCAGTACAGAGCAAGTGCTCGGGAAATATCTGACACGTCCGTGAATGATTGAATGAATGAATGAGGGAGGGATTGAGACACCAGACCAGTGAAGGTGGTGGCTGACACACTGGAGAAAGGTCCTTTGTCTCCTTTTTGGTCAATAAAATTATCTCCTGGTTAGGAAAGAACTTAATGAACTTTGCCAATTCACACTGTTGAGGCACCACTGTGGTCTGATATTTATTTTACCCCAAATTCATATGTTAAAATCTGATGGTGTTAGGGAGAAGGGCCTGTGGGAGGTGCTGAGGTCCTGAGGGTGAAGCCTCATGAGTGGAATCCACGTCCTCATCACAGACCCCAGAGAGCTCCCCACCCTTTCCACCCTGTGAGGACACAGGGCAGGTGCCATCTGTGACGCAGGAAGCAGCCCCAGCGAACACGGGCTCTGCCACACCCGGACCTCGGGCTTCAGTTTCCAGAACTGGACCACTGAGGTCTGCTGTACTTCAGCTGCTCCAAAGGATTAAGATAGGGAGACACTAGCACGGCGGACTTCAGCCTCCAAGACTGGGTTACTGAGCTCTGCTGTGTGTCAGAGCCCAGGCTGTGGGATTGCATATGGCGGCCCTAATGGACTAAGATAGGGACAAACTAGTGCAGTGGACCTCAGCCTCCAGGACTGGACCACCAAACTCTGCTGTGTCAGCACCCTGGCTGTGGGATTGCATATGTCAGGCCCCATGGACTAAGATGGGGAGAGACCAGCACAATGGACCTCAGCCTCCAGGACTGGGCCACCGAGCTCTGCTGTGTGTCAGCACCCAGGCTGTGGGATTGCATATGATGGCCCCAAGTGACTAAGATAAGAGGAGACTAACACAGTGGACTTCAGCCTCCAGGACTGGGCCACTGAGCTGTGCTGTGTGTCAGCACCCAGGCTGTTGGATTGCACATGGCGGCCCCGATGGACTAAGACAGGGACAGACTAGCACAGTGGACCTCAGCCTCCAGGACTGGGCCACTGAGCTCTGCTGTGTGTCAGTACCTGGGCTGTGGGATTGCATATGATGGCCCCAAGTGACTAAGATAAGAGGAGACTAACACAGTGGACTTCAGCCTCCAGGACTGGGCCTCCAGGCTCTGCTGTGTGTCAGTCATGCAGACTGTGGGATTGCACATGGCAGCTGAGCTGACTTATTCAGAGCTACACCAGCTCTCTAACCAGTACAATGGATGGTATGGGGTTTTAAAATTCACGTATTGACATCTTCACTCCCAAAGTTTGTGCATCAGAAGATAGAGGCTCTGGAAGGTGCTGAGGACCTGAGGGTGGAGCCTCATAGATGAGCTCCACATCCTCAGCACAGAGACCCCAGAGAGCTCTATGCCCCTTCCACCATGTGAAGACACAGCTAGAAGGTGCCATTCATGGACCAGGAATCAGCCTCACCAGACACAGGCTCTGACCCACCTGGACCTTGCAGTTCCAACCAAGGATAGGGTTGGATAGGGAACAGTGTGTGTCTGTTATTGAGCTTTCCAAGTTTATGGTACAGTAATGAGCCACACACACTAGCATTCTGAATATCAGTCTCAGTGTCAGCATATTTTTTAACTCTATGTGCCAAGCACTGGAGATACACAGTGATAGCAGACAGCGGTATGGACGCGTTAGCTGAAACACACCCCGGCATTGGCTGCATACTTCATTGGAAGAGCTAAGTTATATTCTGCTCTTTTGAAACTACTGTGATTGTGGGAAATCCCTCAGATCCTGGGCATATTCACAGTTCATTTTGCATCTCATTCTCAGTCATGAACTTTTCCTCCCCAGAACCGCTAGAACCCAAATTCACTCTTTGTAGGACAGGGAGCAAAACCCTACAGTGCTTGTATAATATCCTGCACAGATATTCATGTCCCATTTCCCATGTTGGAGACAGACTGGTGACCCAAAAGACGACCCTATCCTATTTGCTGTATAGCACCAGAATAATGACCCTAAAGATGTCCATGACCTAGTCCCCAGTGGGTAGACAGAACAATGTCCCCAGGGATGTCCACATTCTGATCCCCATGTGGGAGACAGATGGTGGCCCCAAAGATGTCCACATCTTATTCCTAGGCAGTAGACAGAGTAACATCACCATGTAGTAGACAGAACAATGTTCCCAAGGATGGCCACATCCCATTTCCCGTGGGGTAGACATTGTAGTGGTTCCAAAGATGTCCACACCTGAATCCTTTTCAGTAGGAAGAATATCAGCTCTAAATATGTCCACATCCAAAACCCAGTTTGGTAGACAGAATAATGACCCCCAAAATGTACACATTCTAAATCCCAATGAGTAGACAATAATGTCCTCAAAGATGCCCACATCCCAAAACCCATATGATAGACAGCACAGTGTCCCCCATGGATGGCAACACCCTAATACTTGGAACCCACAAACACATGTCCTCACACGGCAAAACTGGCCTTACCTATATGACTGAGTCAAGCATTCTGTGATATGGAGGTGATCCCGGCTTACCCCGTCAAACATTCTCTAATCCCAAGATTTCTTGCCTGCACGAGGTGGGCAGATCCGAGTCCAAAGCCATCGCTGGACACGGTCTGTGGTTTGAGTGACTGAGGGGCCCCACCAAGCGGTGTAGCAGCCTCAAGGTGCTGGCAAAACTCAGGAAGCACATCCCCCCTGGATCTTCCAGAAAGAACTATCCCCTGTGTGTCCTGAATTTTCCCCTAGTGAAACTCTGCTTGGACCTCCAACCTCTAGAATTCTTCCATAGTAAGCTTGTGCCATTAGAAGCCATCAAATGGTGCTAGTTTGTTTACAGCAGCTATGTGAAGCTCATACACTCCCCCAACTTATATCTCAGCTCTCAGAGTTTTCAGGTGGAGGAGATGCTATGCCCTAGTACAAAAGCAGATGGCTCTTGAAAAGAGAAAAGGCAGAAAGTGCTGGATGGTTTGGATACCGGAAGTGAAAATCCATTCTGGGGTCTCTGCCCAGGACAGTGGTGTCCCTCCATGAGGTGTGGGAATGGGGAAATCTCCAGATGGGATTCAGAGACAGTTGACCTCAAAGTGTAATACGCTGTCTTAGTCACCTCTGTATCGCTGTAACAGAAAACTAAGGTAAGCCAGTTACAAGGAGGAAAGGTTAAATTTGGCTCATGGCTTCAGAGACTCCAGCCCATGGTTACTTGGTGCTGTTGCTTTGGGCTGTATTGAGGCAGAAACATCACGGTAGACATGTGTGGAAGAGCAAAACTCATTATCTCATGGATGGGAATGAAAAGCAGGAAGAGAGTTGGCATCCCAATATCCCCTTCTAGGCCACACCCCCATGACCTTGCTTCCTCCCAATAGCCTCTAGGCCACACCCCCAGTGACCTCACTTCCTCCCAGTAGCCCCTTCTAGGCCACGCCCCCATGACCTCACTTCCTCCCAATAGCCCCTTCTAGGCCATGCCCCCATGACCTCACTTCCTCCCAATAGCCTCCTCTAGGCCACACCCCCAGTGACCTGACTTTCTCCCTGTATCCCCTTCTAGGCCGCCCCCATGACCTTACTTCCTCCCAATTCCCCCATCTAAGCCATGTGCCCAATGACCTGACTTCCTTCCATTAAGCTCCACCCCTTTAAAACTCCACCACCTCCAAATTAGGCCATGGACTTGGGACCAAGCCTTCAACGTTGGACATCCAGAGCCCAAGCACCATCTCTACTTGAAGACGTCGTCTATGTGTGTCCACAACCTTAAATACTTTTTGTGTGTGGCTTCTACTGCCTCTGGTTTGGAGTGGCTTCCTGAGGATTTAGCTGTAAACACAAAGCAGTGTGTCCTGTGGTTGCCCTGCAGAATTCCGAGTTTTCCAAGGTTCCCTCGGACCTCTTAAAAGGGATGCACTTAGCCGGGCATGGTGGCACACGCCTGTGATTCCAGCAGTCTGAGAGGCTGAGGCAGGAGAATGGCAAGTTCACACTGGCACAGGCAACTTAGCAAATTAGCGAAACTCTTCCAAGTTTCCACAGATGTCTGTTATTTTAAAAGCTCCAGATAAATGGGATACGTTATCCATTTTTTTTCTATTTATTTATTTATTTATTTATGTATTTTATAGGTACATGTTGCCATGCATAATAAATCCACCATGGGGAACTGATCTATGTAGCTATCGCATCTGCACCCTTCCTCCTCTTCCCCTCCCACCTGTCTCTCCCAGATCCTGAGTTTATACCACAAAGGGCACGGCTTTAAGGAATTGTGTCTTGAATTCTCAGTGCCTGCCGCTGTCTTTCCTCAGCGTGAGGTGTCAGAAAGTGCGCTCCACTGTCCTGAGAAACAGCGAACAGAGGGCTCCTACTCAGTACCGCCATGCGGGGTGCGTTCTTAAATTCCACCCAGTAGCTCACTGGTCTGTGCTGGAAGTCATCCAGTTAGAGAATGGTTTTACCTTCTCCTCCTCCTCCTCCTCCTTCTTCTCCTTCTCCTTCTTCTCCTTCTTCTCCTTCTTCTCCTTCTCCTTCTTCTCCTTCTTCTCCTTCTTCTCCTTCTCCTTCTTCTCCTTCTTCTCTTCTTTCTCCCCCTTCTGCCCCTCCTCCTCCTCCTCCTGCTCCTCCTCCTCCTCCTTCTTTCTTTCCCCTTCTTCTCCCTCTTCTTCTTCTTCTTCTCCTTCTTCTTGTTGGTAAAGCTCCCTGTGGACAAACAAAATCCGTACTCTGCTCAGGCGATATGCAACAGTCCTGGGTTGAATTTCGCCCATGGTATGCAGTTTGCAAACCTGTGAAAAAGTGGGTGTACATGAGTGGTTCTCGAAGCAGAGTCTCTGGGCCACAAACGTGGGCAGCAGCTGAGAACTCAGACTCACCGTAGCTTGATTCATAATGCTTCAGATTTGCGCTTGTGCAAAAGTGTAGCCTCACATCTTGTGTTCCACGGTGTGAGGAGAATCATGGGAGAAGCGCAATGCTTTGCTGGACAGTGGGCGTTGTACTTCGTGGTTTCTCCTGATGTGCGTTGATAAATTGCTCAGAACATATTTACAGCACGCTTAGGTAAGCTGTGATGTGCAACAGTACAAATGCACTGAATAGTTTTTTTTGTCTTTTTTCAGTTCTTTTTTTCCATCTTTCTGGGGTTTTTTTGTTGTTGTTGTTGTTGTTGTTTTGAGACTGAGTCTCACTATGTGGTCCAGGCTGGCAATGAACTCCCTATGGAGCCCAGCCTGCCCCTGAACTAGCGATCCTCCTGTCTCAGCCTCTCTCTCTCTCTCTCGAGTGCTGCTGTTTCAGGGGTGTGCCACCACGCCTGGCTGTTTAGAATATTTTCAGTGCAGGTTGAGCTTACTGGGGTAGCTGGGCAAGCTCGTGTCTGCCTGCAACCCCAGCACTCTGAGAGGCGGAGACAGGATGATCAGAAGTATGACCGCAGACTGGACCATGTGTGCAACTTATCCTGACTGTTAAAATGAAATTGAGAGCTGGGCATGGTGGCACACGCCTGTAATCCCAGCATTCTGCAGGCTGAGGCAGGAGGATCATTGCGAGTTCAAGACCAGCCTGGGCTACAATGTGAGCTCAAGGCTGGCCTGAAATGCATAGCGAGACCCTGTCTCAAAAAGACAAAAACAAAAACAAAAAATAAAATTGAAATAGAAAGGGCTGGGGATGGAGCTCAGTGCAAAGGCCCTGGGCCCGCCCCCTCCTCAGTACAGAAGATGAGGAAGAGGAGAAAGAGGATGAGGAGGGAAGAAGGATGCTTAAAGGGGGAGGCCGACCTGGGGCTTGGAGCGTCACAAGCTTTGGAGCAGAAATCTGAACCCAGGACAGATCTCCAAGTCCTTAGCATCTTCCTGTCTCTCCACCCCTGCGTGAAAAGACACTGAGAAAACCTGTGCGAGACGGTGTGTGTGCACACAGAGCACTTGTACGCTTGCACGGGAGCGTGTCAGTGTTCTGCACGGTGTCCCCATCTGTGCAAGGTTAGCTCCAAGAGCCCTGGATGCCAGGCCCCATGCATCCTGCCCAGTGCTAAACACACGTCTCTCTGTCTGTCTGTCTCTCTGTCTCTCTCTGTGTCTCTCTCAGTCTCTCTCTCGCCCTCCCTCACCCTCTCTCTGTCTCAGTATATTACCACCTAATACTAGTCCACATTTCCAGTACATGCAGAGTGCCTTTATCATGGGGGGTTGGTGCACGTTCATAATACGCCTTCATTCTTTTTCTTGGTGTTGCTCCCTACCCCTCCCCGCCCACCCTACTCCTTCCACCTCTTGGTCCCCTTCCCGTTTGAGGAAGATCTATCTCCCTGCTTCCTACTATCTGTCTTTTATTTTGTTCTTTATTTGTGTAACATTTTGTGTGTCTCGTATAAGAGAAACCGTGCAATACTGAAGCTTGCATGCCTGATTTCTTTCACCTAATAGTATGGTCTCAAGGTGCATCCATTTCCTACCCATGACTCAAGTGCATCCTTCTTCATGGCAGTGTAGTACTCCATGGTATGTAAACACCACATTTTCTGTATCTCTTCCTGTGACCACAACTAACCATGGCTAAGTAAAAGCACAGAAAGCAAAAGCATAGATAATGGATGTATAAGTCAGCATCCCAGTGCCATTCGCAAAGACCTGAGGTAGTCAGCTCATGAAGAAGAAAGGTTTCCTTCTACTCCTAGTATTGTGAGCTGCAGCCCACCACTGTTTGGTCCTCAGGAAGGCAGCACATCATGGTCAGGGGATCTGGGGGAGCAAAAGCACTCTCAGCACAGCCCAGGGGTAGAGAGAGGAAGCAGGGCTGGGGTGCCATGATCTCCATCAAGGGCACGACCCCAGTGACTTACAGACTTCCTGGTTGGTCCCCTTCCTAAAGCTTTAGATCACTCAGCCAGACCTTAGCATCTGAGACTTTTAAGCGGAGAATGTGCCTTGTTCTGCCCGTGTTTCAGTCCATGGTCTGCGGCTTCCAAGCAGAACATCATGGCGCAGGGCGTGGTGGTGGGAAGTGTCCCTGCCATGTCAGCCAGGACGCAGCACCAAGAAGGAGGGTGTGTCCCCGAGCTCACACCTCCCTGATGCTGCAACGCACACGTCCTGCAGTGTGCTGTGCTCATCCGCGGGGCAGCGCCAACCCATCCGACACTGAAGCTTAACAGCCAGAGGTTCCATTAGTCCTCGACAGTGCCCATGGGTACACCCAACACCCCAGCTACACCAGTGGGGATTGTTGAACACGGTGTGTTTGTGTGCCCCTGTGTGCATATCTGGATGTGTCCATGCGTGTGAGCTTGTGTGTGCAAGCATGCAAATCATGTGTACCCATGTGTGTTTACGTGTGTGCACATGAGATGTGTATGCACATGCAGCGAACCATGTATGGCATGAGTGGGTGTGTGTACGTATGAAGGATTGTGTATCCTTGTGAGCAAATATTTACACCCGGGCGTGAGTGTGAGTCTGCACACATGTGTGCACTGCGGTATTTGTCACACCCGCTCTGCACCCACTGCAGCGTGCCGCAGAATTACTATGGTGCGTGGTGATTAAGAGGGTGACAGTCGAGGCGATAAAGAATAAATGAATAAAACCATTTCTTTCGTGAACTGTCAAAACATTTAGGAATTAAAGGATCACAGATTAGATCTCATTTCCTCCGTCTGCACCAGAGGACTCGAGCTGGGGAGTGCTGTGCGGTGATTGGTGGTTGCTTTTTTTATCTTAATATCTATCTTGCACTGAGGAGGAAAATACAGGGCGAAATGGAGATTAGCTGAGCAAAATGAGTGCGCGGGGGAGGGCAGAGACTTCCCTTCCTCCGGGTCCTGTGTCAGCCGGGCACAGGGCTCCCGGAGTGAGTGTGTGTATGCGTGTGAGCATACATGTGCACAGAGTGTGGTGTGTGTGCATGTGTCCCTGAGGAAGGTCACATGTAAGTGCACACAGAAATGGTGTGTGTGCATGCCTGTGTGTGCCTGTGGATGAGGATTTTGTGCATGTGTGCGTGTAAGCACTTGTATGTGTGTAAGAATGTGAGGCTGCAGGTGTTTGTGTGGATGTGCGTGTGTGAACCTCTGTTTCACTATGTGTGTGTAATGTATGAGCATTGTGTACTTGTAAGTGTGCAAGCCTTGCATGGGTGTGCACATGTATGTATGCACTTGAGGGGCGTTTGCCTGTGCATTAGCGGAGCTGCCTGAGTGAGTGTGGGAGGGCAGACGCGGCTCTTCCTCCGGGTCCTGTGTCCGCCAGGCACAGCCAGAATGGATGGATGCGTGCAAGGATGAGTGCATGCACGGGTGGATGGGCGGATGGATGCGTGCAAGGATGAGTGCATGCACGGGTGGATGGATGGACGGATGCGTGAACATGTAAATATGTGCATGCACAGGCGCACACACAGAGGTACATGTGCATGCGTGTGGTGCATGTGCTTACACACACCACTAAGTATGGACTTGTGTGCTTTTGCGTGAACTGCCTGTATATATGTGTGCATATGCATAAGAACGTGGATATGCATGTATGTTAACATATTACACACACACAACACTGAGCACACCAGTGTGTGTGTTCATGGAAGCACATCAGTGAGCATGTGTGTGTGTGTGTGTGTGTGAATTTGGGCAAGCAAGCATCTTCACATGAGATCCCTACAGAAAGGCCCCAGCGGTCGCTGCATGGAGCCAGTGCTGTCTTGGAGATTCCAGGCTCATTTCCAGCGTTCGAGGGCCTGCGGCACGTCACCCTCCCATACCTGGGTTCCAGTTAGATGTGTACATCATGATCACTGCCACCCACACACGAGGATCTTCCCAAATCCGGGCGCACAGAAGTCCCAGGGTGACGTTCGTGGAGATTCAAGGAAAAGCCTTTAATCAAAGAGCTGGTGAGTGTGTCCAGTCCAGTAGACAAGAGGCAAATCCCGAGGATGCACCAAAGCCCATGCAGGCAAACGGGGGTGCTGTGCACGTGACGTGATGCACCGCATGGTTCCACCAGCTCAAAGACAGGGAGTTCGGTGCATGGATCCCCGACCCCTTGGCATTGTGAGTCCCTGGCTTACCAGCATCCTCCTGAGAATGAGATCAGAGCACGTGGCCTCTGCCAAAGAGTTGACTGGAGGCTCTTCCTGTCCTACCACCCCAGTGAGGAATCTACCGTAACTCGATGCCCCTCCTTGACAGAACAGGGCTGGATTCAGGGAGAAGCCGTAATCATGCAAGTTCAAGTTACGGCTATGGAAAGAGAGAGAGTGCTGGATCTGCATCAGATCTTGAAGATCAGAGTCAGATCTTGTGGGGCACA
>NW_004955499.1:1364261-1365688 GCF_000276665.1 Chinchilla lanigera | reverse complement strand
GGATGGGTGGATGCCTGGATGCGTGGATGCATGCATTCATACATGGATGGGTGAATGAGTGGATGGGTGGGTGGATAGATGGATGCATGGATGGATGGATGGATGGATGGATGGGTAGATGGATGGATTCATGCATGGATGAGTGGATACATGGTTGGATGGATGCATGCATGCATGCATGGATGCATGGATAGATGGTTCATGCATGGATGGGTGGATTGATGGATGGATGGATGGATGGATGGATGGATGGATGGATGGATGGATTCATCCATGGATGGGTGGCTGGCTGGCTGGATGGGTGGGTGGATCGATGGATGGATGAATGGGTGGGTAGGTGGGTGGGTGAGTAGATGGATACATGGATGGATGCATGCATGCATGCATGGATGGGTGCGTGGATGGATGCATGCATGGATGAATGGATGCACTGACAGATGGATGGGTGGGTGGATATGTGGATGGATCATTTGTTCTAGAATCACACCCTTCGCTCTGCCTTTCCTTCCTAATTTTCCCTCCTTTCCATCTTTCTTTTTGGTTTTTAGCCATAGGACTCCTTGTAAGACCCATGCTGTGGTTTCCTCCATGTGCCAGTCTTAGGATTTAGATCTGATATATCTCCCAAGACTTTCACATGCATGGAAGGAGATAGGGTCATGGGGTGCTGTGCTCATCAGTGGGTGAATCGTTGATGAGTTCGTGGCTGACTGCTTTTAGTATACGGTCCCTTGTGGTTACTTTCCATGGTGTGGAAATGTGTGTTTTTCTCCCTGCCTTCTCCCTTCTCTCTGCTTCATGACAGCCATGATGTGAGCATCTTTCCTGCACCCCTTTCTTCCACTGTGCTGTTTCTCCTTGGAGCACCCGACCATGGACTGAATCCTCTGTAGCCATGAACCAAAATAAACCAGTCTTCTTCTAAGTTGTAGGTGTCCTTTGTCCCAGCGATAAGAAAGTAGCAAATATTACAACAGACTTGCTTTAAAATCATCTCAAAGTGTCTACCTGGGAACTTTGTCTTGGCAAAACCTTAACGTCTTCTGAAACAGTTACCAGACTGATGACGTTCTGCATTTGTTTGTGGGCGTTATCAGAACTGTGAAGGCAGTTGGGTGGGAAAGAATGACGGCACTGGGCCACTTCTGCCCAGTGGGCCCTTCACATGTGTCCAGACTCTCGTCCTCAGAACACAAGGACAGCTGGTTGGGAAACAGCATTCTGCACTATGTTCTTTTTGATGATGCCAATTGCCACAGTCAAGAGCCATGGGTGGTGCCCTAGAATGAAGAATTCTTGGTGTTACAGGACAGCAAAAGCTGCCCAAGGGACCTTGGCTCTTTCTTTTGAAGACAGTTTATGCCTGACTTGTTTCTAGTGCTAGGACAAAAGGGTTCACTTAGGCAAATCCTTGTCCACTTGGGGCC
>NW_004955499.1:1352084-1363511 GCF_000276665.1 Chinchilla lanigera | reverse complement strand
CACACCTTGGGGTGAGGATTTCACCATAGCCATTTTGTGAGGACGCACACTCAGTTGGTGGCACCAACACTTCCAGTAACTTCCTGGTTTGTGAGTCCATCAATATGCTGGAAGGTAACAACACCTGCCTCTGCGGACAGAAGCCTCCGTTGCTTCGTAGTTGACATCCTTCCCTCCTCAGCTGTTTATGACTTCTTGTGGTTCTTCCTGCTCGGAACCTTTTCTAATGAAACTGTAATCATAACTGTACCATTTGCTTGAGTTCCCTGAGCCTACTAAGTCATGAAACGTAAGATGGGTGGGGGCACCCCCTGAATTGAAAGTCAGTCGGTCAGAAGCTTCTATGGCCTGAGGACCCCAGTACTCATGACTGGTATTGGAAATCGGAGCAGCTCAGGGAAGGTGAGTCCTCAGCTCAGGCAGGGTGTGATGTTCACAGTGGGTCGTCAGCATCAGCGTTGAATTGCGATACAGTCCCTGGGCAAGGACACCGAACAGCAGTCTGTGCCGACATCTTGGAGGTCTGTTTCAGTGAAGTAGCCTCACGGCACAGGGAAAGTGTGGGTGATCCCTCCTACCTAAAGAAAGTGAAGTCCGGGTGGAGGAATGCATTGCTCAGATGGAGAAGTTTCAGTGTCCTAGAACAATTTTCCCCACCCCATATCTGCTTCTGCTCAACTCCATCCCCGTACACAGGGCTTTCTAGCAGTGCATATTTCCCTTTGTGGACGGCTTTGCAAAACCCCACTATCTTCCTGGAAGACCCTAGGTTCTTACGTTGCCTGTGCTAATCCATTTCTTCACTGCAGGACGGCAGGATATCACTGAATTTGTTATATGAGCCAATGATGCCTAAGGAAAGGTTTAGCCAAACTCTCTTTAGCGCTACCCCACCATAGTTTTAGAAAGTAGATGTATGCCATCTCTTATTTATTTTTGTTATACACTCATTTATTTGTTGTTTATACCTTCCTTCTATTTTCACAAAGTATTTCAGGTTGTTTATGCAAGTCAGTCAGCTGATATTTGTATTCAGAGGGCATGCTTCATCATGTAACATATGCATTAAGTAATTAATATGTTATAGCATGTACTCTAGTACTACATGTTATAGTAACAGCCATTAATACATATATTTCTGAATACATGCATTGTGACATTATGTGATATAATATGATTGCTTATAATAAAATTGTACTGTATTATACTAAAAAAAAGAAAAAGAAAAAGAAAAACGATGTGGTGGAGAAGGTGGCCCTTTTACAGTGGCAGCTTTGATACTTGTTGGGTGATTTTGTAGATTCAAGAAATCCGCCTGGCTTGCCTGGGTGTTTTCCCAAGCTCAGACATTGCGGGGTGCATAAGAACCTCCAGGTTTGCACGCCTTGAGTGGATTTTGTGCTGCAAAAGTGTATTGCAAGAGATTAAGTCCAGAAAAGACTTATGCATGACCCTCAGAAGCTGTTATGGTTGAAGTGAAAAGTAGCCCCCCTCTCTCTCCCTGTCTCTTTCTTCCATGGCCTCCATGATGTGAGCATCTTTCCTCCTCCACAGTCGTCCACCATGATGCTCCTGCCTTGGAGCAGCTGACCATGGACTGCACCCTCTGAATCTGTGATCCAAATTAAACCTCTCTCCTTTAAGTTTTCCCCAGCTATGGATGCTGTCCACAGAATCCCACACAACAGGCGTTTTTGACCCAGCAACACACAGTGGGCTAATACAGACACTGGGAGAGAATTGCGTTGGTGCACAGAACTAGGAAATTCTGTTGCCTCCTGCGTTCTTCTGCTGTGGTCCCAAAGGCCATCCTGTTCCTATGGCTTCTGAGTGTGCTGTGCGTCTCTAACTTCTACTCCACTGACCGTCCTCAGGGCCAGCTCCTGATCCAGGAAATTGCGCTGCATTATCGTGTTGCCTGGCACCAGAGGAAAATCCCCAACCTCACATCCTTGCTTTTTCCTGTCTTCCAGCTCCTCTTTGAACGGCGTTTCCACTGAGCCTACCATCACAGCCCGAAGTTGGCTGTTGGCGTGGGAAACCGAGCATCTTTTTGATCTCTTCTTCTAATTGCTCAATATTGCTGATTAAACTCCAAGATCAGCATTCATCTGCCTTCAAGTCAATTAGCGACTCTAAGACCGCTAAATCTTAAAGAGTTGACAAATTGAGTCTATGCGTCGGGGCTTTTAGGATGCATGTGCCTACTTAGAAAGATGAAGCCGTCATTGAAATGCTACCCACTTGGGGGCACGGTGTTGGTGCAGCCTGCTGAGAGGAGACCCAGCCCAGGGAGCCCTGGCTTGAACAGGCTGAACTTTCCTACCTTCTGCAGACTGTTGTTGTCATCCCAGGAACACACCCCTCGCCCTGTGGTACCCCTGTGAGTCTGAGACTCCATGCTCTGCTCTGAACTGGACACCACCTGACGTTCTTTCCTTCTTCCTGCAGACCCCCGATGAAGGCGCCTGGACATCTGTGTATGCGGCGGTCAGCCCAGAGCTGGAAGGACTTGGTGGCCGCTACCTGTACAACGAGAAAGAGACCAAGTCCCTCGAGGTCACCTATGACCAGAAGCTTCAGCAGCAGCTGTGGGCCAGAAGCTGTCAGATGACGGGAGTCACGGACGTGACGCGTGGCACCATCTTGGACTAACTGTGTCACCTGGAGTTTGCCAACGTGGACTGGACTGGGACTCTGAGAAGCAGGATGCCTGAAATTCTGACATCCCCCTCCCCCCAGGGCTCGGTCCTCAAGTCTTGAGTTGAGTGCCTTAATCTTTGCAGGAGTTCACCACCCCAAGAAATGTTGGCAGGTGGCTCCCCAATGCCAAATTGTCACACAAGTGCCAAGGAAATTAAACCTGTCCAACTCGGTGCGCAGTTGTCCTCGGTTGGCATGGAGGGGCAGGAGAGGACCCAGGATGTGATGAAACCAGGCCCTTCAGGGAGACACCGGCCTGTCTGGGAAAGGGGTAGAGTCTTTGGTCCTTGCGTTTCCTTTTGCTGAGACGAGGATTCCTGTTTGAAGAGGGTCACCTGGGACTTCTGAGTCCCAGACGTGGAGAGAGGGTTGTCATGCTCAGGCTGCAGGATCAGTCACGTGCAGGCAGTGTCACGTCCTGGCTGACCTCGCTCAGAATAAGGAAAAGCCCTGTGGGGGGCACCACGAGGCAGCATGGTCCAAGCACATGGGCAGGTGCCAGTCCAGAGGGCATTGGAAGGATGGGGCAAGGATGGCACCCCCAGAGGACCCCATGGGATGGAAGCAAGGACAGGACCTGGATGATGTCATGACAGGATAGAGGAGGAAATGTGAGGGTGTTGGTCAATGTCACTACGGGATGTTGAAGGACAGGGACAGGTCCTGGATAGTGTGGCCATGGAGTTCTGTGACTAGAAACAGTCTGGACAATATCACTGGTAGATGGCAGGACAGAGACAAGAACGGGGCCAGGATGGTGTCCTGTGGGGTTCTGGGGCCAGGACATTGTCCCCATGGGTCCTGAGGACAGGATGCATGGCTAGTGGACAGCACAGTGTCCTGTGGGATTCTGGTGACAAGATATTGTCCCCTTGGGATTCTGGGGCCAGAACGCATGGCTAGGGGAGAGAACATCCCTGTGGGCTCCTGAGGAGAGGCCACATGGCTCGATACCAGGATTATGTCACATGGGATTCTGAGGACATGATACATGGCTAGGGGGTGGGTCATTGTCCCCATAGGGTCCTAGGGACAGGGCATATGGCTAGGAGCCAGGATCATGTCACATGGGATTCTGAGGACATGACACGTGGCAAGGGAACAGGACATTGTCCACATGGGACTCTGGGGCTGGGGCACGTGGCTTGGCTGTACGGTGCCCATGCACCAGGCAGCACCCCAGGTGGACCTGTCCCTCATCCTCTGTCCTGTGTGCGCTCCTCCAGCCCTTACTTCTGTCCTGTCCTTTCTCAGCTCACAGGAAGCCATCAGTCCATGATTTTTAGGTCCTGCTAACCACATGCACTGCCACACAGCTCCCTAGATGACTGTGGCAACCTGTCCCTGCAGAGGTCAGGAGGTAGACGGTTGTCCATCGCCCTCCTGATCTATAGGTGTGCCCGATTCTCCCACCTCATCCTGCTCTCTACTCCTGCAAGGGTGGGGCCTTGGTAGCCCTGGGGCTTTGGGCAAAGGCTCGGTAAAGATCAGAATGCTGAGTCCCATGAGACATGTCCAGTCCTGTCCATCAAAACTTCTGAATATGACTTTATTTGGGAAAGACCTCTGTAGCTACACCTAGAAATTCGGGGAGGAAGCGATCACTGTTGACTACCCTTGGGCAGCTTCATGTAAGTACAATTTCCTTATTAGAAACATGACTTCAGAGGAGAAATAGCTCTTGTGGACAGGAAAGTAGAGATTGCACTGAGGAAGTTATCAGCCAAGGGACCCTGGAGTCCCAGGAGCTGAGTACAGTGGTAGTGGAGAAGACGCAGGCAGAGACTGGAGTGATGGGGCCGCAGCCCAGGGCCACCTGGAGCCCCAGGAGGAGGCAGAGGCAGTAGGGTCTCCCTCGGAGCCTGTGGAGGGAGCTGAATGTAAAAATTCAGTAACTAAGTGCTGCCCCCAAAGGACAGGTCCACATGCTACCTTCTAGAAGCTTCTATATCATATTTTTAAAATTTTATTTATCAAAAGAGCATGTCCCAGAATTATCTCACAGGCCTTTTCTTCAGATGCCTTGGTTCAGCCCTATAAAGGGCATGTATATGGTAAGTCCCGTGGTAGGATGGGAAATTCACCCCGAGGACTCATCTTCTCCAGGCTGGAGTTCCTGGAAGGTAGGTGCTGCGGAGAGGGTGTCTCTGTCACCTGCACATGGTTGTCCTGTGCAGATAACCCTACTGTCTGATTTCTGGGTCATGAAGCCCAAAGTCGAGGGACCCTTCTTGGCTCAAGTGGACGAGATGTCTCAGCTTTGTTTCCCTGATGTTTCTTCCGGATGTTCACCTCTGCAGCTATGCATCTCACGGGATGTCCCTGAGAATGGTGCACGCCCTGAGATGCCACCCACCTGCCTGGGGAAGCCCTGGCTACATCCTGAAGGGCGACTGCAGACAGCAGAGTGCTCTGAACCCGCTGGTGGAATGGAGATGGAAGTAACCCATCGCCACCTCCCCCTCCCAGCTGGACTCATTCTGTTGGCAGACCTGGAAGAACATCCGTAGGTCTCCACTGGCTCCAAGGTCACAGGGACAAAGCTCCACCTGGAGCTCTGACATTAGCATGGAGCTGGATGTCATGGCTTCATCGAATGGTTCCTGTTGACTCAGATAGACCACCGTATGTTACATGCTGCTTCCCCATGGCTGTCCTAACAAACGACCCCGGTGACTTCACTTAAGACAGCAAGAACTTACCATCTCATCCTCTGGAGGCCAGAGGTCATAAGTCATGATGTCTCAAGGCCATACTCCCTCCATAGGCTGCAAGGGAGAACCCTCCTGCCTCAGCGTCTGCCTCTTCCTTGGCATTCCAGGTGGCCCCAGGCCGTGGCCGCATTTCTGCAGTCTCTGCCTCCCTCCTTACACAGCTTCTCTGTGTCTACGTCTCGTCTTTTGTCTCTCATGAGAATGCTGCTGTTGGATTCAGGGCCACCCTGAGCTGAGTTAGGGGGACCTCTGTCTCTTATGAGGACATCGTCATTGGATTTGGGACACAATTGTATAGGACACAATCATCTAATTTCAGGATTCTTCAATTACTTAAAAGCTGCACGTTCTCTTCCCAAGTCAGGTCTCACTCCCAGGTACCAGGACATTAGGACTCGGCCATATCCCTTGGGAAACACTCTTCCTTGTACTGAGTACGACGGGAACCAGATACCTTGGGGTCACAGAAGACATACGGTCTACGTCTGGGGATCTGGCCAGCTGGTGCGGTTGTAGCTTCAGTTACCCATCTCTGAGGTAGCACAAGACATGCCTCAGAGGCCCAGTGCCCAGCTGGGTGCCATGTTTGATGTTCTGCTGCCACCATCTTTAAAATGCCCTAAGTATGCTCAAGGAGGTCACACGGTGTCATTTTTCCACCAGCCATGCAAAACCTGTAGCTCTTTCTGCCCCTTTCATCATTAAGGGAGGAGAGTAATCTTGCAAGCTGGCAAGGACACCGCCTCTCCCTGGCATGCCCTCCATCCGTGTGGTCATAGCTTGTGATGATCCCTCTAATGTCCACTAAGTCCAATGGCTTTGGTCTGCCCACTTGGGGAACCTCTGAAATGACAGTTGTGTACCCCATACCTGAGCAAAGCCACAGCTTATTCCTGTCCGCATTACTGTTTTAGAGTTTTCCTAGTTATCCTCTCATTGGGACAAATCTGAGATCTCCTGAGTCAACTGAACTGCACATATAGTTTTAGAGCCTGTACTCATCTCTGACCTCTTACACCAGGATCGTGTCAAATACCTCGAACTGCTCAGATTTTTCTGCCAAGCCCTAGAGCCCAGACAAATGAATTACTGGGTGGAATTTCTCCTACATCAAGCGAAGATTGAGGCACACTGTCGTCTGTGAATAACCAGAACTATGCTGCAAAAAAAAAAAAAAAAAAGAATCAAATCCTTCAATTCTAGCGAGATCTCCGCCTTTGAACACGTATGTGTCTTCAACGAGCTATTTCAGCCTGAAGGCGCTGTACACAAGTCCCAGCTACTCTGCTCACCATCACAAAGATATTTCCAAGTGCGGAGTCCTCATGGTGGAGCAAGACGTCCCCTGGCCCGCGGGATCTCCTTCATCTCCTGCTTCATTCCAGCTTGCCAGCAGCAGTGGCTGTTCTGAGGCTGAGGAGCCGTGCTCCAGGAGGAATTTCAGTCTTGTGTGGCTTCACCTCAAATTTCCCCTCTGTGTTCTACGACAACGCTTACCCAGCTGTTCCCCCGTGGGAGGCATCTGGAGTGACCAGCCTTTGCTCCGTGATAGCTGACCACGTTATCCCACAGAGCTGGGAGACACCTCACAGCAGCCGGAGAAAACGCACACGTCACTGGTGAGTAGCACAGAGGCCACGCTGTGGCCCAGTTCTGGGACTGGCGAGCGCGATCCTAACGCTGATATTTTGAGAACCAGAAGGATGATGTGCGTCCCGGGATGGCCAGCAAGCCCTGGTTCAACAGATGGACTCCAAATGCGTTTGTATACGAAGGAAAACACGCTCTGTTCCCTTCCTGTTGCACCCATGAGCTGTTTGGGGCCAGCATTGGATAGGCCTCCTCACCAGTTTATTCTTTAATCCACCATCCACCCATCCATCTCTCACCCATTCATTAATGTATCCATGCATTCATCCATCCATTCATTATTCATTCACCCATCCATCCACCCATTCATTATTCATTCACCCATCCATCCACCCATTCATTATTCATTCACCCATCCATCCACCCATTCATCAGTACATCCATCTATCCACCCACCCATCCATCCATCCACCCATCCATCCACCCATCCACCCATCCACCCACCCATCCATCCATCCATCCATCCACCCACCCACCCATCCATCCATCCACCCATCCACCCACCCATCCACCCACCCATCCATCCACCCACCCATCCACCCATCCACCCATCCATCCATCCATCCATCCACCTGTTCTTCATTCATCCATCATCCATCCATCCATCCATTCATTCATCCATCACCCATTATCAGTGTATCCATCCATTCATCCATCTATTCATTATTTATTTACCCTCCCATCCATTCATCCATCTATCCATTCATACATCCATTATTCATCCATTCACTGTTCATTCATCCATCATCCGCTCATCAGTGCATCCATCAATTCACCAATTCATCATCCATCATCTATCCATCAGTACATCTATCTGCGCATTCATCCATCAATCATCCATCCATCCATTCACTGATTCATCCATCAATCATCCATCCATTTATCCATCACCCATTATCAGTCTATCCATCCATCCATCCATCTATTCATTATTTATTTACCCTTCCATCCATCCATCCATCCATCCATTCATACATCCGTTATTCATCCATTCACCGTTCATTCATCCATCATCCATTCATCAGTGCATCCATCAGTTCACCAATTCATCATCCATCATCTATCCATTCATCCATCAGTACATCTATCCGTGCATTCATCTATCAATCATCCATCCATCCATCCATTCATTCATCCATCACCCATTATCAGTGTATCCATCCATCCATCTATTCATTATTTATTTACCCTTCCATCCATTCATCTATCCATCCCTTCATTCATCACCCATTCATCAATGTATCCATCCATCTATTCATTATTTATTTACCCTTCCATCCATTCATCCATCCATCCATTCATGCATCCATTATTCATCCATTTACTGATCATTCATCCATCATCCATTCATCAGTGCAACCAGCAATTTACCAGTTCATCATCCATCATTCATCCATTCATCCATCAGTACATCTATCCGTGCATTCATCCATCAATCATCCATCCATCCATTCATTGATTCATCCATCAATCATCCATCCATCCATCCATTCTTCATTCACCCATCATTGATTCATCCATCATCCATCCATCCATTCATTATTCATCATCCATTCATCAATATATCCACCCATCCATCCACCTATTCATCATCCATCCATTCATCCATCTATCCATCCATCCATCTATCCATCCATCAATCCATCCATTTATCCATTCATCCATTATTCATCCATCCATCCATCCATCCATCCATCCATCCATCCAGTATTTTCCCACCCACCCATCATCCATCCATCATGCATCCACCCATCACCCATTCACCCACCAATTCATCATCCATCATCCATCCGTCCATCCATCCACCCATTATTCATTCATCCACCATTGATTCATCTGTCATCCATCCATCCATTATTGTCCCTCCATCCATCACGCATTCCTGCATCTATCTATCCATCCATTCTTTGGTTCTTTCAGCAAATTAGTACTGAGTGCAGGCATAGAAAGGGCAAGTATTGCCTTCCAGTCACTTGCAGTAAAATGATCATTCAAGTCAAGTGAGTGACACAAATTCTGCAGTTCTCTGGTGCATATGAAAGTTACCTTTACGCTATACTATGGTCTGTCAAATGTGCACCAGCATTGTGTCTTCTAAAATTCACACTGCAGGAAGGCCAGGGATGTGGCTGAGTGGCATACCACCTGCCTGGCAAGCGTGAGGTGGTGAGTTCGATTCCTGGTACCCACCCCCTAGCACAAAATGCATATCCCATAATTAAAATGGTTTATTATTTTTAAAGGTCTCATAGTCATCTGAAGTGTAGGAAAAACAGCACCCACAGATGAGCTCCACACAGGGGTACCACACAGCTATGTTTGTAAACAATCTAGAATCAGCAAAGACAGTGCAGAAGCACATGCAGGGTGCTATGCCTGTATTTGCACTCCGCAGGCTCCTCGTGACGCTTCCACACAATGTCTAGCAGGATGCAGGTCCTGTGGTGAGGAGGGTGGAGGCTGGGGTAAGCTTTGAAGAAAGCAGGTCCTGAGTCTTGGAACCGGAGGATGTAGGCTGGTGAGATCACAGACGCTGTGAACAGGCTGTCCGGTGTGGGACACAGAAGCTCCTGAGCTCCCTCCAGCTGGATCCAGCTTAATTTGGGCATGTCTTTCTTCATCATGGTCACAAGGGATGGCTTCCCTTGATCTTGGATATTAGGGAACACAGCCGTATGAGAGACACCTGGCTCCCCAAAGGCAGGGCTATTTGGGAGGCTGGATTGGGGATGTGTGTGGGGGTCCCAAGACGCAGGAGGGCATGCCAGGCTTATTTCCCTGTGTGGTTCTTGCTCGTGACAGATCAAGCCCTGCATTGAATGCCACAGTTAAACGATTGTATTTCTGTCTTTCTGACTCATCTGGCAAACGATGGTACTAACGCATACTCTATCTACACCCTGGTTTTCTGAGTGGATAGCAAGACCTATATGCATTCTATTATGGGAATCTCAGGGCTAAATAAACACCCACAGTTTGGAATTCAAGCTGTCATTCAGTTACCTACTTAAGCAAAGAGTTCAGTTTTCTTTTTTTTAATTTTTGCCGTTTTGATACTGGTATCATTAGAATTGGGGAGGCATTAGTAAAAATCTGTGGAGCTCTAACCTCCAAGATTGTCTTCCATGAAATATTATCTAGGTTTTAGGCACAGACCCTTCACCAATCTTTGTGTTCATGGCTTATTGATGATTTTTGCACACAGTCTTTCCCCTACCTTTTTTTTTGCCTTCTTTCTTGGTTCTCTTATCTAACATCCCAGTTTCTGCAGGCCATATATATTTTAGTTTTATTTGTAGTTACAGCATTCAGGGCTAATATATTTCTCTCCCGATTATTTGAACTGCATCTCGTAGACATATAGTTCTTTTGTTTTTAACTTTCCTCTTCCACCAATGACGTCTTTGTAAGGGCATTTCTTAAAGGGTAATTTAAAAAAAAATTATTGGTACATTTTTGTTTTGTTTCTTTTTTATTAATACATGTTTACAGTACATAATGTTTACATTTCTTGTCTGGAGTTGGTAAATAGGGTAATTTTTAATAAAGAGAATTTAAAAGTAATAATAAAATAACAAATAGACAAAAACAAAACGAAGCAAAAACAATAATGATACAGGGTTTCAAAATGAAATGACAGGAATTTGAAAGGGAAAGAAACTGCTCAAAGGAAGGAACAACTGGGATGAGGGAAAGGAGGAAAAGAAAGAAAGAAGGAAGAGAAAATAGAGATAGATAGATAGATAGATAGATAGATAGATAGATAGATGATGATAGATAGCTGGGATATTTGTACTACTGATGTCTGGTGCTTTATTGAAAGGAATAGTTCATGCTTAAATTATTTTGACCAATTTTTCATGCTTATATTTGGTGACCTGAACAACTAATGGGGTATTTTTAACATTCCCAAGAGTATAGACTTTTGTCTTATGCCTCTGATTTTACTATTTCATGGTTTTCAAAGATGGTTTGGGTATCCACTCTAGGTTAGCAGGCAGTTCGTTTGAAAAGATGCATTCTCTGGTTTGGGGGCACCAAACTTGTAATATGAGGACGCAATACCGGACACCTACAACTTAAAGAAGAGAGCATCATGGCAGATGGGTGTGGGGGAGGAAAGATGCTCAACTCAGGATGCCCAGGAAGGAGAGCAGGCTTATAAAGTCACCCCTTGCTACCCATTTGGATGGGTTCCACACCTCCTATGAACACTCAAATCATCGGATAATAAAGTCCCTTCATAGAATGGCATAATATTTGCATACGACCTATAAACTTCCTCCTGTATACTTGAAATCATCTCTAGCTGATTCGTGAAACTTAATACACTGGAAACTGTCTTTTTTTTTTTTTTTTT
>NW_004955499.1:1346763-1351438 GCF_000276665.1 Chinchilla lanigera | reverse complement strand
AACTTTTATCTGCAAATTGACTTTATAATCTTATTTAAGATTTACTATGATAGATTTCATTAATGTGTAGCATCTATTCTGTGTGTGTGTGTGTGTGTGTGTGTGTGTGTGTGTGTGTGTGTGTATGAGCTGGAAGACAACAACCAACACCCACAACTTTAAAAGCAAAAAGGTTTAGTTTTTCTCGTGGTTTTAAAGGGTTCAGGCCATGGTAAGCTGGCTCCAACGCAGGAGCATCGCAGTGGGTGGGTGTGGTGATAGAAAGGTGCTGAATTCAGAGTGGTCAGGAAACAGACTCAGGGGACAGTGCGGGACAGGAAAGGGTGGGGGGCCAGCTACGATCCTCAGGGTCACATTTTAATGACCCATTCAGGCGTAATGAGGAGCATACTTTATTTAGCTAGTAGGCTTAGTAAATGAACGTGAAGAAATCTTGATTGATGTTCTCCCTCTGTCTTTTTCTGTCTCTGTCTCTGTCTCTCTTTCTCTATCCTTCTCTCTCTCTCTCTCTCTCTCTCTCTCTCTCTCTCTCTCTCTCTCTCTGTTTTTCTGTCTGTCTGTCTGTCTGTCTGTCTCTCTCTTGCCTTATGGTTCTTTTCATCATGTTTATCACCGATTCCCTTTAAGTTACCATCAGTTTAACTGAACTTCCCCCCTCTGAATTCACCCGTGTCTGTATCCCATCCTAGAAAGAACCTTGACTTCTGCGACTCGCACCCCCTCCATGATATTTCCTACCTGCAAGCCCCATGTGATCGAGGAGGCGAGGATCTCTTGGACTCAGGTGGACTTGACCTGTGTCGCTGGCTTTCTTACCCAGAGTGCTGCTAAAGTCCCTCCATCGCTTTATAAGCTCATTTTTCATCTGATTTCCTTTCTGCAGCTTGAAGACATTGTTCCTTTTCAGGACGTGGCGAGAAATCAGATGATGGATTGATAGCCTCTTTGTACCTTTGTAGCCTCATCTTATATTTTTCCACAGCAGATTTGTCCTCTGCCCTAACCTAGCCCACTGCTGCCACTGTCCCGCGGCAGACTCTGCATGTCCAGTGACCCCTCAACCATGCAGCTCATGAAACCTACATCTTAAGCATTTTTTTCTCAACAGCTGCTGCCCCTCATGCACAAGTCTGCCACCCACCCCAAATTCTTACATCACACTGGGCTTCCCAGTTTATTGTACAAATTGCCACAAGGTGGGAAGCTCAAAGCAACAGAAATTCAACCCCTTCCAGCCCCGGAATCCAAAGGCTGAGACCAAGATGTCCCAGGGGTGTGTTCCCTCCATAGGCTCAAGGGGAGACTCTCCTGCCTCTGCCTCCTCCTAGGTACCCAGGTGGCCCTGGGCTGCAGCCCCATCACTCCATCTTCATGTGGCTTCTCCTCTGTGTCTGCATCCCCTCTTCTTTTCCCCCTAGGACTCTGCTGTTGGATGCAGGGCCACCCTGACCCAGGTTAGCTCATCTCAATATCCTCAGGAGGTAGCTATACCTCCAAAGACCCTGTTTCCAAATACAGTTTAATTCTCAGTTTGTAGAGATCAGGACATGGATGTCAGTGGGGCTTTAAGAATGTGTTACTGCACATCCATGCAGTAGAGTACTGTTTAACGTTAAAAAGAACTGATGTGTCAATTTGCTGTACATCACGGATACACTGGCTCCTCAGAAAAATTATGTGCCTGAAAGAAGCCAGGCACCTAAGGTCAGACACACGTTCTATGCTTCCTTTCCTGCAAAATGTCCCTTGTAGTTCAGTTGAAATAGACACACACTGGAGTAGTGAGAGACCTGGTCTATGAGTTTGCAGTTCCTTTTTGGGGTAATAAATTGGAGTGTAGAGTGCTCTTCAAGTGATTGATTTTATGCCATTTGATTTTGATTCAATAACATATTTGTTATGCAAAGGGTGTGAAATACCTCAAAAGCTAAGCTGTGCATTCTTCTTCCTCTATGTGATGGTTGATCTTCTTTACCAACCTGGTAGCCCGGATAGATGCTTTGGGTGTTAGTAACGCACACTTCTGTGTGGAGCTGGGAGGGTCATGAGGGGGGACACTGGGAATGCTCTCTACCCCCAGCCTCTCTCTTTCTATCTTTTCCATGTCTCTTTGTGACCACCATCTTGTGAGTGTCTTTGCTCCCCGACGCCCGTCCGTCATGATGCTCCTGACTTGGAGCAGCCGACCATGAACTGCACCCTCTGCAACCGTGAGCCAAAATAAACTTCTCTTTAGGTTGCGGATGCCAGATGTTTCGCCCTTGCAGCAAAAACTGCTCCTAAGTGCCCAGCTCTGACTTGGCACACATGTAGCACGGGTTGACTGAAATGACACCAAATAAACAGACAGAACCCGTGGAACCTGTACAGAAGATTTGATTTTCCTTTCCTGAATGTGTGAATGGCTTGAGGAACCATCCCCTTGGGACACATTTTTCTGTGCTGTGACTTTGCAGTGTGGTAAGAAGATCAATTTTCAGAGCTGGAGATTGTACCATCACGTGGTTATGCTAATGAACTCAGACAGACTTCAGAGATCACCCTGATCCTCCAAGAATGGGGATCACAGCTAACTCATCCAGCTGTGCTATGTGCCAAGCATTTGAGAGGGAAAGCACCCCAGATGAGCCGCTTGCAGATTACCCACTGTGGTAGTGATGGGTTACCCCACCACTTCCATTTCTTTTTTATGTTTTTCTTTTCTTGGTTCAAAAATAATTTATTTAGATACTGCCTTCCTTTCCAAACATCAGTGTAGGTTCTATTCATGAAGGAATTATTTCATGACTGGACATTTCCAATATCATCCCATTTGAACCTTTCTGTGGATTGATTGAGGGACACCCGTCCTCACGTTTCAGAAAGATCACGAGTGTCAAAGAGTCCTTTATCCCTTTGGTTCCCCTGTGGACATTCTTGACCTTCCAACACTCAGCTCTGGCATAACCAGAACAACCAAAGAGTGGATTTGCACGTAGAGTTAATTTTGAAAGCCACACAGCTTTCTCTGAGCCTCCGCCTGCCTTACAATCATGAAGATGATTCTCATGCTTTTGAATTTAGAAACACACAACCGTTCATCTCCATGAGTTCCACATCTGCGACCAAGGCCCGATGGAGAATATCCACGGGTGGAGGGAATCACTGCATCTGTGGTTAACATGTGCAGATTTTCTCTTACTGCAGTTCTCTAGATAACATAGTAGAATAAGTATTCTGTAGAGTATATGTGCTGTCTTAGGTATCACAAGCCATCTAGACACGCTTTTAGTAGACGGAAAGCTGTGTATAAGTTCCATGGAAATATTATGCCTTGTGTATCCAAGGGGTTTGGTACCAAACTAGGCACCTGGATATGTTCCCTGCATCCCAGGAGATGACTGTCACCTAACACCTTTCCCTAGCTCAAAATCAGTCTCTTTTCTACCCGTAGTTTTGTCCCCCAACATGTCGGGTCACAGATTTCCCTATAAATGTCATCCACTGGCTTCCATTTTTCCCCCTGGCTTTGACGCATCCTGAGCTTATGCAGCCAGTTTTTCATCTGCAGTTCCACAAAATGTCCTTCTTCGCTGCCACTGAGAGCCAGCTGCCTCTCTCCAAAAGCAAGGGGTGGCTTGAATCATAAAAATAAAATTGATAGTAGAGCTCTCGGCAAGCAGCCTTCAAAGGGAAATGCATAGATCCAATGTGATTCTGTCACTTTCTGGAAGCCTCTGAGATCCCTCCATGGAAGTTTTTGTGCGGACCAAAGCGGGCTGAAATATGGGAATTGATTTGTGGGGATGGCAGAGACTTTAGAAGAGCCAGCGGCGTGAGCTGCGGCTTCACCGTCCCGGGTCTCAGGAAGCTGTGAAACTGTCGCAGATGACTGAGAACCCCAGCCTCTGCCAGAAACCCAGTATTTGTCACAGAGCACAGTTGAGGTTTTGGAGCGAGAGCTGTGTGCTTGAGACATATTTGCAAATATGTACGGGAATTTCTGTACAGAGGCAAACAGGCAACTCAGGGAGAGCGAGGGTAGTTTGCCCTGGGAAAAGGATTTGTAGAGGAGCGCTATTACTGACACTGGATGGCCGCGGCTTCACTATTTGTGAATAACAGGGACCTGAGTGTCACAGCTAGGGGAAGGGAGGTTTGGTCACCCCAGGCCTTTGCAGCCCAGGCAGCAGCGCTCTCGGGGGCCGGTGGTTCTCTGTGGGCTGTGCTGGGCACTGCAGGATGTGGAAGGAAATCTCTGGGCTCCAGCTCCAGGGCCAGGAGCCATTCTCGCCCCCTCAAGGAGACACCGAAAATATCCAGTGGTGGCCAAATCCCCCTGCAGTCGGCAGTGCCTGCTCTCTGGAGAACCACGGGCCATGCCAGGTGCACAGGAAGCAGGCAGTTGGCATCCCGAGCCCGCACAGGCTGAAAATCCCTGGGTGGGGATGCAGTAACTTTCCGGGGGGCTTCCCGGCCCTCTTGCAGACAGGAGCAGCGAGGAGCGTGGGGATCTCAGGGGGGCCCAGTGCCTCTGGCGAGAAGCTGCACACCCCACCCAGGGCCCCCGTGGGCCAAGCCTGGAGCTTCTGCCTGCCTCAGCCTCCTGCCTCCCTCCCTGCTTTATTCCTTTCCTCTTTCCTTCCATCCTCCTTTTCTTTGGTCATTTTCTCTTCATGTCTCTCTGTCTGTTCTC
>NW_004955499.1:1344508-1346513 GCF_000276665.1 Chinchilla lanigera | reverse complement strand
GACCTGTCACCTACGTATCTGTGATGAATCAGCCAATTTAAGCATCATTTATCTTCCCACCAGTGTCTATTTCTTATCTCCTGTTTACCTCTGTATCTTTTATCTATCAGTCTTTGATATCTATCATTTATCTGTCTATAACTTACATCTGTCATTTATCACTAACAATCTCTCTATCATGTTTCACTGTATCTCATTTCTATCTCTCCATTATATCTATCTTGAGATACCTATAAAAACTACAGAGAATTTCTACATTAAAAAGAGATATCACATTCCCATGATATCTGCATACCCATGCTTATAGCAGCACAGTTCATAATATCTAAGTTTTGGAAGCAGTCTGTTTGTCCATCAACAGATGAATGGACAAAGAAAATGTAGTGTTTACACCCCGTGGAGTACAACTCTGCCATGAAGATGGATAAACTGGAGTCATCTGCAGGAAAATGGCTGCAGCTTGAGACCACGATGTTAAGTGAAATAAATCAGACACACAAGCTTCAGTACCATGAGTTCTCTTCTATGAGAAACCCACAGTACAAATAAAGGGCAAAATAGAAAATAGATAACAGGAAGTAGGGAGGTAGATCTTTCTGAAAGGGGGAGGGTATCAAGATATAGAGGGAGGAGGAGGGGGAGCAGGGGCAAAGGAATTAAGATGTGTTATCTGCACACTCCCGCTCCACATAAGGAGTGTAAGCATGGTGTACTACACACTTACACTGGTGAATTTAGAAATGAAAACAACAAAAAAATTATAGTAAAATTAATATGCCATAAATCCTCAAAATCTCTGCCATCTCACTTTGTACATACTCATCCCATTGTCCTGGTCGCTTTCTGCAGCAGTTCTGGAGTCCTCTTTCCTGAGGGTCTTTAGCTGCGCTGTCCTGGCCACCTTGATGTCCTGAATGGACTCAAAACATTTATCTTTCCTGGTCATTTTAACCTTAGGAAGAAGCCAGAAGTCGCACAGTACCAGATCCTGTGAGAAAGGTGGACGAGGACACCGTGCCGTGTGTTTACGAGCTGCCTTTCCACTGGATGGTGCGTGTCAGCAGCTGTCACTATGTTTTTTACCACACCTGGGAAAGACCCTCAGGAGAGAGGACTCCAGAGGTGCTGCAGAAAGATGCCAAGATGCTGGGATGAGTGTGCTTGAACTTTAGGGGAGGATTTTGAAGCAGCTTCACGGCAATGTGTCCGTTACTATAACACAGCTTTTAAAGTTTTAATATTTACTGTGTATTTCCATCATCCCTGTAGCATCTCTGTGGTGTCACTATTTTCTCTCTTTGCTGGGAGTCTGCATCCTTATCCTCTTTCTCCATGCATCATCCATCTATCCATCATCTACCTGTCATCTGTATGTATCTATCACTATTGATCTACATACCTACTATCTCTCACCTTATGTAACATCTGTCCATCTATCAAACTATCCATATATGTATCATTCATCCCTATATCTGTCTATTCCATGCACTCTATTTGTCTATCTATGTCATCTGTCATCTCTTACGTATGGTGGGTCTCTCAATCAATCACCATTCATCTCTGTCTTCAGACATAAAAATACAAATTTATGCATTTTTGATTTTGCTTTTTCTGAGACAGGGTCTGCCTATATAGTTCAAGCTGGTTTTGAACTCCCTGTGGAGCCCAGGCTGGCATCAAACTTGTGGCAATCCTCCTGCCTCACCCTCCTGATAGCTGGGATGATAGATGTGTGCCGCCACAGCTAGCTTATTTTATTCTTTTGTGACAAATAACAGCATTCATCCTGGTGAACTGGCACACATACACCTCGCTTCTCCATCACATTTACTTCCTTTCCTCCCATCCTACCCTTCTCCCCGGCCCCCAAATCCCGTTCCCATGTCCACAGCAGCATGCACTGGTTCTGCTTCACTCAAGAACCTGGATGAACTCACCGTGTCAGACATCCTGCTCCTCATGAATCAGGGCCCGACCCTGTCCATCTCTCTGTTATCTTGTATGT
>NW_004955499.1:1343303-1344408 GCF_000276665.1 Chinchilla lanigera | reverse complement strand
ACCCCAGGACAGGAAGTCATCCCATATCCATGGTCCTCTCCTGCCACAGGACGTTTTCCTTTTTGGCACCTATCCCCTGCACTGCATCCCACACCTCTGCAGCCAACACCCAGCCACATGCTCGCCAACCCCTCAGCCTCACTGACGAAACTCCCACATGTCGTAGGGTACGCTGCTGAGGTGTCATGTAGAACACGCCTGGGAGACCTGTGTTTCATCCTTGCACAGCTCCTCCTGTATGTCCTCCTCCATCTCCTCCTCCATTTCCTCTTTTATTTCCTCCTCCATTTCCTTCTCCTTCATCCCTTCCTCCTCTTCCATCTCCTCCTCTTCCATCTCCTCCTCCTCCATCTCCTCCTGCTCCATTTCCTCCTCTTCCATCTCCTCCTCCTCCATCTCCTCCTCCTCCATCTCCTCCTCTTCCATCTCCTCCTCCTCCATCTCCTCCTCCTCCATCTCCTCCTCCAACTCCTCCTCCCCATCTCCTCCCCCATCTCCTCCTCCATCTCCTGCTCCTCCATCTCCTGCTCCTCAATCACCTCCTCTTCCATCTCCTCCTCCATCTCTTCCTCCTCCATCTCCTCCTCCATCTGCCCCTCCTCCATCTCCTCCTCCCATTCCTCCTCCACCTGCTCCTCCTCCTCCTCCTTCTCCTCCTCCATCTCCTCCTCCATCTCCTTCTCCTCCATCTCCTTCTCCTCCATCTCCACCTCCTCCATCTCCTCCTCCTCCATCTCCTCCACCTTCTCCATCTCCTCCTCCATCTCCTCCTCCATCTCCTTCTCCTCCATCTCCACCTCCTCCATCTCCTCCTCCTCCATCTCCTCCACTTTCTCCATCTCCTCCTCCTCCATCTCCTCCTCCTCTGTCTCCTCCTCCTCCATCTCCTTCTCCATCTCCTCTTCCTCCATCTCCTCCTCCATCTCCTCCTCCATTTCCTCCTCTTCTGTCTCCTCCCCATCTCCTCTTCCTCCATCTCCTGCTCCACCTCCACCTCCTCCTTCCTCTTTCTCCAGCTCCTGCTCCTCCATCTTGTCCCCCATCTCCTCCTCCTCCATCTTCTCCTCTTCCACCTCCTCTTCCATCTCCTCCTCCTCCCCCTCCT
>NW_004955499.1:1340579-1342921 GCF_000276665.1 Chinchilla lanigera | reverse complement strand
TTTGACAGCGTCCATTCTTCCAGTGCATGTCTGTTCCCTAGGATTGTGAAACTCTTGTTCCTCCACCAGGTGCCACATGTCTGGAATCAAGATGTGAAAATTGTAATTCAATTTTCATTACAGGAGGGCTTAAAGAGTAGCCTGCTTGAGGGGAGGGGACCGGGCTCTGCACCCTTGGCAGTTCCTGGTCACCCGTCTTTTTCTGCTTGGTTCTGATGGTCTCCCCCATCTTTCCCCTGATCAATGGTCTTCAATTCCAAGTCCTCCCTCCTGAACACCAGCCTGCCCCAGCTGGCAGTCCCTTGGAAATTAATTTATTTTGCTCACACAGAGCCTCGTTTCTGACTTCAAAGTGCATTGGGGCCGAGGGTACAGACACCTCCAAAGGCAGCGTCGGGTCCCCTCAGGCGTCGCCGCAGACCACATTAGTAATTGATGACCCGGGCTGGCTCCTAAGCCAAGGACTTTCGCTCTGTCCTTTGGAAATTCTGCAAGTCACTGTGGGCCTGCAGGTTTATCAATGTGAGTGAGAACCCCAGAATGGGAAAGAGACACAGGAAAAAGGAGAAAACAGGAAAATCTGCCCATGGTACAATTCAGATGGAGTCCCAGCACATGAAGGTCGACTCTATGCAACGCCCACACCCCAGGCTTCTGTGCGTAGGATCTCCCGGAGGGGAGAAAACAGCCTGAGCCACAGTCTCCAGATGTCGCTGTCTGAGCCAGGTGTGGTGATAACACGCCTGTCATGCCAGCACTCTGGGATGCTGAGGCAGGAGGATCTCAAGTTCAAGCCCAACCTGGGCAACTGAGTGACTTAGCGAGACCTTGTCTCAAATTTTTAAAAATATGAAAAGTGCTAGGGACAGAGCTCAGTACAAAGGCCTTGTGTTCAGTACTATCTTGATTACTTTTCTCTCATTGCTGAGACAAAATACCCAACACCCAATATCAGGGAAGGAAATGTTTATTTAGCTCACAGTCTGTGGAGGTTTCAGTCCATACTTGGTTGGCTCCAAGGCAGAGTGGCACATGGCAGAGGGCAACTGTTCATGGCAGTGGAAGCCAGCAAAACCAGCCAGAGCAAAGGCGAGGAGAGGCAGAGAGAAAGCCTCTTTCTCTCCCTTACATTGTATGCAAACTACCCTCCCCAGGGCAGGTGTAGCACTCACATCTATAATCCCAGAGTTGCACCGTGGATCAATCACAAAGTCTAGAAGCCTGCCCATGACTGCTTGAGGATTTGGGGGGACATTCAGACACAAACCATAACAAATACCCAGCAACACAGAAAGACACCCCTTTTTATCTTTCTCCCCCAGAGCTGGGCAGCAGAGACCGAGAACATTGTGAAGCTGTCCTAAGATGCATTCCGATGGGGAGGATTTTTGTGAAGGGCGCAGGTCTTGCCAGCAGCAGGGCTGGGCTGGCCCGGGACCACCACCTTCTCAGAGGGCTGAGGGGTTCTGAGATCGGGGTGAGGCTCAGTTCACCTCTGCAGACTGGCGGGAGGATTCCTTTGCTCTTAGCCCAGAGGCTGGACTTGCAGGGAAAGCTCCAGGCCTGCTCTTTGGGCAGAAGAATCCAGACTGCAAAGAGGCCTTTCTCTAACAAATCAGGGTTCTCAGCTCTCAGCCTCGGCACTGTGACATCCGGACGCGGCTGGTTTCCCATCTGGGCCTGTGGCTCTCCGTGGGCTGTGCTGGGCCCTGCGGGATGGCGAGCAGCGTCTCTGGGCTCCACTTCCAGGGACGAGGAGCAGCCCTGCCAGTGACAACAGAAAATGTCCCCAAAGGTTGTCAGGCACCCCTTTGGGAAAAAAACCACCCCCAGGTACAAACCACTACCATACATAGATGATAGGTTGGTGCAGAGAGAGATGTGAGATGAGCTGATGGCTCAATATACGGCAGATAGATATTTATTGGAAGGTAACAGATATATAGATGATAGGCACAGAGATTGATGATAGGTATGAGGTGACTGATTGCATGATAGGTATGGTGGATGACACAAAGATAGGTGGATAGATAGGTAGGTAGATAGGTAGATAGACAGACAGACAGATAGATAGATAGATAGATAGATAGATGAGAGATGGATGGATGGATAGAGTGGACACTTATATAGATGGGTGCATGGATGAAACATGATAGATAGATAGATAGATAGATAATAGATTTATAGATAAATGATAGAAAGGTGAATAGGTACATAGATTGACAGGCCGATAGATACATAGATAAATGGATGGATGGATGGATGGATGGATGGATGGATGGATGGGTGGGTGGATGGTTGGATGGGTGGATGGATGGTTGGATGAATGGTTGGATGGGTGG
>NW_004955499.1:1334179-1339049 GCF_000276665.1 Chinchilla lanigera | reverse complement strand
TGGGTGGGTGGATGGATGGATGGATGGGTGTATGGATGGATGGGTGGATGGATGAATACATAGATAAGCAGATGCATAGACAGGCAAATACATTAATAAATAAGCTGATGCATAGAGAGTTGATAGGTAGGTAGATAGATAGATAATAAATAGGTAGCAGACAGACGGATGACAGATAAACGATAGAGACAGATTATAGGGACATATATAGACAGGCAGATACACAGATATATCAATGGATGGATGGATGGGTGGATGCGTAGATATATAGATAAGCACATGCATGGACAGGCAAGTAGATCCATAGGCAAATCCAGAGAGATACAGATAGATGATCAGTAGATAGATATATGGATAGGTGAGTCGATGAAGCATGATGGATAGATAGATAGACAGAGAGAGGACACAAAGGGTAAATGGATGGACAGACAGAATGGATGACAGATGGCAGATGAGACGGATGCATACATACATGCGTGTATACATAATGCACACATGCATAACCCGAGTGTAGACATACCTAGAGACTGACACCCGTGTGAGCGTGCACGCAGACGCAGACGAGAGCACAGTCCGAGGACAGCTGGGACGGAGGAGGACGAGAACCCAGTGGAGGAAAGTCGACCGTGGAGAAAGGAACCAGACAGAGAAGGACCCGAGGCCCTTCCCCGGGAAAGGAGAGGGTCACGCAGAGACGCACACCCGGGGTCCCAGTGAGAGCGGAATCCCAGCCGTGCCCCGAGGCAGAAACCAGCAGCCGAGGATCCCCGGGGGACAGAGGGTGCAGCAAGCAGCCTAGACTTCTCCCGCATGGCAGCGACGAGCAGCCGAATGTCACGTTGGGGTCTGGGCACCTCGGCAGAGGTTTGAACTGTGGGATCTTGAGTTTGATTGTAGCTGCAGAGGATCCTCTGTGTGTCTGCCCCAGCTCTGGGGATCGGGGGCCCGGGGATCTCTGGTGGGAAGGAAGCGGGGAGAACCTTTGTGGGAGACCGAAGCCTCAGCAGGCAGGGGGAGGTCCACGCCGCTCCGGAACTCGTGCTCAAAGCTCGCCGAGCTCGGGGCCCGGCCTCTTTGAGGGGTGTTCAGGTCGGTGCCTGTCACCCCAGGGCTTGGTTAGCACCCTCGTAAGAGGCTTCTTCCTCCTCCCTCCCCCACCACCAGTGGACCCAGCACCCTGGAGCCCTCTTGGGATCAGAGAGCAGCCCTCCCTCCCACCAATCCCTCGCTCTTCTAGCTTGCAGTTCCAGCCTCCAGCGTTGTCAGAAGTGAATTTCTGCTACTTATAAATGACCCCCGTCAGCTATTTTTATTTTTCAGCGTGGCAAAACCCCACAGTGTACTGTGCCCAAGGACATCCTCATGATCTGGGACCTTTGCACCTCATGGACGCTCTGGGAAGTGGGGGTTTGGCTTGAAATCAGGAAGGACAGGGAGGGGGACACCGGTCCTAGCAGGCACCAAGGTGAGACGGGGTGGATTTCACGGGCAGCGCCCACCTGGCTGCTCACGGGAGAGACGGCTTCGTTCCCCAAAGTTGAGAAATGGAGACATAGGTGCTGGAGATAACACGGAGCCTGTTAGGGATTGATTCTCGACAGCATCTGTTCTCACCGGGGATCCGGAGATCCAGGGACCCAGGCTGTGGGGTCCGGCGGTTCCCAGGGCTGCACACGCCTCCACCCACCCCGGTGTCTGTGGAAAAAGGAGAATGCACTTTGTCCCAGACCACGCTAAGAAAAATGCTTGCCCTGCAGCTGGCTGCGAAAGTCAGCGAGTACTGAGGGTGATGCACTTGACCATAGGTTTGCTGAATTTAGGCGAGCAACGAAAATGCAAGTATGTGCTCTTTATTTTATGTTAGAGAAACCTCAAGATGCCCAGCGTATGTGCATATGCATTGCATGAAATCACACATGTGGGTGCAGGGGCACAAATGTGGGCATGTGCATGTGATGCAATTGAAACACACAGTGGGTGTTGAAATAAAAATTGAAGCTGTATTATGGTAAAAGATGCATTGCCACGAATCCCTTCAAAATCCTCCCCGGCTTGCACACACTCATCCCGCCATCCTGGCCGCTTTCTGCAGCAGCTCTGGAGTCCTCCTTCCTGAGGGTCTTTCTCAGCTGTGATCAAAAACATGGTGACTGCTGCCGGTGAGCTCCATCCAGTGGAAAGCCAGCTCGTAAACACACAATACTGTGTCCTCGTCCGCCTTGGTCACCGGATCCAGCACTGAGCGACTTCGGGCTCCTCCCCAAGGTCAAAATGACCAGGAAAGGTCAATGTTTTGGATCTACTCAGAACATCGAGGAGGCCAGGACAATGCAGCTAAAGACCCTCAAGAAAGAGGACTCCAGAACTGCTGCAGAAAGTGGCCAGGACAGTGGGATGAGTGTGTGCAAAGCCAGGGAGGATTTTGAGGTGGGCTCACAGCAAGGTGTCTTTTACTTCAATAATTTCTTTAAGAAAATATACATTCCCTTTATCAAATATACTTTATATGTACAGTGAAAATGTATATGGGTGATATCTGTATGCATTTATGTGCATAAGTGCAAGTTCATGTGTGTGTGTGATGCACTATGCATGTTACATACACATGTGGGCATTGTGCCAATGGCTGCTGCATGTGTGACTGTGTGTGGGTTGTGCATTGTACATTCATGCACAAGCTTGTGTACCTGTGTTTGCACACGGGTATGAATACCTGCTCCACCTGAAGCGTGCATCTTCATGTGCATGTGTATACATGGGTTTAGATGCCTGTGGGCATGTGTGTGAGCTGTGTATCCATATGCACGTGTATCAGTGTGCATGAGTGGAAATGCCTGCGTCCATGTGTAGGTGTGTGTCCCCTGTACGCACACATGCCTGTACACTTGAGCATGTGCCTCGATGTGCACAGCTCTGAAAGCCCGGGCTGCCGAGTGCACACGGAGTTAGACCCTGACACGCCAGAGTTCTCGCTTTAGGGTGACGGCCAGCTGTGCTCATGGAGAAAACCCAGACAGGACAGAGAGGAGAAAAACCAGCATGGAAACTTAGCTGCTTTTCTTGCTGAGGTCCGCGGCATGAATCAAAGCAGCGCAGTGGGAAACATCACAAAATGGGATTCAGATGTCGGGCACGATTTCCCGTGGTCCAGCTGCAAAGAGGAGCTCAGAGAAGAGGGTGGTTGGGGAGACGCAGGCGTCATCCAGGGAGGGTTTGCAGAAATCGAGAGGGGACAGGATCCTGGCGGGCTCAGGAACAGAGAAGAAAGGACCGAGACCAACTGTACAGGGCGGGTGGGAGAAATGCAGAACCGAGGATCCACCCCCAGGTCCCTGTGGGAGCACGGACGGGAGGACAGCCGAGGGACTCACGCACAGCAATGACTGGGGACAGCTGGATGTGTTGCACGCTCATTTCCCCCCTGCTGCAAGCTTTCTCACACCATGTTACTCTCAACCCTGCCCTGCTCCTGGCATCTGCAGCCCTCGTCAACATAACCTTTGCCCGAGAGTTAACTTGGTCTCCATCAAATGGTGTTAACTTCGTCCACCCAGTGCAAAACAGCACAGCCTTCTCTCCTACTGTCTTCCCTCCCTGGGAGCACAAACACTTTAGCTTTCCACGTCCGCCATCATCCTGAATTTGGCAAGCAGCAGACAGAGCGAGCACACTGCAGTCTGAAAGCGTTGGGGCAAAGGGCAAGAGGGAAGGAGAGACACGGAGCTGTCGGATTGTGTGGTCCGCCCCATCGCCGTGGTCTTTCTGCAAGCTCCCGAATCATAGGGAGAACAGCTTTCCTGGGTACCGTGCGTGTTTGTGGGTGTAGGTATTGCTATGCTTCCATTTTTAAAGTGTTCTACATTAAAAAAAATTGAGAAGATGGAACTCCATCCTTGGGAAAAACATTACTTTGTTTTCTTTATGCTTTTTGTTTGATTCTCTGTACTGAGGATTAAACTCAGGGCCTTTACACTGAGCCATATCTCCAGCCTACTTTGTTTCATTTCATTTTGTTTCATTTCATTATTTTAGGACAAGGGATGACTACATCACTATATTGTCTGGGCTTGCCTCAGGCTTGTGATCATCCTGCCTCAGCCTCCCAGAGTGCTGGGGCTGTGGACGTGTACCTCCATACCCGACAATGCATTTTAAAAATTAAACTCATACCTATTTGCCATACATCAGTCACCTTTGGTAGGGCAGCAAATTGTTCAGATTGTCACACGCATTGTTTTATTTCATACCCATGAGCATGCTAGGAGTACAGTTTAACTTCACCTGAGAAAATAGGAATAAATAAATTTCTACACATAATATAAAAATACCATTGACCAAACTCATATAGCTCGATTTATAAATAAATAGGAATAAATAAATTTCTACACATAATATAAAAATACCATTGACCAAACTCATATAGCTCGATTTTGTTTTTCTAAACAGAAGTCATTTATGATGCCCTTTATGACAATTACTAAAAATAATTAATTCAGCTCTTAGCATATCAGGGAGCTGAACTTTCCAACATTTCCCCCCTAAACAACCATTAAAATGTTTGACCTTTGGAGCCAATAATTTAATTATGGCTAAAAATGTTATTTTCCGTGTTGGGCTTTAAAATGGATGATATATTGTGAAGTTCATGACTTTGCATTTAGCGTATAACTTTGAGCTTATTTTAGATGCTGGAAGTCAGGGGTTTCAAACTTTCCACAAAAGGCCAGGAACTAAATATTTTAGGCTGGACAGAGTCCATGGAACTGGAAAGTTACTTCAAAGAAAAAAAAATCCACCTTAATGGAGCCACTTACTGTAAGTAAGACTTCCGGCTCCTCCCCAAGGTCAAAATGACCAGGAAAGGTCAACA
>NW_004955499.1:1323995-1333926 GCF_000276665.1 Chinchilla lanigera | reverse complement strand
TAGCAATCAGAAAACAACTGACACAGATGTACGCAAGCACATGGTACAGGTGCACTGGGCATTTTGCAGATTTCTCGTGAGAACTCTTTGTCCCACCATAAGAACCCTCTGACCACAGCTCGGCGCTCACCTGTCCCGCTTCGTGGGTCTGTGTATCTCCAAGTGACCTTGGGTTGACCTTTCCCTTTGCATCATGCTGATTATTTTTCCCCATCAGCGTCCACCCCGAGGAGGACTGGAGTTTCGGTTGCTCACGCCTTCTCCGACCCCTCAGAACTGCAGGCTGCTGTTCAGCCTGATGCCAGGCATGGATCCCACCCAACGGGAGCCGTGTTGATACCACAGGGACTCTTGTTTGCTGTCTTTCTTTTGTACCGCAAAAAGAGGTCAATTTACTTTGAACATTTCTCCTTTTATTAGTAGATGTTTGTGATACATAAAGCATCCACCTTAGGGAACTGGCACATTTACATACCCCAGATTAATCTTCCCACCCCACCCCCTGTGTTCCTCCACCCCCTAAATTTATATCATTTGTAGGAAAATGCATGCTCCTTGAGACCCTAATACTGAGTGAAATCAATCAGTCGCAGAAATTTCCATGTCCCATGTTTTCTTATCCAAGAAACCCAAACTGTAAATAACTCAAAGTTCTTTCTTTATTAAAGTCCCTGTTTCCTGAAGTTCTTTGATGAGGTGATTAAAGGAAAATATCTCTTAAAAATTCTGATTTTGCATGCCCAGTGGCTCATGCCCTGCATTCAATAAAAACAAAAACGTTTAAGCATGTTCGTGGTTCTCTGGCATTGCATATTTTTCAAAATCTCAGATGACATTCTATTTTTAAAAGACGGTGAATGTCAAGATGTGCCAACAGTCTCTTTAGAAAGTTTTGCAGATGTAGGGAATAGCAGTGGGAGACATCTAATAAGTATGCAGACAGCTGTGCGCCTTGCGGAAGGGTTTTCTGCCCGCCTGTCTGTTACCAAGGAGAAGGCTTTCATGTCTAGATGCCTCTGAACAGAAACAGATTTTGCTTCCCTCTATTCACACGGTCCTCAAATTTGCTGAAATTGTGTGTCTCCGGAGTTGGTTTTCTCAGCTGAGTACCATTTTTATATTCTTGTGGGTAAACTGAAGTCCTGCTTGCAACAAGACATAAATCACTGCTCACAGAATTATATTTCAAGATGACATCAACAGCTTAATAACATTATAAGATGTTTACCCACTCTCTTAGTTCAATTTCCTTTTCAGTGTAGGACTTACAGGGGAGAATTTGTCTATAGGTTTGGGAATGGCATTCATCAGCTTCCTGTTACTAGGACAGAATATCTAACGTCCACAGTTTAAATCAGAAGAGGTTTAATTAGGCTCATGGTTGCAGAGGGTGCAGTCCATGGTCAGCTGCTCCAAGGCAGGAGCATCATGGTGGATGGGCATGGGCTAGGAAAGATGCTCACATCATGGTGACCAGGAAGCAGAGAGAGAAGGGAGCAGCCGGGGACAAGAACTCACCCTTCCAGGTCACACCCTGTGACCACCTCCAACCGGGTCCCGCCTCCTACAGCACATTCAGCCAGGAGCTCATCCATGATGGATCCACCAAGGAGCACAGCGCCCTGTGATCCAGTCAGCTTCCAAAGCTCCACCTCTGAACACAGGAGACTTTGTGGGGGTGGTGGGGAGTTCTAGTACCATTTGAGCTATAGTAAGCTAGAAAAATTTTACAATGAAATACACAGCATTCTGTGGAGATATTACACTTAGAACTTCCCCTTTCAAAATGTGCATCCAGTGAGTTTTAGTCTATCCACAAAATTATAAAACCATCCACCCTATTTAACTTCATACTTTCTATTAGTCAGTTTTCATTCCTTTCTCCCCACCTCCGGCAAACACTACCCTGCTTCTGGTCTGCCTCTGTGGATCCTTCTGTTTTGCACTTCTCACACGAAGGCAGTCTTGCAACACACTTCATTTTCTATCTGGCTTCCTTCAGAGACCATCAGCTTCACCCACGCTGGGTAATGACTCAGTACTTTGCTTCTTTTTTCCTGTATGAATAATATTCCATTATGTGGATGGACCAGATGTATTTCTCTCTCACACACACTGATGGACATGTGTGACATTTTCACCTTTCCGCTGCTATGAATAGCACTACTACAGACATATATGGGTGCATTTTTGTTCGAAAACCAGTGTTCCATTTCTTTAGTGTGTATATCCCGAAGTACACTTTTGATGATGTAGCAGAATGTTTCTCATTCAGGAGGCTGAGACAGGAGGATCACATAAGTTCAAGTTCATCAGGGGCTCCCTGATGAGTTCAAGGCCAGCCAGAACTGCATAGTTAGACCGTATCTCAAAAACACAAGCAAACAACAAAATATTTTACAAAATGTCTACACCATGTCATATTTGAACCAGATCCGAAAAAATTTCATTTTCTCTACATTTTAACAATTACAGGTTATTATCTATCTTATTGTTTTGTTTCTTAATCCAAGCTATCCCTGTATGTGTGTGTGTGAGAGAGAGACAGACAGACAGACAGAGAGACAGACAGACTGAGTTTTTTGTCTGCATTTCCTTCATGATAATTGATGTAGAATATATTCTTAAAAGCTTATTGTTCTCTCTGCATGTTTCTTTGTTTTTCCTGGAAGTCAAATAATTCCAAGGTGGCAGTGAAAGCGTCCACTTGGTCCTTGTGTAAATCTCACAAAAACACATGGGTTAGGTGGCCTTAGTCATCTTTTACATTTCTGGCTGAAAACATTCTAGTGAAAGAAGTATCCCTCACTGGGACCTCTGTCCTCCATGGTATATTTAAAAAGCACATTAACCTCCAGCAGCCGTAACTACTGGGCTGCACCACTAGAAGCTTGGGAGCTAGTATTCTCAAGAAGATAGGAGGGCTTGGGTTACAGTACTTACACAGCCTCTTAGGATCCTCTTTCTTTACTCTCCTATTTCCTTCTCTGGTGAAGGGGCAGAATAACTTTGCAACCTCATAGACATTTCTTGAAATTCAAATCACCAGGTATTTGGTGAACATCTAATACCTGCCCCTTGCAATATATCCGTGAACAAAGATTCACAGCTGCTTCTCCTTGTCAGTGGGGCAGGACAAACCACGTGCACAGTGTTACGGAGCTTGGACAGAGAAAGTGATCACACACGGGGAAAAACAATGATCGGGTGTGAAGGACCAGCAGGACTAGGAGTGGGGCATCATTGCAGGAGTAGATGGGGTGGACACACTCAGGCTTGCTGACCAAGACAGGGGCAGAAAGTAAAGGATGTAGAAGCAGTAGGTCCGTGAGAATCACATCTATTAAGTCTCCAAATGTGAAAGTAGCCATCACCATCACCACAACCATCATCAATACCATCATCCTCTCCATCACCATTATCTTCATCATCATCATCACCTATAAATGTGCAATTCAATTCTACTTTTTATGGAGCAGTGGAGTGGAATGGAATTTAATTCGTTGCTTTGCTTTTACATTTAGTTTTACGAGTCCATATTTGCAGGACATAATGATCACATTCCTTCTGTAGAGTTGATACCTGGACAGAACACACCTGAATTCCTTCCACCCTTCCTTTCCTCTTCCCTCTGTCCACCTCTTGGTACCATTTCTATTTGAGAAAGATCTGTGTCCATGCTTCCTATGATCTCACTTTTATTTTGCTCTTTATTTATACTTTGGGTTTCTTATGTAAGAGAAACCATGTGATACTGAAGCTTGTGTGTCTCATTTATTTCCCTTAATATTATGGTCTTACGGTCCATTTTCCTACACATAAGTCAAGTTCCCCTTTCTTTATGGCAGAGTAGAAAAAATGACCCTCATCAAGAAATAAAACACTAGCAAATGCTGGAGAGCCTGTGGGGAAAAGGGCACTCTCCCATGTTGTTAGTGGGAAAGCAAACTAAAACAAGCACTATCGAAATCAGTGTGGCGATTCCTCAAAAAACAAAAACTAGAAATTCCATCTGACCCAGATGTTCCCTTTCTTGGTAGCTTCCAGACATGGTTAAAGTCATCATAACTGATGGGGTTTTATCACTTCTTATTAGTGATCCCTCTGCATCCATGTTCATAGCAGCACAATTCATGATCATTAACTCTTGGAAGTGACCTATATGAATGGAGATGAATGGATAAAGGGAATGTGGTGTTTACACACAGTGGAGTTCAGTTCTGAAATGGGTGATTGCATATTGTGTGATGCCTTCAACACGGTGTCTGGATATCTTTACATCCATCAGGGGAATGAGCAGAACTGGAAGGACCTGGTGGAAGCCACTGCTGTGGAGGAAAGATGCTCACATCATGGTGAACGGAAGCAGAGAGAGAAGGGAGGAGCTGGGGACGAGAACTCACCCTTCCAGGTCACACACCGTGAGCACCTCCAACCAGGTCCCGCCTCCTCCAGCACATTCAGCTATGTATGCACATTCAGATTTATACACTGCCTTAGGCACTTTGTTGTTGCTGAGACACAGTACTTGACACCCACCACCCAGAGGAGAGGGTTGATTAGGCTCGTGGTTGCAGAGGGTGCAGTCCATGGCCAGCTGCTCCAAGGCAGGAAAATCACGGTAGACAGCTGTAGAAGAGGAAAGACGCTCACACCATGGCAGCAGGGAAGCTCAGAGAGAAGTGAGGAGCCAGAGACAACCATTCACCCTTCCAGGTCACACCCCAGTGACCACCTCCAACCAGGCCCCGCCTCCTACAGCACATTCAGCCAGAAACTCGTCCATGGATGGATCCACTGGGGAGCACAGCGCCCCGTGATTCAGGCACCTTCTGAAGCCCCACCTCTGGACACATAAGACTTGTGGAGGACATCTTTAACCCAAACCAAAGCAAAAAAGGAACTAGATGATGTTGCAGTGCATACATATGTTCAGTGATGTTGGAGTGATGTTCAGCTCCAGTGTTTATCATTTTTGTTTCTGGTGAAAACCCTGAAAATCCTTTCTTTTAACTTTTTTGCAATGCACAACACATCACTGTGTCTTACAGTGAGCAGAATTCAGTTTGCTCTCTAACTATAACCTCATACTCCTCTATGAGTCTTTTCCTGCCTCCATCTCTTTCCTCTCTGTAGCCCATGGCAACCACCCTCTACACTCAGCTTCTAGGAGACCAGTCTTCTTGGGTTCCACACGTGAGGGACATCCCATGGCACTTGTCTTCCCCTGTCTGGCTGTGTCACTAAGCATAATGCCTACAAGGTTTTCCTCATTGGTAAACATGACGAGATTTCATCTGTTTTTATGGCTGTGTAGCATTCCACCGGGCATAAGCACCACATTCTCCTTATCCATCCACCCACCATGGACATTTACATTGCTTCCACTTCTTCGCTACTCTGCATGTTGCTGTAATACACACACAGTGCAGATAATTCCCAACGCACTGATTCCAATTCCTTTGGCTACACAGCAGAGTGGGACTGCCGCCTAGTACTGTGGCTTTAATTGTTAGATTTTCTGAGGAATGTCCATCCTATTTTCCACAGCAGGGTCCTTATTTACATTCTTTTAGCAACACGAGGCTCCCTTTGTCTGCACCCTGGCCAACCCTTGTTATCTTTTGTCATTTGGATAATGAGGGCTCTAATTGGAGTGAGATGATATTTCAGCAGAGTATGATTTGCAATTCCCTGGTGATCGGCAATGTCGAGCGCATCTCCCTCTCCCCGCTGGCTGTTTAGACATCTTCTTTTACCGCTGTTCCAGCCTGCTGCCCTTATTTTTTTCATCCACTTTTATTCTTTCTCGCCGAGCTGCTTCATGATGTTTCCGGGGCTTTTGGACGATTCACCAAAGAATCCCAGCTGGAAATGAAGACAGTCTGGCACGAGCTGGAATGCACCAGTGAAAACTGCTTTCGAGCTCCTGTATTACGGAATCGTGCATTCGTTACAGTTCCTTTTCACCCGAGGCTGGGGCTGGAAACGCAGGCTGTGTTCAGACATTCCGTCTGAGTGCAGCCGCGTGTTGGGCAGGGGTGTGGCTGCCTGAGGCGCCCGCTGTCTGAGCTCTGAGGCCCCACTGCCCTGACAGGACCCAGACACACAGCGCAGGCAGCTGCCCCTGAGCGCTGTGCTCCCCGCCTGCAGCTCTGCTTACCCTTGACAGCCGCTTTCAAAGCTCATTTTGTAAGGTCGCCAAGTGGCCCTTTGGTGACAGAGACACTTGGAAAAATAAAGCACCCACAGAAATGTACGCTTCATTCATTGTTTGCAGCCAAATGCCAACTTAATTCTCTCTGTCGAGCGGCTGTGCAGAGCCCTGGGATGCGGGTACTGGAAAGCAAGATGGTGGCTTGCTTGTCCCATGGTGGCTTAGAAAGTGGCTGTGAAGCCCGGGGTAAGCCCCGCCCATAATACTGTTAGGAGAAGTAACCCCTTCCAGGGTTATGACCAGTGGGATTTCGGTCACTGGTGGGTGTCCTTGTGGGAAATACTCGCAGCCTGAGTGTTTTTCTCTTTGCTTCCTGGCCCCCATGGCACAAGCAGCTTCCCTCCACCACATCCATCCGCCATGATGTTCCCACCTCACCAAGCACCCAAAGGCCACATGGCCGGGTGACCACCAAGCGAAGCCTTTCAAGCATGAGTCAAAATGAAACACTCCTCCTGTAAGCTGATCATCCTGGGTGAGTTTTGCTTCCTGTAGCAATGCAAACTGACTCACACACAGCTTCACCATGCTGTCGAAGAGATCACATGGAGAAGCCATGTGACTCACAGCTCAACACCCTATCTCTGCCATTGGAAAAGGCTAAGGACTTCAGTGAAAGTTGCAGGGAGGTTGGAGGGGTGCATCTGGGCGTTTCCTTGCACAGTAGTGTAACGTTAGGCAGCAATCCCGTCAGAATGGTCTCTTGAGACTCAGCCTTTGTGAGCCGAGCAATCCTCCACCCTTGAGGTCAGCATCTAGCTTGGCTGCATCATTGCTTGACCCAGCGTGGTCCTGAAAGCATCCAGCATGGACAGTGTGACTGCCACTCAGAGCCACAGGGAGGCCTCTTTCTGCTGCAGCTCTCAACGGAAGACACACCATGCTCCATCTGCCCCACCTGCCCAAGCTGATGGCCGCAGGAAGCCTGAAAAGACACAGGGTGACAGAGGAGAGGTCCTGGTCCTCTTCACATGCCCTGAGCTCGTGGAACCCAGATTTTCCCAGGCTTTACATGAAGATGACGCCAGGGTTCCATTTGGGCTACCCAAGGTTTGGTTTAGGGACTGTGATGGGAGACATTGGATTTGTAGACTCAGAAAGGGAAGCCTGGTGCTCAGTGAAAGGTCATCATTTCTTTCCCTGGTCTGAATGCCTGCCCTTGTGCAGACCATGTCTACAACTATCTCCATCCTTGTGTTGGCTCTTGTATTTGGGGCTTTCACTCTAATAGGTGTTCTTTTGTGTATTGTGTTGGTAGAGCTACTGGAACAAAGACTGTCACTCTTAGTAGCTTAGACTGAAAGGACTTTCTCCGACCTCTGGAGCACAGAGTGCTGAGGCCGTGATGTTTCCAGGGTTGCTTCCTTCAGAGTCCTCTGAGGGTGAATCCACTCCTCACTCTCCGCACCTCTACTCTACTGCTTTGCTCACAATCCTTGGTGTCCCTCGCTTGCATTAAAGATAGAGACTCTGAATCTCTGCTTTGATCCTCACAAGTCATTTGCTGACTTCAAGTGTCTGTGTCCACATTTTCCTCTGTCAAAAGTTCATGCATCCTGTTGGATAGGGGTCAACTCTGATGGCCTCACTTCACCCTCATCAGATCTTTGCAACCCTGCCTCTAGATTTTGGAAGTTGTCAAATAAACAGAAATTATAAATACTTGAGGAGGTGGATATGACACTTTCCTGATAGTGTCCTGATGTATTGCACCCATAGTTTGCAACTACAGTGAATGTCCAAATTAAAAGAAAGATTTCAGTAAAGACAAATCCTCCCTGGCTTTGCACACACTCATCCCACCATCCTGGCTGCTTTCTGCAGCAGCTCTGGAGTCCTCTTTCCTGAGGGTCTTTAGCTGTGCTGTCCTGGCTGCCTCCATGTCCTGAATGGGCTCAACACGTTGACCTTTCCTGGTCATTTTGACTTTGGAGAGGAGCTGGAAGTCACACGGTACCAGATCAATGATTATTATTGTGAAGCAGTAATTATTATTAGACACGGGTAGATGCTCATCATAAGCTGGGGTGGATGGTCACCGTCCTGAGCTTTTTTCCCAGCCCAGTGCCCCGTGAACCATCTCCAAGGTGATGCAGTTCCAATCCCCAGAGCCTAGCCCAATCTTTTTAGTCTGTTTGTGTTTTCACACAGGGGGCTGAGCCCGGGGGTATCACCGAGCTACACCACAGCCTCTCTTAGTTGGAGGCAAGGTCTTACTAATTTGCCAAGTTGCTCAGCTGGAGTTCAAACTTGCAGTCCTTCTCCTCAGCCTCTCAGACTTCAGTGTATTTTAAAAGTTGTCCCTGGCATGACAAATAACTTCCCTATTGGACTGTGGAAGAGTATAATAATTAAGCTTAACTGTCCACTTAACTGGCTTGCGAGCAGCCTAGGGATCTGTAAGGCACTCTTCTGGGTGTGTCTGAGTGTGCCTTGCAGGTAACTTTGGGGGCTATATCTGGCCTCTGGCCTCTGGCCCCTTTCTCTCTGGCTTTGTTCCCCTGCTCTGCTTCCCAGCAACCATGACATGATCATCTTTTGTCCTCCACACCCGTCCGCCATGATGCTCCTGCCTTGGAGCAGCCAACCCTGGACTGCACCCTCTGAGACCATGAGCGACATAAACCTCTCCTCCTTTATGTTCTGTGAGTTGGGTATTCTGTCCCAGCAATGGGAAAGCTGACCTGTACAAGAGGGGTGGAGACCGTGTTCAGACAAATGGTCTTCAATCCGTGTCTGGAATCCATACAAGAAAGAGTGAGCAGAAAACAATATAACAAATTGCTACAAAGCGACATTGATCCGTGTCTACTCCAAGAGCTTCCCATTCTCAATTTGTTTCAAATAAAACACAAACATGTCATCAATTATGACTAAACCAATAGTAGCTTCCTTTGGCGCTGCGAGTCTGCTTGTTCTAAGAACACCGGGACCGACTTCAGTCCTGTGCGTTGGGATGGATGTTTTGATATCGAGAAGTCTGCTGCTCGTGTGGCTGAGGATGATGGATGGTGTCGTGCTTAGAGCAGATGGCGCCCGCCGTGAGTCCTGATGGCGAATGGCATCTGCTTCAGATGGAACTTCACAGGGAGTCAGCTGGGCAGGGCAGGGAACTGTTTTCAAAGTGCAGGTTTTATTTGTAGGCAGGTGTGGTGACACCCACTGCTCAGAAGGTGACAGCCTTTGAAATGGTGACATCACAGTGCATTCTGTCCCCATCCAGGGACCAGAAGTCTGAGACCAAGGTGTCTCCAGCTGCCCTCCCTCCCCAGCCTCCAGGGGAGACCTTTCTGCCTCTGCCTCCTCCTGTGGCACCCAGGTGGCCCTGGACTGTGGGCCTACCACTCCAGTGTCTGCCTCCAGCTTCACATGGTTTCTTCTCTTATAAGGACATTATCATGGCATTGAAGACCCATCCTAAGCTAGGATGCTGTCATTGGAAGATTCTTTATTCAATTCTATCTGCAAAGATCTGATTTCCCAATACATTCGCGTTCCCATTTTCTATGTGAGGAGAGATTTTCATGGGATATTAGTTAACACAGTACACGCCCCCATCAAGCTTGCTTCTAGAGACAGTCTGCCTGAGGGCCTCTGTTATCCTTGGAAAAGAAAATATAAGCCAGAGGCAGTGTACACATATGTAATCCTAGCACTCTGGGAGGCTGAGACAGGAGGATCACAAATTTTTGTCCTGAATGGGTAACTTAGTGA
>NW_004955499.1:1318328-1322887 GCF_000276665.1 Chinchilla lanigera | reverse complement strand
TGGGTGGGTGGATGGATGTGTGAGTGGGTGGGTGGAGGGATGGATGAATGGGTAGATGGATGAGTGGATGCATGAAAGATAGATGGATGAATGATGGATTGCAGCTGGAGTTGGATGGATGGATGGATGGATGGATGGACAGATGAATGAGTGCAAGGACAGATGGAGGTAGATGGATGAGTGGAAGGAGAATTAGATGGATGAATGGGTGGATGGAGAGATAGATGGATGATAGACAAACAGATAAATAGATAGATAGATAGATAGATAGATAGATAGATAGAAGATAGATAGATAGATAGATAGGCAGATAAGCTTCCTCAGCTGCAGTTACCATCCTCACTCCAAGAAAGTCATGACCAGCCTTGGAGGCACGAACATCTGTGGGTGTGGCACAGCCTCTGTAGCTCCTCCTACAAGGAGGTGATGCCCGCGTTAGGCTCTCCTGCCTCGTGCCTTCCTGCACTACAAATGGCTACTTCCGCACCTGTGTTTATCCAAGACGGATGTCCCATTTCCTCCAGAAGGGGTCAGAATTGGGAAACTCTGACACACGGGCAAGAGTTCCTTCAATGGAACCTTAAAAAGCGTAGTAGGGAAAGGACAGGATACCTTCTTCACAGGATGTATTTAAAAGTTTAAAAAAGAAATTGCTCTCAGACTGCAGTTGTATGAACTGATGGTTTTTATCACATCTCATGAGTCTGTCTTTGCAGTACAAATACTTACATTCCTACTGTGGAACTGGTGCCTACGCACTGCACATCTTCATTCCTTTTTATCCACTGTCCCTCCCCTGCCTCCCCCTCCTTTCTTCTCTCAGTCCCCTTCCCATTTGAGAGAGATCTATGTCCTACTTCCTGTTATCTATCTTTTCTTTTGCTCTTTACTTATGAGTTGGGTTTCTCATATAAGAGAAGCCATGTGATGTTCAAATGTACATGTCTGATTTACTTCACTTAGCATTGTGGTCTCAGAGCACATTCATTTTCCTATGAATGACACGAGCTTTTCCTTCTTTGTGGCAGAGTAGTACTCCATTGTATGTCAATACCAGTCTTTCTGTATGCATTCATTTGTCGGTGGACCTAGAGGCTGCTTCCAAGGTTTAGTTATCATGAGCTGTGCTGTTATACACATGGATGTGCATGGATCACTGTAATGTGATGTCTTTAACTCCTTCACAAAGATACCTAGAAGAGGAATAGCTGGGTCCAGTGGAATTTCTCATTTAAATTTTTCTTTTTTTTTTTTCTTTTTTTGAGGAACTTCCACACTGACTTCCATAGGAAGCTGTTTTGTTCTGTATTCTATTTCTGGACTTACTACTTTAAAAATATCCTCTCTGTTCTTACCCTGGACTGTGCTAATGATAAATTAACTTCTTCCAAAGAGTGGTGTGTTATTTTTTTGGCATAAATAAGCAAATCGCAGTCTCCATAAATGTGATGACAGCCCGTTCGCAGGCTGTGTGGGAACATCTCTCCTGCACAGGTTCTAGACACACAGAGCTGTGAACCCCCTGAGTGTCCACGTGATGCTTGGTCCTGAGCCGTGCTTCTGTTTAAGGACACATCGTGCAGCAGCTTTGCTGGGCCAGGCTGGTGACAGACGGGAAGGGATGCTGTGAGAGTGACCCTGCCTAAGCAGGCAGGGGACACCTCGCTTGGCGGAGCGGGTAGGCAGAAGCTGGAGGAATCTGTCCAACATCTTTATGATGGTGTCACAGCTGTAATGACGCCATGGCCACCTCTGAGTGTCCTGAGCCGTAGTTATGGGTCTGTCCATTGGCAAGGTAACATTTGTGTTGCATGTCCTGGGTGGGGGTGGGCCCCTGAAGAAGGCATCACTGGTGGTCTGTGCGCCATCTTGTTTTTCCAAAGCCTGCTGTTGTGAGGTATTGGCAGATCCAGAGAGACCAGAGTTGAAACAGATCAACACTCAAAACACAGAGGAGAGGAAATGAGGACCTGTGGAGACTGCAATGCTCTAGATCTCTGCCTCGAGCACAGCTTGTCCTCTCAGGCAGGATTAAAGCAATGATGGGCATTGCACTTGGAATGCCAGCAACCCACAGGGGGACAGGTGTGACTGCCTGTGTCTGAGGTTGGCTGCTGTCACCCCTCAGCTGTCAGCACCTGGGACAGCTTCCTGCTCAGCATCCCTGGGCCAGCCTCAAGTCCCATGCATGGCCCAGGGTGGAGCTGGCTTGCAACAGGCATTTCTACATGTGTGCAATGAATGCAGGCTCAGCGGGCCAGTGGGAGCTTCCTTCTCCAGGTCTGGGTTCATTTAACTGGGTTCACTGAGCTCTTTAAAGTTGAGAAGCAGGATCACCATCATCACCACCACAACGATCACCATCACCACCATCATCATCACCACCACCATCACTGCTATAATCACCATCTCTAAGGGGACCTCATTGGTCTCTCTTTGTACCCCAGGGAGGATCAGGAGTGGGTATGAGGAAAATAAAAACAAGAGACAAGAGCTGGGTCAGGTGCAGTTACTTCTTACCTGATGGGCAACAGGACCTCACATCAGCAGTAGGGGGCGTTTATTTTATACTCTTGCAAAGTTAGTATCATGAGAGGTAATGTTGCCTAGTGTCTAATAACTGTAATTGTCCAGGCAGCATGTTTTTCCCAAAACTGAGGTAGCTTGACTGCTTGAGGCACTCTGGGTCTGTCCTGCTCCACACATGTGAAAAATTTCCAGCTGCAGCCACTCCCAAAAATTACCACCACCACCACCATCATCATTGCTGTCACCACAACCATCACCGTCACCATCACCATCACCATCACCAACAACAACACCACCATCATCATCACCACCATCACCACCACCATCACCATCACCACCATCACCATTACCATCACCATCACCGCTGGCAGTGTGTCTTTTGCTTTAATAATTTGTTTAATTTAATCATTCACCATATGTTATGGTCACCCTACATTAAATAAATATTCATGGAAATATCTGTCAATTAAAATCTTTATAGTGTGCCCTCATCCATTTTAATCACAGGATCTGGCCCTGTGTGTCTTCTGGCTCCTCCCCAAGGTCAAAGTGACCAGGAAAGGTCAAGGTGTTGAGTCCATTCAGGACATCAAGGCAGCCAGGACAGTGCAGCTAAAGACCCTCAGGAAAGAGGACTCCAGAGCTGCTGCAGAAAGAGGCGATGATGGTGGGATGAGTGTGTGCAAAGCCAGGGAGGATCTTAAAGAGGGTTCATGGCCATACATTTTTTACTGTAATAAAAATTTTAAATGTTAGTATTCACTGTGTTTTTATCACTGCTTGTACAGTAAGCATGACCTCCATCTCTTAGGCATGTGTTCGCTTTTCCTTTATGAATATATTCTCTGAGAGATGGGGTGAAGTTCTAATCTTTCTCGTGTAGCATACCTCCACGGGGAACACGCTAACCAAATGTCCATGGAGGGCAGAGATTGGCAGAGGTTCCAAGCGAGTGCCTTGTGCAGTAATGATTGTCTGCCACAAACAGGAATGTAGCAGTCACAAGCAATTAATTCTTTCTGTGACTCATCCAAGGTTAATTCTGGCCTTTGCAAGAGTTTCCTGCCAGATATGATCAGCTTTCCCCTTTGAATCTGAGCTGCTCATTCCTGACAAGACGGGGCTCTGTGGAACACACCATTTCGGTTCATTAACCTCCATCGGCAGCCAAAGTCAGGGGCCAGTAGCTATTGATCCCCTTCCCAGGGGCTGCTGCGTGATGCTGGAGGTGTCTGCTATTCACCGTTGTCAGATTTGGAAGGATTTGCTAGGCCGAACACTGACAGCAGGGAGAGGACGTACAAATCTATCAATTAAAAAATGTAACAGACAGGACATCCTCATCTATATTTAAGGGTAGAGCTTACAGCAGACCTGTCTCAAATAACTCAGGTTGGGCTGTCCAGTTAGAAGCACAACAGCACCCTCATTCCCACTTTCTGTCGACATAGCTGGGATGGAGCAAGAGGAAACAATTTTGCGTCCACAGAAGTTCCTCTGGTCTTCCTGCTGTCTATACGCTGGACAGCGAACATAGATTTCCCTGCAGTGAATCGCTCTCCTGGGACATGCCTCCGCAGTTATCTCTTTAGCGGGCTTTGGGTGGGTCACAGGAATCCATCCACCATCAAACTGGAGACATAGTTTAGGCTGGCTTTTGGGGACGACACCACGGGATTGCCAAGCCTCTGCGTGAGTTGGGGCATCACCAGGACAGTTAATCTTGATCGTCAGCTTGATTGGATTAAGAGATTGCAGGCAAAGTGATCGGATTTTGAAGCCATGAGCTGTGTCAGTGGGTTCACTCATTTATAATTTCATAACTGAGTAGGCTGCTGGAGAATGGGATTTTCCCTTCCCATCTCTTCTCCCATCCCCTCCTCCATCTCCTCCTCCTGCTCTTCCTCGTCTTCCTCCTTCTCCTTGTCCTCCTCCTTCTCCTCCTCTACCACCTTCTCTACCACCTCCTCCTCCTCCTCCTCCTTCTCCTTCTCCTTCTTCTCCTCCTCCTCCTCCTCCTCCTCCTCCTC
>NW_004955499.1:1278707-1318084 GCF_000276665.1 Chinchilla lanigera | reverse complement strand
TTCTTCTTCTTCTTCCTCTTTTCTTCCTCCACCCCCTCTTCCCTCAAATGCCAAAAGGTGAGCATCTTCCCTCCCCTACACATGTCCACCATAATGCTTCTGCCTTAGAGCAGCTGGCCATGGACTGCACCCTCTAAAACCATGAGCCTAATTTAACCTCTCCCCTTGTAAGTAGTAGATATCAGTTATTTTTTCCAGCAACAAAAAAATAGCTAGTAAAATCACCATTGCATTTCTACAGTAATGAAGAAATATTAACGTGGAATACCATAAATGTGGAGGGAGGCATCATGACGTTGAGAGTGTATGATGGTTGGAAAGTAGAAAGTTAGACGACCTTGGTGGACCAGGACTTGCAAAAAGAAGCAGTAAAGTACTCTGGAAGGAAAAAAGCTTGGAGTCTTTCCACGGTGTAGCAGTCTGCAAAGGTAGACAGCTGGGTGCAGGAGCATGGGAGGAGGAAGAGCAGCGTCTCCTAGCTGAGCTCTCTGCGTCTTGCTGTCTCTCTCCTCACCTGGAAATTAACATCTTAAATGCTTTTCCCACGTGATTGTGAGCTGTACGGTGGCGGGCGTGTGATACCAGATACCAGTCACAAGCTGACACTTGATCTCTGGAGATTTTAATGTCCGAGGGTGCCCTGTGAGTGACTACTGCTTTATCACTGCAATAATCTCACACAAGGGCAGAAACTTGAAATGCTCAGGAGCGTCTGACTCTCGCCTCGCTGTGAGTTGGGAAAGGAATAGGAGTGGGTATTTCATCGGCGGTTACATCAACCCTTTTCTGCTGGAATTAGACCGCGGGGACATGGTGTGATGTGCACAGCCCTCCAGGGACCTCACAAACCTCCATGTCCTTGGTACAGGTTGGTATCGAACCACCTCTGGCAGTTTCTGGGAGCAAGAGCGAGATGTGTGCGCTACTTTTCTTCCCCTCGTTGTAAAAGCCACGGTAGCTCAGCCCCCGGGGTATTTTCTAAGTAGTGTAGAAGGCGCGCTCACACCCAGTCTGCTCAGCCCCGCCGCATGCCCAGGCTGGCGCAGAGTCACATGATGACTTCTCCTTCCAGCCAACCTTGCGATCGTCTATTTTGGGATAAGGAGATTTTCCCAGAAGCTAAAATAGGCCTCTGGGAAGGAACAAGAAAGCCCCTGAGAAGCCACTGACAGCAGCGGGTTTGTCAGGTTCCTGGCAGCACGGACCCTGCTTGCCTGCCGTCAGTCACTTTTGGAAGACGCTAAGGCAAGGATCCTGGGTGTGGATCCCTCCCGCTGGAGTCTGTGGCTCCCTCTTAGGACCTCCCTGTCTGCACGCAGCTGCAGGGAGACATTTTAACGGTTTGCAAACCAGGGAAAACCCACAGCAGGGAACCTGAGACCTACCTTGGAGTTTCACGCTGTGACCTGAGGATTCTCAGCAGCCCCTTCTGTGGATCACCTGCCACCTAAAACGGAGTGTGTGACTAAGGGCAGGTCCCTGGCAGCTCACGGATTTGCGAGTTTTCTTAGAGGTTCAAGGACACCGTTGGGCTGTTTGAGCTGTGGGATTGTCACACACTAGGGAAACTCTGTGTGCATTCAGGATACACAATTCACCTACAGAGCCATAGAAATGCAAACACACACACACACACACACACACACACACACACACACAGAGGAACACCCAGTATATGTATGGATCAGTGACAAATTCCCCCTGCAGAATATTAACTATAAATATACCCATCTATCACTCAGGGATTGGGGTACTGTCTGAGAAAGGAGCTGTAAGAAATTTTGTTGTGTGAATATTGAACAGTCTACGTAAATGTGAGCTGGCCTGATGACAACATGAAAGGCTGATACAATCAAATGAGACCAACATTGTAGACGTGGCCCATCGTGACCAAAATGCCATAATGCACAGCACGACAGTAGAATGAAAGATCCTCAGAAGGTGTGCTAACAAATACGGTGTGGGTTTAAATTTGAAAGTTGTACTACAGTAAGGCAGAATTCCAGGAATTCCCCTCAAAATCCTCCCTGGCTTTGCACACACTCATCCCATTGTCCTGGCCGCTTTCTGCAGCAGCTCTGGAGTCCTCTTTCCTGAGGGTCTTTAGCTGTGCTCTCCTGGCTGCCTCTATGTCCTGAATGGACTCAAAACCTCGGCCTTTCCTGGTCATTTTGACCTTGAGGAGGAGCCAGAAGTCACACGGTGCGTGATCTGGTGACTGAGGTGGACGAGGACACACAGTCCTATGTTTATGAGCCGACTTTCCGCTGGACAGTGCTCAGCAGCAGCTGTCACCACGTTTTTGATCACACCTGGTAAAGACCCTCGGGCAGGAGGACTCCAGAGCTGCTGCAGAAAGTAGCAAAAACCATGGGATGAGTGTGTGCAAAGAGAGGGGGAGGATTTTGAGGGGGATTCATGGGAATGTGCCTATTACTGATTTATTTTCTACAAAATTTTAAACATTCATTTTATTTTTTATCACCACATACATACATATGTGTATTTATGTATGTGTGTGTGCCTATCTGAGCGATTGTATATATATATATATATATATATGTGTGTGTGTGTGTGTGTGTCTATATATATTATATATATGGTTATATATGTGGCTATGTACTATATATGTGGTTATATAATATATATGTGGTTATATAGTGTATATATGGTCATATATTTATATGTGGTCATATAGTATATATGTGGTTATATAGTATATATGTGATTATATAGTATATATTGTTATATATTATATATGTGGCTATACAGCATATATATAGTTATATATTATATATGTGGTTATATATTATATATAACCATTCTGTGCATATGTGTGTATGTATACATATATAATAACCTAAGAATGTGTTTCCCAGAACTTACTCCTATCATTAAATGATAAATATGTTTACAGTTAACACTTTGCTGAAATAATTTTTTCATTGCTTCATACATATATTGATTTGTCTCATATATGTGTTTGTATATACATACATATACGTATGTATATACTTGTGTGTGTACATTCCTGTGCTTGAGTCATTTGTCTATGTAAAAACACTCTTTAAACATTGAACAGGTTTCTATATATGTGTCAGCAACATCTGTGCATGTAAGATTTACATATTTTATGAGCAGGTATATAAACAATGGCAGTATATCAATAATAAAACATCAGACGTCATAATGACATTTTTGCCATATATTATAGTATAATAGTATGCTGTATATCATTTTTTTCAGTTGTTTTTGGTGCCAGGAATCAACCTCAGGACCTTGTTTTTGCCGGGCAGGCTCTGCACCACTGAGCTATATCCCTGGGTTGGATGTAATATTTCTTATCACAGGATGGGAAAATAATTTTCTGTCTCATGATCCCATGAGGATGTTGGTTACATATACCATTCATTAGTGCGTGTTGTAGGAATCTTCCCTCCTTCCGTCACTCCAGGCAATGTTGATCTGGGCTTTTCTCCTGCACACCCAACACAGTGTGCTGGGCTGCCATGTTCCCAGGCTCCTCCAGGAACGGACCCCCAGATATTCCTTAACTCTCAAGATGTTCCTGAAATCTTCAATCCAATGGCTGTCCTCTCTTGCTTTGCATTCAACAGAGATCTGAGTGCGGGCTTCGAGTCGGTCTCCCTGCTTAGGCAAACTTACATTTCACTCCAACAGGTTCTTAGGAGTTGCACCCCATTTGTCCTGTGTTGAACGTGAATCTGAGCAGATTGTAGATTCTGAATGCCCAGTGAGAATCCTCTCGTCTTCTTTGCTCTTTCTCCGTCCCGCTTGTCATGGATGAAAAAAACAGGCACTTTGCAACTGCCCCAGTGCTCAGACCGGCGGCCGACCCGCTGGGAGCTCCGTCCTCTGCGAGAGCACCAGCCCTCAGCAATAGCCCCACACCTGCTCTGACCACTGCACTCACAGGACTTTCCCCCGCTCTGAAGCCAGAAGCTCTCTCTCTTCTAAGACTGCTGCATGCCCATTGCACAGATTTTCCACAACGTCGACACCATGGTAAACAGCTTCCTCCTCCACTAACGGAATTTGCTTTGCGTTTTTGGATGTCAATTTGGAGCAATGCCTGACTCACTCGTTCTGCTGCAGGAGGCAAGTTGAAAACCGAGAAGATGCTTCCTGGAAGCCAGTTGCTGTAAGGTTGGCTGGTGGGGGCCACGCTCACTTAAAAGTCCTAAAGACCTTCAAGTGCATTCTGTCTTGTAAATTCTCACAGCCTTAGTAATCCTTCTCCCTGGTTCACAGGATAAACTTGCATTCTAACACTCAGGTCCCTCCTTATTGAGCACAGCTCCCACCAGTTTGCACTGTCTCAGAAACACTTGATTTCTTCAAAAGAAGGAAACGTGGAGAACCAACCACCATCTACGAAGAAAGGACACTTGAAATTTTAGTGAGCGTGACACTCCCTTACCTCGCTAACCTCTTTGAACAACTCTTCTGCATCTGTGCTTCGCGGATGTTCCCTTCCCACTGTGAGTGGCTCTTTCTGAAACTCAGTTACAGCAATGAACTTTGTTGTTGGTGGAATTCTTCTCATCTCCCACGTGCCCTGAGCTACAGGCTTGGTCCGAGCTGGTGACACCACCAGGAAGTAGTGGAAACTTTATGAGGAGGAGCTTAGTGGGAGAAAATAGGCCACGGAGAGTGTGTCCTTGAAGGCTACATTTGGACCCCAACCCATCTCTCTCCTTTTCTGCTTCTCGGCTACCATGACACTTCTGCTTCCATGGGGCCCAAAGCAATGGAGCCAAGAGACCATGAACTGAGCCTTCTGAAGCTGTGAGCCTCAGCGACTCTGTCCTTGTTTAAGTTGTTTGTCTCTGGCGTTTTGCCGTACTCACAGAGATCTATCACACACTCCTGACTGGATTTCCTTCTTGCAGCCTCTTCCTACTGGAATCTACTTGATAGAGAAGCATGCTTGTCCACTTCTCCAGGACCTACCCGGCTCATATTGCTTTAAAGTAGAGCTCTTTGTCACTTGTTTAAGGACTTCTACTCTCAGGTTTTTCTTGGATCACTCAACCACCTAGACCTAGCACATCTACCATGATCTACCATGTCCACCATGACCTTCCACATACACCATGACCTTCTACATCTACCAGGATCCACCATGTCCAACATGACCCACCATGTCCACCAGGATCCTCCACATCCACCATGACCCACCATGTCCACCAGGATCCAGCTTGTCCACCATGACCCTCACATCCTGTGACATCCCCCATGACCCTCCACATCCACTATAACCTTCTATATCCACCATGACCCTCCACATCCACAATGATTCACCAAGTCCACCACAACCCACTATGTCCACCATGATTCTCCACATCCACCATGACCCACCATGTCCACCAGGACCCACCATGTCCACCATGGCCCACCATGTCCACCACAACCCACCATGTGCACCATGATCTTCCACATCCACCATGACCCACCATGTCTACCAGGATCCAGCCTGTCCACCATGACCTATGACCCTCCACATCCACTATAACCTTCTATATCCACCATGACTCTCCACATCCACTGTGATTCACCATGTCTACCATGACCCACCATCTCCACTAGGACCCACCATGTCCACCATGACCCACCATGTCCACCACAACCCACCATGTCCACCATGATCTTCCACATCCACCATGACCCACCATGTCCACCATGACCCACCATGTCCACCAGGACCCACCAGCCTATTAGACAGCTCCATCCTGTTCAGAACAGAGTCTCCCCCTTAGTCTGCTGGTCCCCGTGCCACGCATCTCTGGAAACACTTTCACTGGCAATGTGCTAACACACTGTTCAATGTATAGCTAGAGAGGTTACTAGGAGGTAGAGCCTCACTGCAGAAAATGACTCATGAGGAATGGGACCTTGAGGAGCATGACCTTGAGGACTATATCTGGACCCTAGCCTGGTTCCTTCCTCTCTGGATTCTTTCTTTGCTGTCTGCTTCCTGGGTGCCCTAACATGTACATCTTTCCTCCACCACACCCCTCTCCCATGATGGTTCTGCCCTGAAACCAGCCCACTGTAAACTGAACCCTCTGAAACCATGAGTCCAGTGTAGCCCAGAAGTGCTTCACCGACATCCAGAGCATTTCTTAATCCAGTCAAGTTGATAGGACTAACTGTCTCAGAACTCCAACTCTGGCTGGAAGCCTGGAGTTCCCTTAGCTGGGTCACTCAGCTGTACAGTATGTTTCCAAGATGAGGACGTTCCTAACGTATCATCATCCATCAATGTTGAATGAGCGGATTTTGTGGTGGGTGAATGGATGGATGAATGGATCAGTGGGTGGAAGGAAGAAAGGAAGGAAAGGAGGGAGTGAGGCAGGAAGGAAGGAAAGAAGGAAGGAAGGAAGGAAGGAAGGAAGGAAGGAAGGAAGGAAGGAAGGAAGGAAGGAACAGGGAAGGGGAGGAGAAGGGAAAGGAAGGAGGGAAGGAGGAGAGATATGTACATGAGTCAATGAATGGGAAGATGGTGACCATGCTTGCTCCACAAGCTCCAGGGGAGACCTTCCTGCCTCTGCCTCTTTCTGGGGCTCCAGGTGTCCCTTGGCTGTGGCCCCATCACTCCAGTCTCCACCTCTGTCTTCACCTGGCTTCTCCTCTGTGCCTGTGTCTCCTCTTTTCTCTCTCTTGAGGACGACGCTGCCTTTGGGTTTAGGGCCACCCTGACCTCAGATGGTCTCCTCTCCAGAACGTCCACTCATTCCATCTGCAGAGATCGTTTCCAAATAAGATCTCACTCACAGGCTGTGCCGTGATAGAAAAGCATCTATATTTTGGGTGGCATTATTTAATCCCTTATGATTGCACCAGTATTCTCAACACACTCTGAGACTTCAAACATTGGGCCTCATTTGGAGAACAATGTCACTGCAGAGGTCGTTAAGCAGAGGATCTGGAGACGGGTAGATAGGTGGATGGATGAGTAGATGTTTGCAGCTGGGCGGATGGACGGCTCATTCTGGTGGCTCTCAGGACACATGGACGCATATGCTACCACTGCACGTCGGCAACCTGGTGGCAGTCATCTGTCAGAAAAGCTCATGAGCTGAGGCCTCAGCTATTCTCACGGAGTCCCAGTGGCTGCCTGGGCTTTGCTCACAGATCCGCTAAGGCTTTGCTTTCAAGCACTAACGTTACTAAGGATACCCTGCCCAACCTCAGGATGCACCACACACAGCCATCTGCAAGAGCAACTAGGAACTGATCAAGGCTCTGCTCTGGGAAGCAGGTATTGCCCCTTCTCTGCACCCACAGGAAGTCTTGCTAATGTGGCCCAGTCAGCTGCAACCACCTGTCATCTAACCAGTGGTATTTGTTCAGTTTTCACATTTATCCCCTTTTACTGCCTCTCCCAAGGTTACCTGGTTTCCTTCCCTTGCTTGATCTGAGTTCAACCTCACGGGTGCACACTGCACACCTAAAGCTGCTGTATTAAAGTTAGTGGTTGTCATGGTGATGGTGTGATAATGTGATGGCGGTGATGATGATGATGATGGTGTTGATGGAGAATATGATGGCGGTGTTTGTGGTTGTGGTTGTCATGGTGGTGATGGTAGTGGTGGTGATGATAGTGATGGTTGTCGTGGTGATGCTTCTGCTGTGATGATGGTGATGATGATGGTGATGTCGTGGTGGTGATGATGGTGGTGGTTATTATGGTTTGTGTCTGGGTGTCCCCCCAAAGCCTCATGCAGTCATGGGGCGGGCTTCTAGAGTTTATGATTGATTCATGGTCCAATGCTGGGATTACGGCTGTGCAAGCTACACCTGTCCTGGGGCGGGTAGCCTGCATACAATATAAGGGAAAAAAAGAGGCCTGCTCTTCCCGCTGCCACTCCTCCCTTTTTGCTCCTGTTGCTTTTGCTGTGGCTCTCCACCATGTGCCACTCTGCCTTGGAGCCAGCCGAGTATGGGCTGAAACCTTCACAAGCTCTGAGTTAATAAACCTTTCCTTCCTTAATTCTGGGCATTGGGTATTTTGTCTCAGCAATGAGAGAAAAGTAACTAAGACAGTGGTGATGGTCATGATGGTGTTGATGGAGCTGTTGATGGCTGTGTTGATGGAGATTGTTCTCATAGTGATGATGGTGATGGTGGTGATGGTGGTGATGATGGAGCTCATAATGGTGGTGCCAGTGGGAGAGTTTTCAGATTCAAGTGGCCCAAAGCACAGACAGCGCATTGCTACTCTTGTTTTTTCTCCTGAAAATATGAGGCAAGACAAATTAATGTTCCTGTGCCTACATTTGTTTAGGACAAGATTCTTGAGAAAAGCCAGCACCTCTTGAAGGGAAATAAAGAGATAGAGAGGAAGTATCCAGCCCTGTCTGTCTCTGTGTTAATGTATTCCCAAAGAAGCACAGAATGACAATGCAATAAATGAGCACACGGCAGCTGAAGCCCGGCTGAAAGTCATTTAGAAGGCTCGAGCCAGACCAATCTGTTATGAGGCCACTTAGACGCTGTCTCTGCGGGAGGTTCAGTCATTACTCTCGGCTTTTCTAAGCCCCGGCAGGTGCTTCAGAGTCTAACGGAAAATGTCAGTGAGGCCGATGTCTCTTCTGAATACAGCAGAGAAGAGAGAAGTCCTTCTAGGGCACAATGTTCTCTCAGAAGCCAAAGTAGGAGCCTTTCTGACTGACTCACATGTGGGCCATTCATTCCTAAGGACAATAGTGATGATGATGATGATAGTGGTGATGATGAGGGAGGTGATGGTAGTGGTGATGGTGCTGGTGATGATAATGATGTGTTAATGATAATAATGACAATGATCGTGTGGGATAGTGGTGATGATGGTGATGATGGTGCTGATGGTGATGGCAGCTGATGCTAGTGGTGATGATGGTGATGATGATGTTGATGGAGATGATCACGGTGGTGTGGACGGCAATGGTTGTCATGATGGTGATGGAGATGTTGATAGTGATGGTGATGATGGTGTTGGTGATAATGAGGATGATGTTAAGGATAATAATGGTGATGATGATAGTGGTGATGATGGTGTTGGTGATGGTCATGATGGTGATGATGATGGTGATGACAGTGATGGTGGTCATGACAGTGATGGTAGGTGATAGTGGTGGTTATGGTGGTGATGATAATGGTGATGATGGAGATGATGATGGCAGTGTTGATGGTGATGGTTGTCATGATGATGCTGTTGATGGAGATGATGATGGTGGTGTTGATGGTGGTGTTGGTGATAATGATGATGATGTAATGATGATAATGGTGGTGATGTGTTCATGATGGTCATGATAGTGGTGGTAATGATCACAGTGGTGATGATGGTGATGGTGGTCATGGTGGTGATGAAGGTGATAATAATGGTAATGATAGAGATGATGATGGCAGTGTTCATGCTGATGGTTGTCATGATGATGGTGATGATGATGATGGTGATGATGGTGTTGGTGATAATGATGATGATGTAATGATAATGGTGGTGATGTGTTCATGATGGTCATGATAGTGGTGATAATGATCACAGTGGTGATGATGGTGATGTTGGTCATGATGGTGATGGTAGTGATGATGATGGTGATGGTGATGACAGTAATGGTATAATAATGGTGATAGTGATGATAATGGTGTTGATGGAGATGATGGCAGTGTTCATGGTGATGGTTGGTGTGGTGATGGTAATGATGGCAGTCGTGATGATGTTATGATGATGGTGTTGATGGAGATGATGGCAGTGTTCATGGTGATGGTTGGTGTGGTGATGGTAATGATGGCAGTCGTGATGATGTTATGATGATGGTGTTGATGGAGATGATGATGATAGTGATCATGATGGTAATGCTGGGGATGATATGATGATGGTGTTGGTGATAATGATGATGATATAATGATAATGGTGGTGATGGTGTTCATGATGGTCATGATAGTGGTGATAATGATCACAGTGGTGATGATGGTCATGATGGTCATGATGGTGATGGTCATGATGATGGTGGTGATGGTGATGATGGTGATGGTATAATAATAGTGGTGGTGATGATAATGGTGTTGATGGAGATGATGATGGCAGTGTTGTTGGTGATGGTTGTCATGGTGATGGTAACAATGGTAATCGTGTTGATGTTATGATGATGGTGTTGATGGAGATGATAATGATAGTGATCGTGATGGTGATGGTGGTGACAATATGATGATGGTGTTGATGCTGATAATGATGTAGTGATGGTGATGGTGATGATGGTGATGGTTGTCATGATGATGACGGAGATGATGGTGATGGTGGTGATAATGTTGATGGAAATGATGATGGTGACGAGGGTACTGAACCAATGTTGGTGAGACTTTGAATAATGATGTCAGTGGTGGTGGCAATAGTCATAATGCAGTGGCAATCATGGTGGTGATGGTATTAGTTACCTTGATACTCTACTGAACTCCAAAGCTCATTTCCTTTAGAAAATGCAATTAAGAACCTTTGGTTTTTTGGCCATCCACTCAAAATCTTTAGAATCTTCTAAGGAGGAAGGGAGGAAACATTTGGCCGTGTGTCCAGGTATTTCTTTGATTTGTGTTTACAGTACAGCTTCTGGCTGTCAGCACTGCATGAGAAGTTGGGGTATAAAAACAAATCAGCAGGCATGATGCCATTCTGCCATGCAGCAGTGTTTGTTGAACGAATGAATCATACCTCAGGCAAAAGCAAACCCTGATAATACTACAAAGCCTACACTTCCTATCATAGTATGCTGGTCAATAACAATAATCCAGGCATGAACTATTAAAATAATAACAATAATCCAGGCATGAACTATTAAAATAATAACAATAATCCAGGCATAAACTATTAAAATAATTCATAGTATGCTGGTCAATAACAATAATCCAGGCATGAACTATTAAATAATAACACAAAATCCAATTGCCCTGTCATTATGAGCTTTTTATGAATAAGTACTGGGGTGCACCTTATTTATAATCACAGTGTTCTACTATTCAGAGTGCATCTGTGAAATGTTTATGAACGTTGCTCCTTCGGAGAGTTTTGATGGTTTCATACTATTTTATCAAATGAGAAAGGAAGCTGTATGACACCTCCGATGTTGGTAAAAATTGAATGGCACCTATCCATCCAATTTTTTAGCTCTTATAAGCTGGTATTTATGCAGCCATTTCCTTTTTTTCTAGTTTTTATGAGTCCATGTTTCCATTATAAATGATGACAGTCCTCGTAGGAAGCTGGTGCATGTACATAACACATTTGCATATTTTTTATCCCTTTCCTGTCTCTTTCATCCTGTTTCCCCATCTTGGTCTCTTTCCCACTTGGGAAAGATTTATTTCTCTGCTTCCCATTATCTTTTATTTTGCTCTTTTTTAACTCTTTGGGTTTCTCATGTAAAAGAAACCATGTTATACTGATCTATTTCACGTAACATTATGGTCTCAAGGTGCGTCCATTTTCACACAGGTGACTAAAGTTTATCCTTCTTTATGGCAGTGTAGTATCCATGGTGTGTAAATACCACATTTGCTTTATCCATTCATCTGTTGATGGACAGAAAACTTGATTCCAAGATTTAGCTATTAGGAATTCTGCTGCTATAAACATGAGTACGCACGGATCACTGTAACACGTCTTTAACTCTTTCAAGAAGACACATAGACAGAGAACAGCTGGTTGAAGTGGAATTTTTAGTTTTAGTTTTCTGAGGCATCTCATTGATATTTCTCAGAAGAAAATGTACAAACCACAATCAATGCATGAAAAAAAAATTGTTCACATTACTCGCCACTCAGCAAATGGAAATTGACAGGATACTGAGGTTTCACCTCACCCCGGAAAGAATGGCTATCATCAAGAAACCAACCCATAACAAATGCTGGAGGGGTTGTGGGGGAAAGGAGCTCTTCTCCACTGTTGGTGGGGGTGCAGACTGGTACAACCACCTTGGACACATCCTTGTTCATACTGGTCTCACAAACTCTCAAGGGTGTTTGCTGATATCCCCAATTTGGTATTTTCCCTTTTCCCCCTCAAAATGTAGTCTGTAAGCTGGAAGAGATGATTTTCACAGTTTCCACCATAAATAATGATAGCTGTTTACAGCGATAGGTGTGTATAAGCTAATTTAACCATTACATGATGGTATATACATGTATTGTGCTACCACACAATGCCCCATAAACACGTGTGATTTTTATATTTTTCTGTATCATTATAAAATAAGTGAAAAGCATCAGTCTACAGCTATGGAAGTAGAGTTACTGTCAAGTTCAATTCAAGACAGTAGTTAAATTTAAACACACAGAAACAAAGTTCTTAATATGCACAAGTGCCACAGAAGCAATTGTGTTTCAGTTTAAGTATAATCCCATGCGACGTGTGGGATCTACTTACACGTCCTCCTGTACACTAAATTGCCTCTAGGTTGCGGCCAATAGCCAGTGTGACATAAATGGTTGCTGTACCACATTATTTACTGAATGATGACACCGAAAATAACCTGTGCAGGCTCCATGTGTGTCTTTCTCATGAGTGGGAAAAAATACTCCACATCCACCAATTAAAGGAGGAGAGGTTTATTTTAGCACATGGATTCTGGGGTATTCGGTCCATGGTCAGCTAGCACTGAGGCAGGAAGGGCGTGGTTAGAGGGTCACAGAGGAGAGATACTCAAGGGATGGCGGCCAGGAAGTAGAGAAAAAAGATGGCAGAGCTAAGGAGGGAGAGAACTGCTTCCAGGTCATGACCCCATTGACCCATTTCCTCTAACCAGCACCCAACTCCTAAGAATACATTCACCTCTGAACTCACAGACAGATGGGTTAATCCACTTAGGAGTACATCACCTTCACGGTCCGTCACCTTTCAAGAGCCCAACCTCCGAACATCAGGCTTTGCAGTGACATTTTAGATGTAAACACTCAGAGCAGAGGTGCAGTTTTATTGCAATATCTTCCACATGCAGTCATTGCTTTCACGAAGGCAAAATCCACTGGCATAGATCGCCCACTGTGTTAAAGAGGAGGGAAGAATTGATTCCCAATTTCGGCCAACCTCTTTAATATCCACCCGAAGAGAAGACAAACTTGCATTCTAGCCTCTGTCCCTGCATCCAATAAGCTATGCGGAGGTTCATCACACAACCCCTGGAAAATCCCACGTATGCTTTTAAGGCAGTGACAATAAAAAACAAAAAGCTCATGTCAACTGAGCATTATTGTAAGCATAGTCGTGAGTCGGGAACCTGGCCCTGTACCACACTTTGAGAACCACTGCTATAAAGATGTAGACCCCAGCTGTATGGCGGATTTCCCCTTGAACTCTCTTCGTGGGAGAAATCATACAAGTTTTTTTCTACAGGGATGGGAAGGCGTTGAGAATGAGGTTTGTGGTTCAGCATTTTGCCAAGTATCCACTGGGAAAATGTGGCTTCCAGCTCCTGTTCACTCTCTGTGTTTTTTCCAATTCCCTCACAAGAATTCTCTGCCTTCTCATGAACAGTGTGGTGTTTTTAATAAGATGCTTCACGTTATGCACCCAGCACTTTCAATTTTCTGTCTCCTAGGCGCCGTGGGTCAAATGATCTTCCGTTTTACTAGAAATAGAACTCATATTCGAGGATTTACCCAGAAAGGATTAGCCAGACGATGGAGCGAGGATATTAAGAGTTTAAAGAATACAGAAGGAAAATGTAATGAGTTTGAATCAAATCCCTCTCTACAATGTACTTATTTTCTTTTAAACATACATTAGCTCAAAAGCAAAACATCATTAAATTCAAATATTGTGAGCATGGAATCATATTTTGACCGTCATGTCATGAAATTAAAATTTCATAACAAAACATCAGCAAACGGAATTACCATCCAATTGGAACCGGTAAGCTCTCTCTCTCTCTCTCTGAAATGCATTTGGGAAGAGCAGAAAAGGGAATTAATACAAGAATCATCTCAGGACTTTGGGCTTATGGTTAATATCACTTTCAGAGCCAACGTGGTCTCTAAGATTCGCTTTTCTCTGGAAGAAGTTGGTTTTTAAAGTAGTGAATTAAACCTTAGACTAAGAAGTCTGTAAGAATACATATAAATCTCAGGACAGCAGGAAAATGAAACTCTGGAGTTGATAAAGAAAGAATTTGATATTCGCAGGAATCAGCTTCCCCCAGGACACCTGCTTCCATGTCACGAATTTCCCCTTTTATCTCCCTCTCTGTTTCTCTGTCTCTGTCTCTCCCTGTGTCTCTGTCTCTCTCCTTCTCTCTGTACCCATCTCTGTCTCTCTCTGTGTTTCTGTCTCTCTCTTTATCTCTGTGTCTGTCTCTGTCCATCTCTATCTGTCCCTATCTCTCTCTTTCTCTCTGTCTGTGTCTCTGTGTCTCTCTCTATCTGCCTCTGTCTCTGTATGTGTCTCTCTCTCTCTCTCTCTCTCTGATTTCACCTGTGACAGAGTACATGCATTACTTGTGTTTCTGAGTCTGACTTATTTTGCTCAAGACAGCAGTCTCCAGTTCCATCTATATTTTTGTGGATGATACAACTTCATCCTTCTTTATGGCTGCATAATATTCCACTATATGCCTACAACAACTTTTTCTTTATCTATTCATCATTTGATGGGTACCAGAGCACAGCTATTGTGAATTGTGCTGCTATAAATGTGGTTTTGCGAGTATCATTATTGTAGGCTGGCTTTGATGCATTTGGGCATACACACAGATGTGGTACTGCTGGGTCACACCCTGGCTGTATTTTTAGTTTTCTGAGGAGCACACACATGCAAAAGTACTCTCAAAACTCCCAATTAATAAATGCACAAATGAGCACAACAAGGAAGGCTTCTTAACATTGCTCAGTTTCTGACATCTTCCCATCCACCTTTCCTGCATTCCTTTTTCCCCACTTCCACATTGAACAGGTCCACAGAGGTGTCTCCCACCAAGTCTTTCTTTCCAGCCCTTATGCTGTGTCTTGGTTAATTTTGTCTCATTGCTGGGACAAAATACCCAACACCCAAAGTTAAGAAAGGGAAGGTTTATTTAGTCCACAGTTTGTGGAGGTTTCAGTCCATAGTCAGCTGGCTCCAAGGCAGCGGGCAACAGTTCATGGTGGCGGAAGACAGCAAAAGCAGCAAGAGCAGAAGGGAGGAGCGGCTGCAAGCAGCCTCTTTCCCTCCCTTACATTGTCTGCAGGCTCCCTGCCCCAGGGCGGGTATAGCACTCACACCCATAATCCCAGCATTGGGCCGCGGATCAGTCATAAACTTTAGCAGCCTGCCGCATGACTGCATGAGGATTTGGGGGGACACCCAGACACAGACCATCACAGGCTGCCTGCACATGCTTCCTGAAAACTCAGAGCTGTCGACCACGGACTCTGTGCCCCAAAGTGGCCAGGTCTGAGTTCTCCGAAGCCATCTCTAACACCAATCAGGGCACATGCGGGTTCCAGAGGTTCTGCTAACACCTCCCTCGCGCTTTTTAACCCCCAAACCCAACCTACCCATGAACCCCACGCCGTCACAACCATCAGCTGTGCCCAGGAGTCCCCCAGCAGCTGATCGCCGCCCTGACTTCCCGTGTGCGCACACTGGCGTCTACTCCCCTGACGGTCTCCCTGAGACTAAGAAACGCCACTCAAGACACTTGTGCTCTGCCCAGAGCCCCGTGAGCGTCCTCCAGATCCTCCCAAATAAAATCCCAACCTGTTCCCAACCCTCCAGGGGGCCCTGCGAATCGGAGCAAGCCCATGTCCTGGGCTGGATTCCTTCTCCCCTCACTATTACTTATTCAGCTCCCTCAAACCCAGATACACAGGGCTGCTTGCTTTACCGGGGTCACAGTGCATCTCAGGACAGCAATTATCACGCCCTGAGGTGACCGCGAGGAGCAGCTGCCGCCCTCCCTGCTGTGTGCTCGGAATCTCCGTGAAGGAAGGGACTGAGCTACCATCTGCACGCGATGCGTACCTTCAAAAACTCTGCCAGCACAAAGCAGACACTCGTTAAATATTTTTAAGAAGTGGGTAAATGTAGCCAGAGAACCATTTCTCTGAGGTGGCGGGGGATCAGATCTCTCCCTGGCAAGCAAAGCAACAGGCAGAGTGAACTTCACAGACCTCAGATCAACTCAGAAATGCCGGGTCAGCCGGGTCTTTCTGAAAATATTTTTGCAAAGGATAAAGGGGGCGGTTCTAGGGAAGGAAGTGTCTGCGGGAACCTTCATTTGAGAAATGAAGTCCACTTTGAGAAACACAGGGCAGAATAAGACATGGTTAATATAATTCTCTACATCAGAGGCTCAGAAGAAAGGACCTGAGGGTACATATCTAAATGATACTGGGACGAGATGCAAAGTACGGGTCATCGCTGGGGACAAATGTAACAGCACAAACATATTTAAAACTCCCTTTATTTATTTGGCATTGCTCACTTGCTGATTTGTTCATAGATTTTGTATCATATATATTATATATGGAATATATGTGTGTTACAAATATATATATGTGAGGCGGGATCCAAATATATAGGCAATGTTTAAATACAATATTTTATCACAGTAAAAGACACATTGCTGTGAATCCCTCCCAATCCTTCCCGGCTTTGCACACCGTCCTGGCCACTTTCTGCAGCAGCTCTGGAGTCCTCTTTCCTGAAGATCTTTACCAAGAAAGATCAAAAACGTAGTGACTTCTGCTGCTAAGTGCCGTCCAACAGTGGAAAGGCAGTTTGTAAACACACGACGCCGTGTCCTCGTCCACCTCAGTCACTGGATCCAGCACCATGTGACTTCCGGCTCCTCCCCAAGCTCAAAATGAACAGGAAAGGTTGAGGTTTTGAGTCCACTCAGGACGTGGAGGTGGCCAGGACAGCGCAGCTAAAGACCCTCAGGAAAGAGGACGCCAGAGCTGCTGCAGAAAGCGGTGAGAACAGTGGGATGAGTGTGCAAAGCCGGGAGCATTTGGGGGTGGAGTCATGGTCTTGTGTCTTGTATTGCAATCAGTGTTTAAATGTTTTATTTTATATACAGTGCACACACACATAGCCTGTGGATCCAGTTTCTCTGCAGAGCCCTGACCTCATGTGTGCATAGACAAACGGCCACATTCATAGAGACCCTGGTCACCAGTTGAGCTTGGTCTTCCATGGGAGCTGGCACTAACATCCAGCTGGCACATGTGGTGGATTCACTAATGGGCACCTTGTAACACCCAGCTGAACTGAGTCAGCGTGGCGCTGGGTGTGGAGGGCCCACCTGAGGATTGTGACCAGCAGCATACAAGAACTGGAGGGGAAGATGGTGCTGTTGATTCTCCAGGAGAAGCTTGTCACACTGACTGTCCTGATATTAACTCAGCTGTTCTCATCATCGGAGGAGCTCAGGACCTCGCTGTCCCTGAGGATGGCTGTGGTACCTTCTGGGGGAGCTCTGGTTCTCACTTTCAACATCGCTTCCCGGCTCCAGTGCAGATCCCTCAGCCTGCTGGCACAGATCCTTCATCCCGCTGGCACAGATTTCCTAAATTCCACCACTCACCTTTGGGCCTTCCCAGTGCAGATCCTTGCTATACCCTTGCATGAGACATTGTCTTGGGCTCCAGGTCTGCAGCTGGACTCGTGGAGGACACTGCCGTGGGTTCCAAGCTTTCAGCTGGATTCTTTGGGTCTCAGCAGCACAACTCATCTTACATCTTGGAAGCAGCCTGTGTGTGTACAGACAGATGAGTGGATAAAGAAAATGTGGTGTTTACACACCATGGAGTACAACTCTGCCATGAAGAAGGATAAACTTGAATCACTGGTAAAGAAAATGCAGGCACCTCGAGACTGTAATGTTAAGTGAAATAAATCAGACACATGAACTTCATATGGCGTGGTTTCTGTTACCCCAGAAACCCAAAGTGTGAATAAAGAGCAAAATAAAAGATGGATAATGCGAAACAGGGACGTAGTCTGTGGAGATGGAATGCAGACCTGGGAATGGGGGGGGTAGGAGGGGGAAGTGGAAGGAGGGTCAAGGTGCGCCCTGTATACATACCAGCGTCCACAACCCGGGGTACACGTCCACCCCCAGGGTGAGTGTACTCACAGCAAGCACAGCAGTCGAAGAGGGCGACCTAACACAGTGCAAAGAACAGTTATCTTCTTTGTGTGTCTCTAGCGTTTGTCGCAGATATGTTTCGTGGCTAATTGTAATTAAAATGCCGGTTGGAGCCCACGGGCTTAGAGGCCGGCTGAGCACTCCTTGGTTTTGTGCTTGACAAAACTTTCAAATACGTGTCACACCCTGGATCTGAAATCATGGCCGTGAGAGCGCCTTGACTGACTATGAGACAGACGGAATCAGCCCGCTCTGTGGCTCGGAGGGGCGGGGGTTAGTTTTTCTTTTTCTTTTTGGTGCGTTTTGGTTCTTCCTGGGATTGGCAGAACAATAGAAGAGAAGTCTGGCGTGAGGAATTTTCCGCATGGGGTCGGGAGAAAATTGCATGCTCCGTGACACCAGATCCCAAGGTCCCACTTTTCACGGCACGCATAGCTCATTTTGAGCGGGGAGAGATGCTTGCACTAATTTATGCACGCCCATTTCTCACTGCAGAGAAGGGGAAGTAAGGAAAAGCTCCAGGGCTGCAGCAGCTGGTAATTTCAGCTGTCACCGTCCCCTCCCCAAAGCCAGCACCCCTGCGCGGTGCAGTTCTGACCGCATAATTTAGGCGACTTTCCAGACCTCAGCGAAGCCGTTTGGCTTAGGCAGGGTTTGTCTTCAGCCCAGCGACCGAAGGCACCGGCACTGCTCAGAGTTAAAATCAAGGAAATCGTTTGCTGGGCCGCTTTGGACGGGAGCTGTGTCACAGTCGTGGGCTCTCCACGGAAACATAAGCCGGTGTGATTTTTTTCTGATCCTTTTCTTTATTAGTATAGGTTTGTGGTCCTCTTTATGGTCCTCCGGGGAGTTGCTGTGTGTATATACAAAGCTGAACTCCTTTGTGAGTCCCCTATCCTCTCTCTCTCTCTCTCTCTCTCTCTCTCTCTCTCTCTCTCTCTCTCTCTCTCTCTCTTTCTCTCTCTCATACATGTTTGTATACAGCCTGGAAACTACACATTCCATCAGCTCCACTGTTCCCCTTATTGCTATCTTCCCAAAAGAGTTAAAATCATCATATTACAGTGATCTATGCACACCTATAGCAGCACAACTCACAGTAGCTACATCTTGGAAGCAGCCTGTTTGTTCATCAGCAGATGAATGGATAAGGCAAAGGTAGCATTACACACAACAGAGTACTATGCAGCCAGGAAGAAGGATAAACTTGAGTCATGTGTAAGAAAATGGATGCACCTAAAGACCATAATGTGTGTGAGAAATAAATGACACATACTTAAATATTGCATGCCTTGTTTTATATTAGAAACTTGATAGGTAGATAGATAGATGGTTGGGTGGCTAGATAGATAGATAGATGATAGAGATAGATAGATGATAGATAGATAGTAGATAGATAGATATAGATAGATGATACATATAGATAGATAGATTATAGATATAGATAGATGATAGATAGATACATAGATACATAGATAGATACATAGATAGATAGATACATAGATACATAGATACATAGATACATAGATAGATAGATAGAAGACAGATAGATAGATAGATGATAGATAATAGATAGATGGATAGATAGATATAGATAGATGATAAATAGGTAATAGAGTGAGTGAGCTATAAATCTATAGCGAGAATAAAATAGGAAACAGGTAAATAGGAAACTTTTTTGCAAATGGATGGGGATCAAGAGACAGAGGGAGGGTGGGAGAAGAGAGAAAAATGATGGAAAAACAGAGAGTGAGAAAGTAAAATGAAGATAGAGCTTCTGCAAATGGGAAGAGGACCAGAGAGTTGAAAAAAGCAGACAGGGAGTGGGAGGGTAGGGAGCAAAAGGGAAAACAAAACAGGCAGGGAGATGCGTCCTGTCTGCCCTCAGACGCCTGATACTGAACCTGATCATTCTGTTCTCCAAGCGTGGACTTAGCAAATAAATACAGTAAGCATGACTTGCCCTAAAAGACCTTGGAACTGCAGCGAAAATAGGTCCGTCCACACCTCAATGTGCTGGGTCCCGGGACACAAGGAGAGGGGTCACCTATCTGCCGCAGAAGATAAGTGTCCTGTCCAGTCCTCGCAGTGATCCCCTACTTGGCCTCCGGGGCCTGCTATCCAGCACCACCTACGGCACCCACAGCGCAGAACACTAAAAATCCTTCTCCGGGGCTGCAGGTGTCCCGTCAGATGCACAGCCAAGCTCTTCATTTTCCTGGAGACATTTAAAACAGTATTGCACGTGATATTCTGTGTTCCCATTGCTGGCTATCACGGTATTGAAGCATGATTTGTTTTTCTGTTTTCGTCTTGCATCCTGTGAAATGATCAACGTGGCTTCTAGCCCCAAGAAATTTCTCTCCAGAGGGCTTGGGGTTTTTCATAAGCACCGTCGTGCCCGCTTCAAAAACACTTTTCATTCTCTTTCTCAGTGAAGTTTCAGTTTTACTCTCTTGCCCAGTGGTATTTATTTTTTAAATTCTCCATAATGATTTCTTCTAAGAAAGAGTCATCTGGGGGCCCTTGGTAACCGTCCACGACCCTACTTCATAAAAAGATGCTTAAATACACTCAGATCAGTTCTCTCCAAGGAGGAGCTGGTTAAAGCGTTCTCTAGGGTTTTCATGCCTTGCTTTTTCTGAAATTGTTTTTCTAGAAGCCTTTTAAACAAGTTTAATCAACACACACAGTAAAGGATGTTGACCGTGCGTCACTTAATTCTCAGAAAGTCCATCTGAGGCAGGAGATGAGTCATTTCTGCAGAATCACATGGGAGTCTGCAGCGGCTTCAAAATGCATCCCTCTGACCCCAGAATGTAGGCTCTGTGCCCCTGGGTAAGGGTGGCTTTGCACCATTTTTCTGTGAGGGAGACGAACCCACTTATTGGCCTGATGTTGTGAACAAGCTCTGCTAATTCCATGTGTCCCACATCCAGTCCTGGCAGCCCCATGCACTGCCTTTTGAAGGAACTGATTTCTTTCGAGGGGTTTCCAGAGCTGAGCTCCCGCTGCAGGATTTCACACAGTAGCTGCAGATGTGGGAAATCCGCACATACAGGATGCAAAAGCACTTTAAAGAGTGTGGTTTTCCTCCCAATTTCTTAAGAAACCTTTCCCATGTTGCTCACTTCGTCCTACCCAAGGAAACTGAAAGCAAGCCAGCCCACGGCTCAGGCTGTGAAAGAAAGCCAGCTGGAGCAAGAGTCCCAAATATGCTTCCCCAGATTAACGCTCTGAGTGCCTGGCAGGGAGCGTAGGCTCATGAGGCTTCCCGCTGTGACGTGTGTGCCGTATTTTCACCGAGGGTGCGTGCCCGCTGTGTTTGGATATTTCCACCAGACCCTGTTTGCTTTGCTTCTGTGAAACAGGGCAAAGCTTAGCTCTTCGCACGGTGCAATGTGAATGTTGCTAAAAGCTACAGGAAGATGTACAATGGAGTGAGCTTTCTTTGCTAAAAGTAGGCATAATTTCTCAACTACTGAGTCTTGTGGATGTGGTCCAGGGCAAACACAGTCTTGTCTCAATATCTGTGGAGATTTTGATTCGGGACCTCATAGATACCAAAACCCTCTCTCATAGCGGTTCCTGAATTGAGTGAGGTACATCTCTCTCTCTCTCTCTCTCCCTCCCTCCCTCCCTCCCCGCTCTCTCACTGCAGGTTTGCTTTCTTATCGCTCCCCTTACTTCTTTCCATTTCTTGAGATATGAAACCCAGCTAAGCCCAGCAGATCTGTCTGTGAGATATCAACATAGCTGTAGGAAAGGAAATTGTTTCAGGTAAAAACAGAATTAGAAACCATAGGCGGTAGCAGCAGCAGGAGATACTCAAACCTTGTGACTCTGCGAACGTCACCCTGCTCATCTCCTAAACGAAGATAAGGCTGTCTCTGAGTATATTTAGGGGGCGGATTCCAGGACAGCTGTCGGGTGCCAAAATATACAGACGTTCCAGTTCCTTGTACAATAAGAGGTGGTGTTTACATATGAACTACGTGCTTCCTTCTGCGTACTTTAAATCATCTCCAGGGGAGCTAGAATCCATCCTGCAGTGTGAGTGCTGCGGCAACGACAGTTTTCCTGTAGTGTTCAGAGAAGGAAGAAGTCAAAAAGTCAGGTGCAATTTTTAAAAATAAAAGAGATACCAGAACACAGGGAGACTGGCTTCGTGGGGACGAAGGCAGAGGGGAGGGTAAGGAGAGGAAGCGGAAGTGAAAATAACGTACCACAAGCGAGTGCTAACAAAAATTGAAACAGCGGAAGCAGGCTGACCAACGTTTTATTATTTTTATTAGTCTGTGTCTGCTGTACACAATGATCACATTCCTTCTGCAGAACTGGTACGTGGGACAGAACCCAGCTTCATTATTTTCCTTTTTCATGGCAGAGTAGTACTCCAGTGTCTGCACATTTTCATTGTCCGTTCATCTGTTGATGGACATACAGGCTGCATCCCAATTTAACTATTCAGAGTTATGCTGCTGTGAACACAGGTGTGCGTGGATCACTGTACTATGATGCCTTTCACTCTTTCAGGAAGATACCTAGAAGGGCAGTAGCTAGGTCCAGTGGAATTTCTAGCTCCTGTTTTTCATTTTGGAGCCTGGTCTTACTGTCAGCCTGGAAACCAACCACGTATACTAAAAATTTTCTGGTGTGTTTATAACTGCTGACTTTCCACGTCAGCTTTTAAATACCAAACACGAGGTAGCAGCTAAGCTGTAGAATTTATTGAGGTCCTTCCCTGCACAGATAGTGAAGGTAGGTCTGGTGTCTGCTTGCCCTGGTGCTCTCCAAGGTAGAACTCATGCATTTTTTTTGCCTAAAATATTCAGTTGTCTATTGAACAGTTCATCAGTTTTTCAGGTGAGAAGTACTTCTCTTTATGCACAGATTGTGAGCTGTGTTCATGTAAGCAGTCTAGGGTGAGAGCTGAATTTTATGACCATAGAGGCTGGTCATGAACGCTGGGAACACCCTGGAGTGGAAGAGATGACAGCCGTAATATCAGCATTCAGAAAAAAAGGCCAGCTGGGGGGAGGAGGAGAGGAGAAATCATAGAGCATGTGGTCCCAGCTTGGTGCTGCTGGGAAGCAGTGCACACTTTAAAAGGCGGAGCCTAATAGGAGGAAGTGAGGTCATTGGGGGTGTGGCCTTGAAGGGTATATTAGGACTCCAGGTACTCTCTCCCTCTTCCTCTCCCTCTTTCCCTCCCTCCCTCTCTCCCCCATCCCCTCCCCCTCCCCCCTCTCTCTTTCTCTCTCTCCTTTTGGTTCCTGACCACCACAATTTGAGCAGCTTTGTTCTACCACCCACAACCCACCATGGTGTTCTTGCCTGAGCAACCAATCATTGATTGAAATTATTGCCCCAAACAAATCTTCTCCCTTCTAAATTTGACCATCCCAGGTATTTCGTTACATTAGCAGAAAGTGGACTCACACAATGCCCAAATCTAAGAAGAGTCTGGAAAGATTAACCTGCTCTTTTCTTATGGGGGAAAAAAACAAATGTGTTCGAATCTGTAGAAGTGATTTAATCCATGAGATTCATTTGCTGTTTTTTTTTTCCCCCCTAACTTGTAGAAGGAAATTTCTTTCTTAGGACAAACTGACCAGAACAAACCCAGGGTTGAGGTTTCTGACCACTTCACTGCTGATCAGGAAATTGAAGACAGTCCTGACCGAGTCAATCCTGTCTGATGCCCAGGGTTCAGGCGTTCTGGCTTCTGAACTGCTAACAGTTTGTGGGTTAGGTGTGTGAGGGACTTTGCCACTTAGTATATTTCCAACTTATAAAGAGTTAATCAAGATATAACCTCTTGTTATATCTTGTATGTGGAAGACACACTGACCAGAACAGCCAGGGCTAGGCAGGTGGTTTTTGGTAAATTATTTAATATTTAAGAGTCTCAGGACTACTCTAGAGAATGTTTCTAAGTTTCTCCATTTACCACACAATGCTTGAATCTGATCCTTTTCCTAATCTTTACAAAGACTCCAAAATCTTTGGTCATGGAGGAAGGTGCCTACTTCTATCACTCCAGCACTCAGGAAGCTGAAGCAGGAGGATCACCATGAGATTAAGGCCAGTCTGGGATACATACTGACTTCAAAGCCAGCCTAAACTACGTGCCAAGACCCTATCTCAAGAGGCAAAACCAGGGGGCTGGGGATATAGCTCAGCAGTACAGTGCCTGCCTGTCAAGTGCAAGGTCCTGAGTTCAATTCCTGGCACAAAAAAAAAAAAAAGACAACAAAACGAAAAAGAACAAACAGAAGCCACAGAGTAAGGAGACTTTGATATATGAGTAGCTTTAATTCTTTCCTTTTACTTCCTTTTCTGAAATCACTTTTGTGGCAGGATGAAAATAGTTCATAACCGATCACTAGACACTGACTTTCACCAAGGGAGTATATTTCAGATGCGATCACAGAAAGGTAAATATCTGAGTGGATGAAAGTGTTCATGGCCAGATTTAATTCCCCCTGGTGTATTAGAGAATCAGTGCACCACTTTGCATGCCACAAACACATAAAGCTGTAATTTGTCAATAAGAACTGGAAGGAGCGCAAGGATTCAGAACGCACTTCTGCTGCCCCAGTGAGACACCAATGGGTGAACGTAAGAAAAGCACGGACTCCTGTTTGTCAATGGCTGTGCACCAAGGACGTGTGAACAGGGCCTTGTAATTTTTCCCAAAAACCGAGACGCCAGGAAGAGTCCAACACAAATCAGAAACCAGGGCTGATAGCCAACAAATGAAGGTGTCTTACTGTTCACCAAGGAACAGGTCTGCGGTGCTGAGCAAAAATGCATGGCCAGCTGCTGGTGCATTGGTCAGACAGTGAGGTCAACACCATCCAAGCGAAGTTCAGGAGAAGTTCTCTGGATCTGTGTTTACTGCCCTCCTGTGATTCCCGGAGTCCAAAACCCTGAACCCACAAACCCAGGAAACTCCCCCAGGTCTCCTGCATGTGCTCAGACAAGGCCTTGGTACATTTCTGCAAGGTTTGATTCAAACAGCATGAGGGTTAAATGTTCAAAAATGTATTGCAATAAAAGGCGCATTGCCACGAATCCCTTAGAAATCGTCCCGGCTTTGCACACACTCTTCCCACCGTCCTGGCCGCTTTCCGCAGCAGCTCTGGAGTCCTCTTTCCTGAGGGTCTTTAGCTGCGCTGTCCTGGCCACCACAATGTCCTGAATGGACTAGACATGTTGACCTTTCCTGGTCACTTTGACCTTGGGGAGGATCCTGAAGTTGCACGGTGCCGGATCCGGTGACTGAGGTGGACGAGGACACTGCATCGTGTGTTTACGAGCTGCCTTTCCTCTGGATGGCCCTCGGCAGCAGCAGTCACCATGTTTCTGATCACACCGGGTAAAGACCCTCAGGAAAGAGGACTCCAGAGCTGCTGCGGAAAGTTGCAGAGACAATGAGATGAGTGTGTGCAAAGTGTGTGGGAGGATTTTGAGCGGATTCATGGAAACATGTCTTTCATTGTAATGAATTTTAAATATTCGCTATATTGTAATCACATCTTGTATACAACCATAGCGCAGAGACCAGGAAGTGGAGGATATACCTAGCACCCGGACATCCTTCCCTCCCTCCCTCCCTCCTTTCCTCCCTCTCTCTAGTACAGGGGATTAAGCCCAGGGCCTTCACACTCAGCTACAAACTCTTTTCTAACTTTATAAATTCTGAGACAGTGTCTCACTAAGTTGCCCAGGCTGGGCTCAAGCTTGGCAATCCTTCTGCCTCAGCTTCCCAGAGTGCTGGGATGACAGGCCTGCAACATCACTAGCTGGATGTGTAAACCAGAGACACCCTGCCCTGCAAACCTTGGGTCAGCCACCTACGTCAGGGACTCCCTGAAACCCACACAAACATTCCCACATCTGACCACATGTTTGTCTCTCTTTCCTCTCCCTGTGTCACTCTCTCAGTTGCATTTCTGCCTACTCTCTCTTCTCTGTGCACTTTTAAAATTCCGCCTAACATTTCTCCATTCCCTCACCCCAGGTGTTCCTGCCCTTTGAACAGGTTCTTTCCCTTTCACAATATGTATTGTAACTTTCAGTTTTATTTACTCTTTCAAATTCTTACACTAGGGAGACAATGTGATGTTTACACACGTGGGTCCTATTTATTTCACTTATGAGTATGGTCTCTAGTTGCTTCCATTCTCCTGAGAAAGCCTCGAGTTTATCTTTTTTATAGCTGAGTAATATTCCATTGTATAAAAATACATCTTTTTTATCCATTCCTCAGTGCATCAGCATTTGGGTTGTTTCCCAGATTTAGCTATGACAAATTGAGCTGCTATAAACATGGGTGCACATATACTGCCGTGGTATGATGTTTTTAATTCTTCTGGGAAAATGCCCAGAAGGGGAATAGCTGGATCGAATGGGACTTCCAATCCTAGTTTTGAGGAATCTCCAGACTGATTTCCACAGTGGTTGCTCCAGTCTACACTCTCACCAGCAGTGGAGAAGGGTTCCTTTTCCCCCACGGCCCCAGTGTTGTGTTGCTTTTTGTTATTTTGTTTTTATTCTTTTCTCTTTGAAATAAAAAATACATACATAAATAAATAAAAAATAAATAGATAGATAGATAAATAAATAAATAAAACTCTGCCTAACAAACCTTTCTGCCTCTTTTTAATGTGTCTCCAAAATTGTTTTTCTGTGACAAAAGTCAGGAAAACCACCACCTGCCCCCACCAGGAAGGTGAGCGGATGTCCTTGTGTCCACTCTGAGTTCTCTGTCTGCCTCCTCACCGCTGTGATGTGCGCTGTTCCTCCGCGCCGTCCGCCATGCTGGGAGTCACCTGGTAGTCTCCGACCATGGACCAAACCATGAACCACGATCACCTCCCCTCCTCTCAGGTGCGGGTGCTGGGTATTTTGTTCCACTGACAGCAATGAAGTTGCCAAGACACTGCCCTCCTGTGGGCGGGATATTTTTTTGTTTGTTTTGTTTTGTTTTTCTTCCAGTACCAGGAATCGAACTCACGACCTTGCGCTTGCCAGGCAGGCGCTTTTGCTGCTGAGCTAAATCTCCAGCCCCCCGTGGGCGGGATATTGATCTTTGCCACCTGAATATGAGCTAAGTGTACGGATTTCCTTCCAAAGAGCAAAGCACGGAAACATGACTTTTAAACAGACCAAGGACTGTAGCTCCCAAATGCTGCCCACGAGCCCCTCTGAATCTGATGACTTTGGGCGGCTTCAGGACAGCAAAGAACCCGGTTCACGCTCTGGGGTTTGTCTGGGAAGGTGCGCCTGTCATCTCAGTGATCTTCTGGAACGTGTGTGCCGTTCATGGCTTCTAAAATGAAAAGCAATTGCTTTGGTTCTCCTGCGCCCCTTTCCCCATGCTGTGGATGTGTCCCAGGAGAAGCACCTGCCTGGCAAGTGCAAGGTCCTGAGTTCAATTCGCGGCACCAAAAATAAAAAGAAATTTAAAAGCTGGGGATGTAGCTCAGTGGCACAAGCACCTGCCTGGCAAGCACAAGGTCCTGAGTTTAATTCCCAGTACCAAAAAAAGAGTCAAGAAAATATCCAGGAGACCCATACCCACAGCAAAAATTCAGAAATAAGGATGACAAATGAAGAGCGGCTAAAGGAGAGGAAGGGCCTTCTCTACCCTCTCTGTTTGACCGCCAGGAGAATCCAGACACAACAGGCAATCAGCTTGTAGATTCTGCTCTTCAGCCTGGGTAGATAGGTAGAGACATACAACACGACAAAAAGTAACAGAGGTAAAACTCAGACAGCCAGGCATGGTGGCACATGTCTGTCATCCCAGCATGCAGGGAGGCTGAGGAGGGAGGATCACAAGTTGGAGCCCAGGCTGGGCAAGTTAATGACTTGGTGAGGCCCTCTCTCAAACAAACGAATGAATGAATAAATAAATAAATAAATTTTTAAAGATTGGGGGTCATAGCTCAGTGCAAAAGCCCTGGGTTCAATCCCCAGAAATGCACGAAAACAATGACAAAACCCTCCCCAGACAACACATGAATCCTTGGATTCTGCCTCAAATTACCTCAACATGGTGAATGGGCAAAATCCTTCTCATGGATTTTTATCAGCTTCCCTGGGTCACAGGCCAACCTTTCTGACAGGCTCAGGGGTGTCGTGGAAAATGGAACTCTCTCATGACAGGTACGAGGCAAATGTTCCAATGAATGTAGATGTGTCAGGCACCATGACATGTTTTGGAAACTGCCCTTATTAAGTTGAAAAGATAAATAGACTTAAGCAAGAAAAGAAGAGCTAGACAAGGACCATAACAGACATGCTTGTTATGCAGCATTCCCTGCCCATTGGCATTCTGTAACAGCTACTCTTTACAAGCACATTTAGCAAATAAACAAGTGTAACACCCACAGCCTGTGAGGAAGGAAGACTCCACGTCCACCTTTACAGGAGTGTGCATGTGTGTGGGTCTGCACACTCCCTTTCAGGATCACAGCCACGGTGTAGCAATGGAGTACTAGTCTGCCATGAAGCAGAGGAAACTTGAGTCCATGGCAGGAAAGCAGATGCACCTTGAGACCCTGAGGCCAAGTGAAATAAATCAGATGCATGAGTATAAGTACGTCACGGTTTCTCTTCTATGAGAAGTGCAAAGTATAAATGAAGAGGAAAATAAAAGAGAAATAACGGGAAATAGATAGATCTTTTTCAAGTGGGAAGGGGACCAAGAGGGGGAGGGAAGAGGGGGAAAGGAAGGAGAAGGGGTGGGGAAATGTGTGCAGATGGGTGGTGCACATGGGGCAAATCTCAGAGGGAACGGAATCACTGTGCTTCCATAATAAATATATATAAACACACTGCCTGTGGGGAACGGGCGCCTGTACAGAGGGTACACCGGTCCTCCTCCTGCCGTTCCTGCCTCCCCCTCCTCCAGCCTCAAATCCCCTTCCCCTCTGCACAGTGTCTACCTCTGTTTCCAATCATCTGTCTTTTCTTCTGCTCTTCAGAGTATTTATAATGTGGGTCTCTCCTCTCAGAGGAACCCGGTGATATGAGCTCATGGGTCAGATTTATTTCACTTAGCATTACGGTCTCAAGTTGCATCCATTTTCCTACACCTGAGTGTCATTTATCCTTCTTCATGGCAGGGTACTACTCCATGCTGTGCAAAAAGCACATTTTCTTTATCCATTCAGAAAGGAGTGGATAAAGGAGTAATGGATAAAGGAGAATGCTCAGTCATAAGACTGCATGGTTTGATGTCTCACCAAGAGTCAGCCCACGCATTTCTGAAAATAGTGCAGGAGGGTAAGGAGGAACTGGGGACCACAGAGGTATCCAGAGGGAGGCGGGACACACAGGCGAGCTCTCTGGGCAGCTCTGCGGGGACCGATCCTTGGGTCTGTTCACCTCCGCTGCTGTCCTGGTTCCTCAGCCTTTCCTGGTATTCACTGCCACACCCAGGTATCACACCGATGGACCCCAACGTGAGCAGGGCACCACGTGAAGACTGCATCGCAGTTGACGTTCCCGCAGTCTTTACTGATGACTAAACCCAGCTCTGTGGTTTTTATTTTCTTTTATTTTGAAGCAGGGTCTGCGTATATGTTCCAGGCTGCCCTTGAACTTGCAATCCTCCTGCCTCAGCCTCCTGTGCCCTGAGAATACAACGTGTGCCTGTGCCTCTGCATTTCGCTGCTTTCTGGGCAGTCAGAGTTGAGCAGACAAGCCCGCAGGAAACCACGGCAAATGTGCACATGTGTGCATGCCGTGACACGGCAGGGACTCTTTCATCACTAGGAAGGGTAAACCCGGGCTGGGACTGAGTTTGGGGCAGAGAGACCAGACAGAGCTGTCTTATACAAACACCCTCCATCACCCCTCATGTGACAATTGCTTTTCTCTGCCTGGTTTATTTCACTGAGCACATCTCCAGTTTAATCCACATGCCTGCAAATTACAGGATCCTATCCTTTTTCGTGGCTGCATAGTACTCCATTGCATTTATACACCACATTTTCTTTATCCATGCACCCATGGACGGACAGACCTCCTGCTGTGCAGCCCCTTCCTATTCATCCAGCTTCCGCAGAGCAAAATTCCTGAGCTCCCCTTTGGTATCAAACCTGCACCTTAGGCAAGAACCCAAATTCCTTTTTTCCAAATCTCCGTGGGCAGACACCGCTCCGGAGAAACCCCACACCCGGCCCCCAATCTAGTTCAAGAGTCGCTATCTGCACAAAGTCGTGGCTGAGGAGCTCTCGGCAGCCCCGGGCCAAATAGCTGCTGCCTTTTCTCCTGCGTGCCTCCTGCAGCACACCGCACGGGCCATGCTGCATTCTAGTTGTGTGTTTGCACATCTGCCATTTGATGAAGCACAAGTTAAGCTGCAGACCCACTCGGTCCCAGCCACTCGCAGTTGCTCCTGCGTGTGCTGTAATCTCACATGGCACAGGGCGGGAAGTTAAGGGACCTTTTCCGAACACCGCTGGGGCTTTCCGTTTGCACAACTGAGAGCAATGCCAACTCCAAAGCCATTCCCTGCCTGGCTCTGCTCAGTTTTAACTCAGACACAGAAGCTGACTCTATTTCCAGACCCCAGGGTCTCCGCTGCAATCCAGGCTTGAAGGAGAACTTTGGAAGTCTTGCTGTTCTCGCCGTGAAGACGCAGACTCCTGATCGGGACCCCCCCTTTTCGTGTCATAGGCAGGGCAGCCAAGCAGTCTGTCCCACTGTGACATCTCCTACATTTCTTCCTCGCCCTTTCTTCCCTTTGAACTTTTTATGAGTACGTGTTTGTGAGATGCTGAATACACCCCTCGCGTGGAGCTGATCCACTCTCAGAAGGTGACTCTTTCCTTCTTCTCCTCCCCTGCCTCCGCCTCTTGGACCCCTCCCCATTTGACAAAGATCTTGCCAGTTTCCTATCATCTTTCTTTTCTTTGCTTTTTATGTACATTTTGGGTTCCTCACATAAGAGAAACCATGCAATATTGAAGCTCGTGTGTCTGATTTATTTCACTTAATATCATGGTCTCAAGGTGCATCCGCTTTCCTACACATGACTCAAGTGTATCCTTCTTCATGGCAGGGTAGTACTCCAATAGGCATAAACGCCCCACTTTCTTTATCCGTTCATCTGTTGAGGGGCATAGAGGCTGCTTCCAAGATGTAGCTATTGTGAGCTCTGCTGCTACAAACACGGGTGTGCACGGATCACTGTGATGTGTTGTCTTTAACTCTCTAGAGAAGATACATAGCAGGGGAGCAAATGTGTCCAGTGGGATTTCTAGTTTTGTTTTCTGAGGACCCTCCATGCTGATTTCCATTGCAATTCAACCAGTTTGCTTTCCCACCAACTACCTGGAAGCACTCCTTTCTCCCACAGCACACCATCGGCTGTTTTGTGCGTGTGTGATTGTCTCATTTTCTCCCTGTGTGTTACCAGGACCTCCTTACATTTCAACCCTAGCAAGGGAAACTGCCAAGCTAGATCAATACACTCGTTAATTCAACAGACTTCCACCATCTCACTGGGAAAAGGATGGAAATTCACCGTCAGTCCGCAGCCCTCTTCACACTGGGACCCTACTTGCTTCCTTCCTAGGCGGGTGCTCAGCTCCATGCTGTTCCCCTCCTCTTAGCGGCCCCCAAAGCCCTGAGCCCTGAGAGAGGACAGAGGTTGCTGATGGTATCTGATTATCACCCCACATGTCCTCCCTACTGTGCTCAGGACTAGAGGTGATTATTAACGTGGAGGGTGCCGAGAGTCCTTCTGAAGTGGGCAGAGGTCCCTTGGTGAGGCATGGTGGTGTTCACCAAGGGCTGTCCCCACTGTCCACGTGATCCAAGTTCTTCCTCTCATCCTGATCTTCCCATGGCCCCCTCGACTCTCCTCCCTATGGTGATAGCTGCTCTGTCATTATGCTCTGCAGTTCTTACTCCAACAGCAAGGAATCTCCTACCTCACCCACAATGCACACACCCCTTGATTTTAAACTCACAGGGACCAGCTTTCACTCTCATGTTTGGACCTGGGAGATGTCAGTGTCATTTGTGAGAGGACACAACGTGCGGCTGCTCTGCCCACAGCCCTGGGTCAGAAAGTGGCTGGGCATCGGTGAGATACAGCCATGTCTTCTCCTTCATGTACTTTTTGAAAACGTCATCCTCCTATAGAAGTTGTGATGAGCTCATGTTTATGAATGTGTATGTTTCCCAGTAAGTGAAATTGAGGAACATAAATTGTATCTGAGGCCACAGAGGTGGGAAAAAACCATCCTGAGTAACAACAGAAGAGATAGAAATCCTCAGAGCCAGAGCTGGAACTCTAGACCAAGGGTGAACATACAGGGTTGGCTCTCAAGGACCTGTTTAGACAAAAGAAAGAAAAAAAAAAAAAGCAGCTGTACCAGCCAGATTTCCATTGGTGAGAGGAAATACCCAACTGCAACAACCAAAAGGAAGAGACGCTTAATTTGGCTTATGGTTTGAGGTGATTCAGTCCATGATTGGCTGGCTTCAAGGCAGAAACAATATGGTAGAAGGGTTTGCTGCAAAGCTGCTTAGTTCACGGTGGTGGGGAAGCAGAACACGGGAAACATGCAGGGGAGGAAGGAGCCAGGGGCCAGATGTAGACCCCAGGGTCACACCTCCATGACCCCTCTGGACATACCCAGAAGTGTGCTCCACCTATCCATTGGAAGGATCCCAAAGCCAGTCAAGTTGACAGAATGGAGCTGAACTTTTAGCCCACTGAAGCTGATCCTGAGGCTTCTGCAACTTTCATTTCATGGACAGTCATGTGGACCTTTGGCCCTGCTACTGGGCTGGCTCCCTGCACGGCTACTGGAGGACACGGTATCTCTCTCAGCAGCCTGACAATCCCCAGCACACCTACGATTGCTGCCTGTGTGCGTAGGGGAGGAGTAGGCACCCTCGAATCTGATCTTTTTTCTGATTTCTTCTAACATCCTGACAATTCACTATAAATTCTGCTATTCAGCCGGCAGAGAACATGGTGGCCCCTCTTTAATAATCTTTGCTTTTCTTTGGCATCTGCAGCGGGAGGACTCATGCATCCACAAATTGTTCTTAATCTAGAGGTGTTCCTTCAGTGGATTTTCTTCGGAATGAAAGGCTTGTGTATTTCTCTAAGTGCCACCTGGAGAGCCTCTCTTTTCCTACAGAGCATGATTGCAAATAGAGAGAGAGGCACAAAAAATGCTAAGTGCCAGATCCTGTCATCTTAACCAGCTCAAAGCTACTGTGAACTCCAGCAAAAAAAGGTCTCTGGAGAACACCAGGCTCGTTTGAGTGCCAGAAGGGCTGGAAGTGTGAGTTCTGCGCTCAGCATGAGAGAACAGAAAGAAAACTTGCCAACTGTTTGGTACCGATATGAGCTTTCCGAGAGAACCCCTAGGAAAACCCATAATTGCGTCTGGACCATTGCCTGGAATTGACCTTCAGCTAACTCAGCTATAAATCTTGCTTAAATGTACAAATATCCTCCAAAGGCACTCAGTGAGCAGAAAATTAAGGAAGAGGCTGAAACGGGAGACTCATAAGTGTGATGATCACATAGAGCCTGCATTTGGCCCTAAGCACTTGGAAAACTAGCAGAGTATAAACAGTAGCTTTTAGTTCCAAGAGACACTCCTCAACTGTGTGTGAACCGGATTTCCTATTGCTGGGACAAAATACCCAACATCCACAACTGAAAACAGGAGAGATTTAATTGGCTTACACTTTCAGAGGGTGCAGTCCATGGCCGGCTGCTCCAAGGCAGGAACATCATGGAGGATGGGTGTGGGGGAGGAAAGACACTCACACCATGGTAGCTGGGAAGCAGAGAGAGAAGGGAGGAGCCGGGGACAAGAACTCACCCTTCCAAGTCCCACCCCAGTGACCACCTCCAACACAGCCCCACCTACTACAGCACATTCTGCTATGGATTCATCCACTGCCTTAAGCACTTTGTTGTTGAGATGATACTTGACACCCACCACCCAGAGGAGAGGGTTAATTAGGCTCAGGGTTGCAGAGGGTGCAGTCCATGGCCGGCTGCTCCAAGGCAGGGGCATCATGGCAGACGGGAATGGGGGAGGAAAGACACTCACATCATGGCTGCCGGGAAACAGAGAGAGAAGGGAGGAGCCGGGGACAAGAGCTCACCCTTCCAGGTCACACTGCAGTGACCACCTCCAGTCTAGTCCTGTTTCCTAAAACCACGTTCATCCAGGAGCTCATCCACAGGAGAGTCCACTGCTGAGCACAGCGCTCCGTGACCTGGTCACCTTCCACACACAGGAGACTTTGCCAACATCTCAGATCTAAACTGTCCTCTGCACCACCCCCACGTAGAATGGGTGAGGCCCCAGTAGTGTTTTGATCGCACCTCAGATCCCCTGCAGCGGGGAGAAGTGGGTGAGCCCTGTGGCTTGCACCATCTTGGCCTCGGGACAACAGGGTCACAAAGATTGGCTCGCTTGACCTAGAAGGGAGGATGAGTGAGACAAATGACAGTGATTGGAATGACATCTCCACCCGCAACGCCCCTGGGCTTGGTGTCTCAGGCACCATCAGAACCGGATCCGGATGGCACCAATTCACAAAGGCAAAGGGGCACGTCACCCTAAGGGCGGTGCCGTTCCACTTCTACTACTCATCATTCGCTGATGTCCCCCTGGAGGGACATGTGCAATCCTGATTCCTCTGGCTAATGTTTCCCTTTGGGGCAGCAATGCTGGGTTGTGGCCTTCACAATGGGCCAAGACTCAGGCCACCTGTCCATCCTGATGGGCTTGCTGAGGGCAGAAAGTGTCCCCGGGGGACACCCAGAGCCCTCCTAGGACCCGCCTCCTCACAGCTGCCCAGAAACGGCCCTTAGATGAGCCGCTGAGGTGGGCGCTGGGAGCTCTCAGAAGCGCCCACGTTCGTGGCCGTGTGTCCTTCTCCGAGGATAGCTGACTTCCTCGTCTTCTGCTCTTCGTCCTCCTCTTCCACGTCCCGTGACGTGTCGGATGCGGTGATAACACAGAGCACAGCACAAAGGCGAGAGGAGCGGGGAGAGGGTCTTATTCATTCAACTCCCTGCCCACCACTGATGTCTCTGTTTGTATCTGTAAATCATCTAAGACATTCATCGATAGCATTCAAACATGGAATCTGTCAGAGACCTCATCCATGTATCTAACATCTATCTGTATCTACTTAGCGATCAGCAGATCCACCTCACATCTATCATTTTATCTATGTATCTACCCATCTGCCACCTAATCTATCATCTACTCTTTAATCTATTTATCTACCTATCATCTATCTATGTAGATCTACCTATTGTACTATTTATGTATCATTTAACCTATCTGATCCATCATCTACCAATCATCTAATCCATTATCCATGTATATACATCATCTAATCTAATCTAATCTATCCGTCCATCCATCCATTTCCCTGTCATCTCATTTTATCTATCTTCTATCTACCTACTTAATTTTCTTCTATTATATATATATAATATATATTATATATGATAGATAGAATGGATAATAGATGATAGAATGATAGATAGATAGATAGATAGGATACATGATAGATGATAGATGATAGATAGATAGACAGATAGACAGACAGATAGATAGAATGGATAGATAGATGATAGATAGATAAGATAGATGATAGATAGATAGGATAGATAGATAGATAGATGATAGATAGATAGATAGATAGATAGATAGATAGGATAGATAGATAGATAGATAGATAGATAGATAGATAGATAGATAGATAGATAGATAGATAGATAGACAGACAGATACATAGATAGAATGGATAGATAGATAGATAGATAGATAGATAGATAGATAGATAGATAGATAAGATAGATGATAGATAGATACATAGATAGATACATAGACAGATACATAGAATAGATAGATAGATAGATAGATAGATAGATAGATAGATAGATAGATAGACACACAGATAGATAGACAGACAGACACATACATAGATAGAATGGATAGATAGACAGATAGATAGATAGATAGATAGATAGATAGATAGATAGATAGATAGACACACAGATAGACAGACAGACAGATACATAGATAGAATGGATAGATAGATAGATAGATAGATAGATAGATAGATAGATAGATAGATAGATAAGGTAGATGATAGACAGATAGACAGACAGATAGATAGACAGATACATAGAATGGATAGATAGATGATAGATAGACACACAGACAGATAGAATGGATAGATAGATAGATAGATAGATAGATAGATAGATAGCATGTATACGTGTGTACAAATTGTTAAATCTACCCAACTATCTATTCATCATCTATCTACCAATCATTTAATCATTCCATTCATGTATGCATCATCTAATCTAATCTGTCAATCCATTCATCTGTCTGCTTGTCATTTCATCTAATCTATCTATCTATCCATGTACACATCATTTATATTATCCATCCACCTATCCATCATCTATCTACCTAGAAATCATCAAGTCCATCCACCTATGTATACATCATCTAGTCTATCCATCCATCCGTCTAACTATCCATCCTTGGTATCTATCATATTTATCTCTGTTTGATCTACCAGTGTGTCTGTCTATCTATCCATTTATCTATCTATCTCTGTCTTCTCTATCTATCTCTATCTCTATCAATTGATCCATCCATTTATCTATCTCCCTAACGTTTCTATCTATCCAGGACTCATAAGCAGAAATTGGAATCATCTATCACATGAAATAAACTATGGAGATCACAACGTTCCATTCAAAACATAAAAACAACCACTCTGTTTAAAATATGCATGCAGGGAGTTTGCACTGTCCGAAGTAAAATTTTACAGAAGTAGAAAAAAGCAACAAAAACCAAATATCTCCAGCATGCAAAGAGAACTACAAAATTCTGGGGAAAAGAGATCAGTGTCAAAACTCAAGCAAACCCCACAACTGCCTCCTAAAAAATAGGGATTTCACATAGGAAGATGCATTACAGAATTTGGAAGCTATCATTATAGAAATGATAGGAGATAAACACCCTAAAATAAATTTAAATTTTCACACAAATGGGTGGATACTGAGTTGCCCGTGAAAAACTGAAAAAGCGGCGGTTCTAGACAAAGTCTGCTAAAACTGCCACACCAGAAACAAATAACAAAACTATACACATATTCTCGGAAAAATGAAAATGACAGGAGAACTGGATTCATTTTGCCTTAGGAAAAACAAAGGCAGAGTGATAATAGGTTGGTTAGCCAGGTATGGGAGAGCAAGAAAAATCGTTATGAGAAATCTCACAGCAAGGCCATGGTGGAATTATCTATTTTCCCTTCAAAATGCTATTGAAATAGCTCTCAGTGTAGTCTGTACAATTAACTATTGTGTGCGTCTATGGGGTTGGGGGTTTAATTCAAGATCTCTACATGGAGCTACATAACAGTATGTAATGCAGCAATCATTGTTAATTCTTATTATTTTGCTTTGAGGTCATGTATAGTTTTTGTGTTGTTTTGATTTTCTCTCCATTGTTGTTTTGTTAGTTTTTTATCTTTAAAATTTTAAAAAATTGAAAAAAATATTAGGAGACAGAGTCTTGCTAAGTTGCTAAATTGCTCAGGCTGAGCTGGAACTCATGACCCTCCTGCCTCAGCCTCCCAGAGTGCTGAGATTAAAGGCATGCATCACCACACCTAGCTCAGCGAACTACCTTTTTCTTAGTGACCATTCAGTGTTACCCAACCAAGTGGTCGACCAGAAGCCGCTTTCTACAGTCAGTGAAAGAATCCCATAACAGAATGTGAGAGTCCTCTAAATCAAGCTATTTTTGTCTCCGCTGACTACTGCACTTTGAGAAGGAAAGACGGTGTAGAGAGGGTTTGATGCTTAATCCGTACTTCAAAAAACATCAAAAACCACAAGTAAAACAGATCATGATTTTTCAAAGTCTAACAGAAAGCAGGGCTCTGTCAACTTACCCTTCTCCTAAGGGCCATCAAGCCAGGAAACAGGAACAAAATATCTTTAACAGGGTTTTCTAACTACGGCTAAATAATTTACATTTTCTGTCACCAGGGACAGAGCCAACATTAGCTGATTTTTAATTTGTGACATTTCCCTCTGTAGATGATCTGAAAAAGCCACATTTGGAGAGGAGGCAGGCTTTTCTAAGAAGGGGTATTTTAAGAATTAAGCAGCCACAAATCCGCTGAAACGCTCACCACTCATACATTTCAGGAAATGAAGACAGTTCTTTGACTTTACGGAAGATCCTAGTTAATATTTCTAAATGGTATTGGGTTGTCCACATCTACAGAGGTTAATTACCGAGTCATTCACTCACAGGCATGGACAACTACTGATCTGAAACTGGTGTGTGTGTGTGTGTGTGTGAGAGAGAGAGAGAGACAGAGAGACAGAGAGACAGAGACAGAGATAAAGACACAGAGAGACAGAGACACACAGTCCATAAACTCCTTACTGGAAAAAGATTCTTCTCTTTGACTTTGTCTTATAGGATCTGGGGCAATAAACAGATGATTCCTCTGCTGAGGGTCCCCCCATGACTCATGCCTGTAATCTCAGCACTCTGGGAGGCTGAGGCAGGAGGGTCACAAGCAAGGAATGTCTGTAGAATGTCCTCTCCAGGGTCTTCAAGGGTCTGGAAGCCAGGCAGGAGGACAGCAGAGGGTGGCTCCAGCTGACGCCCACTGGACACCGAGCCCTGGCTGCTTCCTTCTGTCCTCCGATCCTTTACATGATCTGTACCCACAGCCTTTGGAAGTCCTGGCCAGCTGCAGCAAGAAAAACACAAAACCATCAGCCCCGCTGAGTGGGCAAGGTTTCCTGGGAGAGCGCACACTGCTTAGAGCAAAACGCTCATGCTCACTGGCTCCATCTCACAGGGGCTCTGGGAGGAGACACTGTCTTGCTTTTAAGTGGGGAACTAAAGCAGCACTTCAGGAGCACCCACGAGGTCAAGGGGCCAGTCAGGGCAGAACTGGGTGGAGGTGAATTTAGGGTGGTTGGGAGCAGGAAAAACTCATGTATTTAGGGAAGAAAGGTCACAATCGGTTGAAAAGACACAGTCTTGATCTCTTGGAAAAGATGTAAGGTTAAGACTTTTAGATGTAGAGGTTCCTGCCTTCTTGGGCAAAGATATTTGAACCCAAGTCCCTGATGCAGAGCTATTGTTGTGCATGGTGTCACCATATGCAATCCCACAGCCCGGG